>NW_005368707.1:2175252-2197887 GCF_000412655.1 Myotis brandtii | reverse complement strand
AATTACCATGTTTCTCTTTTATTAGTGTAGATATAGACTAAAGGCCTGGTGCACAAAATTCATGTATGGGTTGGGTCCCTAGGTCTCACCAGTGATCGGGGCCAATCGGAACCTTCCAGCTATTGGCTGGGGCTTTCCTTCATTCCGCACCACCCCCTGGTGGTCAACACACATCATACAAGCAATTGAACTCCTGGTCTCCCTGTTGAACTCCCGAGGGGACACATTGCATATTAGCCATAGATAGATAGATAGATAGATAGATAGATAGATAGATAGCACCTCCCAAGAGTTGCTGAGCAAAAAATGGCAAAACCTGAGTTGAAATGCAGCTGCTAAGCAGTAAACCAAGATCATTCACTAGCTAAATGGCTCACTGTCATTCCCAACATTGCTCTCACCATTTGAGTCTTTGCATCAGCAGAAGAACAAATTATTACATGTCACAGACTTTGGGGCTTATTCACAAATAGTCAGAACCAGGAACATTCAAGCTGTAAATGCTCAGCACCCAACATGCTGGTGTGAGTGCTGTTACTAACCCTGTGCTGGGGAAAGAAAATACATCTTTCTTGAAGCCTTGAAGCCACTCAATGAGGGGATATTTCGATGCACAGCGCTGAGCTTTGTGCTCAGAGGTGAAGCTCTTGCCCAGCATGTTGTCCACCGGGCAGGTGTCTCTGTGGAGAGCTCTCAGGTTTCTTCCCCAGGTCTGGTAAGCTAAGAACAACCTGGCCTGCTAGCTCCTATTTGCTGGGCCTGGGGATGGATGGCGGAGTGGTGCTCTGTTTTGTCTGCCACCATATGCCAGGATCTGCGGCTCGTCGCTACCATGCAAACACATGGCTTTGGCCCTCTCTGCTGCTATGGCCCTACTTGGATCCCCCTGAAGAATCCCCCAAAGCCTTCATTTCTGTTCTCCACTCTACTTTCTCATGTCAGAGGATCCCCGTGTGTTATAGAAAATGTACTTTTTATTTTAGACCTAAATTAGATTGACGTTAAAGAACATGAATAGAGTTTAAAATACAGCTATTGACATCATGAGGAAATTCAAATAGTTGATAAAATCATCTTTTCACATCTTTCCACCTTCTTGACTCCTGCACCCATCTGAGAAAATCTGACGTCAGTCACCATATGTTCAAACTGACTTCTTTAACGGTCTCAGCCCTGCTTCTGTCAGGAACTTCCTTCAAAGATAAATTTAGAGAGAAATTCCATCATGCTATTAGAATCTCATCCAGAATCATATCTATTTCTGAAAAGTTTTTTCTTAGCTCGGCTTAGTGATCTTTTCATTATGCCAAATAACTGTCAGAAATTATATTGTAGAGCTTCTCACAGATGTACCGGTTAATTGTCTTTAAGTCACCATGCTGTTCCTTCTCCAGAGTTTTCACAGTCTCATATAGCCATGAAGGTGGAGACAGGCCTCTGCACCTGTGGCCTGAATAAGTCAGTGGCCCACAAGGAGATTAGGGAGCGCGGCCCCTGCTGGCAATGTGAGCAATTCTGTGCCTGGTTACCTAAGGCTGCATCTGCCTCAGGCTGCCATTTCCAATCCTGTCATGGGGGCTGGTTTCAGTTCTTCTCTCACACCCTGATCTCACTTATCAATGGCATGTGAGTTAGAGCAGAAGCTAACAGACAGACAGTGAGCTAATGGCAGCCCATCCTTCTGCCATGAGGACAGCAGTGTCCCAGATGCCCGGATGCGCAATCTCTATCTAGGGTCCTGCTTCTCGTGGTCTGAGAGGACCTTTGCCTGGATAGGAGGGGGTTAGGAGTAAACAAGAATAAGGCCCAGAATGGCCACATTTTTCTTCTCTGGCTGCCTATCACTTGTGCAAATGTTTCTCCAACAAAGTTTCTCAAGCAATCAGCAAATAAGCAGATAATGTCCCCGATGAGTGAGTGTTGGACCTTGGTGTACTCTCGGTATTTTTAGTGTCATTAGCTTTGGAAACAAAGAAATATAGTGAACACCATTTGTCACATTGCTGGGCTCAGCAGCTTTTTTTGGTGATAACTCCTAAATTAAATCAGCACCCATTAGGTTGAGAAGCACAAAGCCAACATAGTCTCTTGCTGTTGGTGAAAGGTAACCAGGTATAGATCACAGATGTTAACCACTGATGTTAACCACTGGGACTCAGACATTCTTTTGACCATTTCATAAACATAACTGGGAACAAAACAAACAAACCATTTTGAATTTAATTTGAAACAATTGTGTTTTCATGTACTGTGAATAATTTTTATACAATAGAGCTGTGTGTGTGTGTGTGTGCTTTAAAAGCCTCAAAATACAGAAAGCCTTGCTGTTTGCTAGACAAATGGCATCTGCTGCTCTATTCCAAGTGATTAACTCATCTGCAGTGACTTCTCACCCCTTTGGATAAATGAGATAGCACCACTGGCCACAAAGATGGGTTGGCCATCCTATCTCCTATGAAACAATTATCCAGTGAACTCTGGGTATTTTAACATTTAAGAAGACACTTCCAAAAAGGGCTTCCCTAGATAGCCATTAGCAGCAACTAAAAAAAATATGGAAGCAGCATCCATATTTCACACCCTCATCCCTGATGTTCCACTGAGATTCGACAGATGGAAGCACAAGAGTGATTCCGTAAGTGGTGCCAAATAGGGCAGCCAGACGAAGCAGGGAGAGAAGAGGCTGTGCAGGATGTTGCAAGCCCTGACCCTCCAGGCAGCCATCTCATCAGCTCCTCTGGACAGATAGAGGCAGTTGGAGCCAGAGGCCCACCTTCTCCACCATGGAAGAAAGCACCAGCCCTTCATTTCACAGGTGGGAAAGTGACTTACAATGACATGGAATGTAGTCTCTTGAATCTTAGCCCAGTGGTCAATCTATGATACCTCATCATGGGGGGGTTAGAGACCATAGGTCCTTCTGTCACCAATGGCTTCTAAAATTTCCCCTGAAGAGGGAAAAAAAAAACAAAAAAACACCTTCTCCATTTTGGTTAATGGGGATTGTTTCTGTACATCGCCTACCTCCTTGGGGTAGACATCAATTGTGCTATGTATGACTTCTTCTCTTCCCATAGCAGGGCCTGGAAACAAAATGGACTTCATCCAATTCCTGCTTTTGAATGATTGTGTTTCTGAACCTTATTATTTTTAAAAGAGAAAGAAACTAAAATTGAATCAGGGTCTTTATCTTGCTATCTCCCAAACTCTTTAATTTAAAACCTGAACAAGGAGCTGGCAGATCCTCAACTTGCTCTAAGCCAGAGATTCTCAACCTGTGGGTCACGACCTCTTTTGGGGTTGAACAACCCTTTCACAGGGGTCACCTAATACCATCAGAAAACACATATATAATTACATATTGTTTTTGTGATTAATCACTATGCTTTAATTATGTTCAATTTGTAACAATGAAATTGGGGGTCACCACAACATGAGGAACTGTATTAAAGGGTCTCGGCATCAGGAAGGTTGAGAACCACTGCTCTAAGCAAACAAATGGACCAGGAGGCCTGCAATGAGGATCCCTCCTGATTCAGTGGAGATCAGCAGACAGAGGAAAGTGGCATGTTCTGGAACTCCCAAGGCTGACCATTTTATCCTGAATTTCCCCTGGGGAGAAATACTGCTGTTTTCTATTCTAATGCTAATGAAACATCTTTGGGAATTTGAAGCTGGATCAACTGCTTCAAACTGCTTTCTATTTATAATTTTCACACTCAGCCTACTTTGCTTTTTTCCATCAGATCCACTCTCTCCACCTTCATTAATTTTACCAGTAAACAAAAATTTACTAAAGTCCAGTGAGGTTCTGGGTACCACACCAGGTGTTTTTGCATAACGATGAATAAATAGCACACACACACACACACACACACACACACACACACACACACACACCACTTTTTCATTTCCCACATTCATAACCAGTTGAGTAAGGTCATTGTGTTACAGATAAAATGCTATTGGAGAATGTGGTTTCAATCTGTTTGGTTTAATACCCAAGTGGGCTTAACACCATGCCCCTAAATTAGATATGCTTTCTCAGTCATGGACAGTGTCACTGCTGAACAAACACAGCCTACACCCACCCCTACGTCCCCTGAGAACTGACTGAGTGAGTGTGCTCACTGATAGATTCAAAGGGAGGGAGGGAGAAGGTGATGATCTGAGTGTGTTCAGCTCCTTCCAAACTCAACAATGAGATACAAGTTTGCCTCCTGCCCCAGGTAGAGGGTGTGAAGGAGTGAGAGCCTGGGGGGTGACTCTATATCACCACCCACCAATGAGGAATAAGGCTTCCTTCATCATACAAATGTTCTTAATTCAGAAGAGCCAAGATTCCCCCACAAGTCTCTAGACCAGGGGTGGGCAACCCCTGGCATGCGTGCCAAACATGGCACGCCAGTAACTTTTGCTGGCACGCGAAACCCTCTTATAATCTTCCATTTACAATTTTTGTGAACATTTGAATGACTTAAATGTTAAATTACAAGGAACTGGCAAGACACTTGATGTTTTGTTTGGTTACGTAAAGGCTTTTGAAAAGAAACTGGAAGTCTTTAAGAGGAATGTGGATGGTGAGAGATTTAGATATTTCCCAAACCTCAAGAGGCACATCAAAGACCTCCCAAAAGATGACAGAACAGACTGTCAAAGCCTTCAAAAGCTGTTTTTAAACATCATTGAGTCAACTATTGAGCAGTTCTTCTCAAGATTTGCGAAATTCAGAGAACTGGAAGAGACAGCAAAATTCATGAGGTTTCCAGACAGCATGAAACTGGAGGAACTAAACTTACAAATGTTTTCATGGATAGACATGGCTGACTTTGAAATGCAGTTGATTGAATTTCAGAGTAGCTCAATTTGGAAGCAGAAATTTATTGACCTTAGAGTTGACTTGGAAAACATTGAAAAAAAGCGAGTAGAGACAGGAGTACCAGAGAGAAGTGTCGAAAACGAACTATTGAGGACTTGGAATGCCATTCCAGAAAATTTTTTCTGTTTAAAAAACTTTGCAACAGCATTACTCTCCATGTTTTCATCCACATACGCTTGTGAATCTTTGTTCTCAGTGATGAATTTTGTTAAGTCTCATAATAGGAGTAGCCTGACAGATGAAAGTAGTAGCTCGTGCATATCTCTGAAGGTCACGAAATATAAACCTGATGTAAAATCTCTGTCATCAGTGATGCAGCAGCAAAAGTCCCACTGATAATATCCAATGGAGTCATAAAGTTTTCTGTCGGACTATCAGTGTACATGTATACATTAAAAAATAAATGTATTTTTCATCATCATATACTGTGTTTTTGTCGCTCGAATGAATTTTGTTATTTCTTCAAGGTTCTTCACATATGTACACCTTAAGAGATATCAAGTAGGCGTAACATGTTTTCAAAAAATTAAGGTTGGCACGCAGAAGAATTTTGAGTCAGAGATTTTGCTGGTTTTGGCACGCACTCACAAAAAGGTTGCCCACCCCTGCTCTAGACCCCAAATCTGAGGTTCATTCCACTATACTTATCCTGCTGTTTCTCTGACAGGTAGCAGCAGGAATTCTTTAGCAAGAAATAAAAATCTGTCTGGGTCGGCATGGCTCAGTGGTTGAGCATCAACCTATGAACCAGGAGGTCATGGTTCAATTCCCAGTCAGGACACATGCCTGGGTTGCAGACTCAATCCCCAGTGTGGGGTGTGCAGGGGGCAATCAATGATTCTCTCTTATCACTGATGTTTCTATCTCTCTCTCTCCCTCTCCCTTTCTCTCTAAAATTAGTAAAAAATATTTTTAAAAAAGAAATAAAAATCTTCTAAAACTAAGAAATTTGCTCTATATTTTTAAAAAAGAAATATATCAGTATACCTTTCAAAAAGTATTTCTGACTTCTTGGGTCCATTTAATTTCTTTGGTTATAAGAAGTATACGAACGTTTTCAAACGTATATGCTTCAGATTGGAAAGAGTTAAGCTCTAGTGGTTGGAAAAAGCTAGATGGACATCCCTCCTGTGGACATCCCTCCAGTGTAGGAGCCACAGGAAATACAATGGTTATAAAACTGAGGTTGTCTTTTGTCAGGCGGAGCAAAGCATTCAACAACTCTTTTCAATAGTGGGGTTGGATTTCTACCCAGGCTAAGCAGCAATTTAATGATTTGGATTTGGAACATGGTTCTCAGCATGCAGAATTCACTATTGAAAGTCCAAAGCTAAGATAACCGGTAAATTCCAAACACAGACAGAATTTTCTACCTTGGGCCTACTCACACCATCTCACAGGCAAACAAAAAGAAGTGAGCTCTTAATCAAATTGTCAAATGCAGCTCATTTCAAACTCAGTAGCAGACTCCATTTTCTGCCCTGTCAGTAGTATGCAACATTTGAGTTAATGTCCTACACAACTGACACACAGTTTACACCAATTTGTCTGCCAAAGGACAAAGCAGCCCTTTGAGGAGGGGAAAAGTTCAGTGTCCAAAAGGAGACAAATAAGATATATACTTTGTTTCTCATTGTTTTTCTAGGCAGTCAGACTTTAGTGCACTTGGTACATATTCTTTTTTCCTCGAGGAAAAAATTATTTCTTAAAAACAATTTAATTGGAATGTATAATTTAATGAAAGTTTTTTTGTAACAGTTTAATGTTGAAAATTCTAATTTTTTCATTTTTAAAAAGAGTCAGTACAGATACAGTTTTATGACTTTTGTCTATAAAATCCCATCCAATTTGCCATTTAATTTCAAATTTTTAACATTTCAAAAGAGTTCTTTCAAATAAATGGAATTTGTAGAGCAGCGATTCTCAAACTGTGGGGTCTCGACCCCTTTTGGGGTCGAACGACCCTTTCACAGGGGTCGCCTAATACCATCAGAAAACACATATATAATTACATATTGTTTTTGTGATTAATCACTATGCTTTAATTATGTTCAATTTGTAACAATGAAATTGGGGGTCACCACAACATGAGGAACTGTATTAAAGGGTCTCGGCATTAGGAAGGTTGAGAACCACTGTTCTAGAGGGAGGATTATATTAGTGTTAGAATTTGGCTTAACAAAATTCTCTCTGATGCCACAGAATTCTGCTGTGCAGATGAGCAGGGTATGCAGTTAGAGTCCCACAGATTAGAAAACATCCAATTGTCCAACATCCATGGGTACTTTTAAATAGAACAGGTACCCAAGTCATTGGTGATGCTAGAGATCAGAGCTCTTGTTCTAATTGCCAAGTGACTAGAGAGCACCTTCAAGGTCAGGCCATCATTCCCCATGCACACATACAGTTTCTAACATAGATCTTTGGTTCCTAAAACTAGTTCTCACGTCTGTGGCATATAACTCACATTGTCCCTCACTTGGAAGCCCTTTATTCTCCCCATTTTGCAAGGCCATTTCATTCCCTTCAAATAGCCTTTTGTGATTGCACAGGACTCTGTCTTCTCAGTTCTGCAAAACCTGTGTCTTGTATTATAATCCAGCACATCTTCTCTTTAACTTGATAGTAAATTTATTGAAAGCAAGAACCATGACTTTTATTCATTACAAAATTCTTAAGCTAGAAAAATATTATTGCAGAGACTCATGGACAAAGATGGAAATACTATTGAAATGTAAAGACAAATAAAGTCACATAAAAATTGTGGCAAACAGAGCAGATGGTCCACGTGGAGTAGGATCCCACAACCTGAGCATGTGTCCTGACCAGGACTTGAACAGCGACCTTCTGGTTCATAGGTTGATGCTCAACCACTGAGCCACAGTGGCCGGGCTATAACAGATAATTTTTTTAAGCCTTTTTTTGTGTGACTGATTTCACAATTTGAGGGTCTGACTCTTCAACATCAAGTATTTAGTTATATGAAAAAGATAATCAAATTACTCCTCTGAAATGGTGAAAATGTTAAAACTGAATTTGAGTTCATAGAAACCAAAAGATTTAGACAAAAAAGGTTATATAACTGGAAAAAAAGACACCAGTGAGTAGTAGCATCTCTACTAGTATTCTAGAATAGGAATTCTAACATACAGCTAGGCCTAATATCAGGACTCTTGCTTTATTTTGTTCAGGGAGGATAGAAGGGCAAACCAATTTGACAACTATATGAAAGTAGAAAACAGAATGACCATGGATTGGGTGACTGTGATGATTTCCAGGGTGCAAATAATTGCTATATTTTATATTAATTTAATTTACTCTCCTACATAACCAAAAAGAGACATTTTCAGGTTCTTTAAAACTGTTTTGCTTACTTGCATGTTTTCTTTCTTATGACTTAAATGCCTACATTTCAGTTCTGATTCATGACTGACTGTGTTAGGGCTGATAGCAAAAGTTTCATTTTTATTCCTATGTAAAATTATGGATTGAGTGATTTAAACACAGATTGGATGGCTTAGCAAATAAGCATTTAAGCTTTAACTACTAAAGTTCTGCTAGCTTTCTGTAAACACTGTATTCTGGGAGTACAAAGAACTCTGCTCTTTCTATTGAGTGAGCAAGACACGCGTAAGTACATTTATGTTGAAACCTATGGTGGAGTAAAATATTTTTTAAATCAAATCACTAAGATTCACATGAATATACATATGCAGAAGAACCAGTATGAGTGACTATTTACAGAAATAGTGTTTTAGAAATGACTGCTTAGCATTCAATGGAGGTGGTAACAAGAACACCCAAGAGATCTGATTTCCAGTGTCTTCTCTGGCTCTAAACCATTGTCTGATCTTGGGCAAGTCATTTGCTTCATCTGTAATGACTTCTAAGGGTTTCTCCCATTCTAGAAAAATCTACTTTTTATAAAATAGGATATTTTTTCCTCCTTCTTGTGGTTAATAGAAGAGATAAAACATTTCTACAAATGGAGAGAGGAAAAGTATGCATATCTGAAAACCCTGAAAATTTGCATGTCTTTTAAAATACATTTTAAGGCTGGCCACAGTGGCTCAGTGGTTGAGCATTGACCTATGAACAAGGAGGTCATGATTCAATTCCTGGTCTGGGTGGGCTCCATCCCCTGTGTGGGGCATGCAGGAAGCAGCCAATCAATGATTCTCTCTCATCATTGATGTTTCTCTCTCTCTCTCCCTCTTCCTTCCTCTCTGAAATTAATCAAAATATAAACAGGAAAAAAATACATTTTGAATTAGGTTTCATATTATTTGATTAGAGAAGCCTTTATTTATTTATTTATTTATTTATTTATTTATTTGTAGTGACATTCCTTAATTGTGAGTTGTCACAGTGTTCCCATGGAAAAAAATTTTATAAAAGAATTCATATCCTATGGTATTAGAATAAGTGAGAGCTTTTCTTAGCAGTACCTGAGAATGACTCTAATTTTTATCCTATGGAAAACTGGATTTGACAGCTAATGGGTCTGTTTTGTTCTAAAACTACCATCTGTTATAGGCACTTTTAAAGGTTTCAATCATCACCGTTGTGTGTGAAATGTATAAATATACTTGAGGCCCAGTGCACAAAATCGTGCATGGGGTGGGTTGGGGGGGTCCCTCAGCCCAACCTGCACCCTCTCCAATCTGGGAGCCCTCGGACAGTTGGACATCCCTCTTGCAATCCAGGACCTCTGGCTCCTAACCGCTCACCTGCCTGTCTGCCCTAACCACTCTGCCTGCCTGCCTGATCCCCCTAACTGCCCTCCCCTGCTGGCCTGGTTGCCCCTATTAACTTTTTTTTTAATCTTATCCCCTTCACACACAATTGTATTTGACTTCCTTATTGGCTTCTCCCAGTCACACAATTTTCCTCTCTCCTTTATGTAGCACTTTTTCCTACTGACTCATCATTTATAAACTTTTCTTTCCTCCTTATTTCCTACTTCTGTTCCATCATCCTTCTTCCCATCTTTCTTCTACCCTCCCTCCCCACATTCCTTCTTTCCTTTATCTTTATCCCTGCCCTCCCTCCCCTTTTCCTTCCTTCCAACCTTAATTTTTTCCTTCACTTCCTCCTAGGACCTGCTTTGCTCCCTCCCCCATTTCTTTCTTCTTCCCATTCTCCTTTTAAGCTCTACTAGCTCCCCTTTAAAACTTTTCTTCCCTCCCTCTTTCTCTCTCATCCACATCCTTCTCAACTTACTTCCACTGTTTTAATATCTATCTACCTGCCAAATTATTCACTATCATTTATCTTTTTTCTTTTCTGACTCCTACTTTTAAAATCTGTCCCCAGTACACAACTATACTTGATTTTCATTATAGCTCCTACATTTCACTCATACATCCTCTTTTCTTCTTTAACGCTGCTCTCTACTGACTCCTTTATAAAGTTCTTCCCTCCCTCCTTCCCTTCTTAAAGCTTCTGTTGGGGGCAGGGGGCGTTAACCCCCAGCCCAGGGCTCAGCCCCGGCCAGGTGTTCACCGCCCCCCCTTCCCCGGCCTCCCCGCCACTGTCCTGCTCTCATTTTCTGCCCAGGACGCCCAGCCCTGCGAGGGTGGCTGAGGCCCATGTGGCCCGGGTGCTACTGCCACAAAGCAGGAGCGCCTCCACCCAGAAGGCTTTGGACCTTCCTCCACTCTGTCCTGGACTCGTAGGCGCCTCCTCACCAACGGCCACCACCGCCCTCCTCCAGCATCTGGGCGGGGCTCCCTGCCACCTACGCCCCGCCCCTTGCCGGGTGCACCTGCTCCACCCCCCTGCAGTCACCACCCCCTTCCGTGTGCAGTTTTCTTCCCTTTTCCACTCCTGCACCTATTGTATCTTATCCTACCCCAGGCTTGCAGCTGCCTGAGGCAGCCTGCTGATCCGGTCATGACGTGATGCTGTAATGGACAAATGTGCATATTCCTCTATTATTAGATTAGATATTTACTAGAGGCCCAGAGCACAACATTTGTGGCGTTAACCCCCAGCCCAGGGCTCAGCCCCGGCCAGGTGTTCACCGCCCCCCCTTCCCCGGCCTCCCCGCCACTGTCCTGCTCTCATTTTCTGCCCGGGACGCCCAGCCCTGCGAGGGTGGCTGAGGCCCATGTGGCCCGGGTGCTACTGCCACAAAGCAGGAGCGCCTCCACCCAGAAGGCTTTGGACCTTCCTCCACTCTGTCCTGGACTCGTAGGCACCTCCCCACCAACGGCCACCACCGCCCTCCTCCCGCATCTGGGCGGGGCTCCCCGCCACCTACGCCCCGCCCCTTGTCGGGTGCACCTGCCCCACCCTCCTGCAGTCACCACCCTGTCCGTGTGCAGTTTCCTTCCCTTTTCCACTCCTGCATCTATTGTATCTTATCCTACCCCAGGCCTTGCAGCTGCCTGAGGCAGCCTGCTGATCCGGTCGTGACGTGATGCTGTAATGGACAAATGTGCATATTCCTCTATTATTAGATTAGATATTTACTAGAGGCCCAGAGCACAACATTTGTGCACTGGAGGGGGAGGGGTCCCTCAGCCCAGCCTGCGCCCTCTTGCAGTCTAGAACCCCTCGGGGGATGTCTGCCTGCTGGCTTAGGCCCGCTCCCCACCTGCTCGCTCCTTACCGCCTGCTTGCTTGCTCCTTACCACTTGGCTTGCCACTCATTAGTGCTGCCGCAGAGGTGGGAGAGGCTCCCGCCACCACCACTGCACTCACCAGCCATGAGTACGGCTTCTGGCTGAGCGGCGCTCCCACTGTGGGAGTGTACTGACCACCTGGGGCAGCTCCTGTGTTGAGTGTCTGCCTCCTGGTGGTCAGTGAGTGTCATAGCAACTGGTTGTTCTGGTCATTTCACCGTAATGGTTGCTGGGCTTTTATATATATAGATAGATAGATTCTAGCTAGTCTGGTAAACTAGCCCATGATATGAGTTCACTAGAGGCCAATAATGTCTTATCATTCTTAGGTAACATAGATGCCTGTTGAACTCAACATTTGCCTTCACCTAGGGGACCAGTAGTGGTCAGCAGTAGGAGACCACTGTTCTTCGGTGAATTTGGTATACAACCAAATCTAGTACAACTCCAAGGTAGGACTGCCATGATGAAAAGAGACTTTGTTCTCCTCTTTCTGTAAACTGAGGACAAGTCTTGGTGAACTCCTGGTCTCACATGTGAGAGGAGCTTAGGGAGCCAGCCTTTTGGGCAACGGGTTTGGATAAGAAGACATAGGGTGAGAGTGGGGCAGGAGTGTGTGTGTTGCGGGGGGGGTAACATGTGATTAGGAACTTTAAGGTAGGAAGCGTGTGATGTAGGATTTGAATTTGACAGAGGCTTTATTATAGTTTTGCAAAAATAGGAGTGGGGTGATCCAAATGAGATTTATGTCAGATTGTTCTTTATGCTTTGTGCTGGAAATCTGAGGGCTAGAAGAAGGTCAGTGGCAGAGCCCCAGATGGGAGACTGTTGCTAAAATTGCAGAAATATATTGGAAGGAGTGGGTTGAAAGGACACAAAGACAGGACTCAGTGATGACTTACTGTTGGAGAAAGAGAGAACAGGAGAGAGGGACATAAATTGACTAAAAGCTGTGCAACCCCTGTGAGATAGACCAGTAAGCCAGGAAAACCAGAATAGGAAAACTGAGATAAATAGTTAAACAGCAGTTTGCAGCCATCTAGTAAATTCTATCTTCCCTAAACCAGGGACACTTAAAAGTAAATAGCTTAAATCATCCTATTCAGGGAGACAGATAGCAGAAATACAATTAATGCCATTTGCCAACCACACCCAAGGACTGATGAAGGTAAGAAAATAAATCCCATTTTGGTTAATCAGCATGAAGCTGATGAATAGTCTATTGAAATCCTCCCTTAAACACCCAGCTTTTAAAATCCTCAAAACAAAGGTCCCAGCTCTCTCCTTCTCTCCCTCCCTTTTTACCCCTCTTCCCCCCTCCTTCCCTCCCTCCTTCCTTCTCAGGAGCACCCTCTTACCTTCCACCCTTCTTTCCTCAGAGGCATGCATCTCCTAAACTTGAAGGGACCCCACAAAGCTTGCAACCAGGGCAGCAATGGGCAATGGCAGTTCATCCCGGGCAAACTCCCTAAGACTCTTCCCAAGGCCCCTTTTCTCTGACTTCTTAGTGAGCCAAAGCAGACCAGCCTACACTCATTTACCCAGCTCTTCCTTGTTTCACTGTCCCCAGCTTTAATAAACGTCCTCTAAAATTCACCTGGACTTGTGTTGTGAAATTTTTCCTGCACAAAATCAAGAACGCATAAACTATCAGCTGGCCCTGGGCAGACCAGTTCAGGGCCAGGTCCCCTTTCCAGTAACACCAGGAACTAAAAGGAGAGTGATATTAATGCAGCCATTTGAAGGTGGGAAGGAGGGAAGATGGGAAAAGGGAAGGAGGGAAATCTGGTGGTTCTTTTTCTAGACCTGCATCACCAGCAGAGGCGAGTCCCACTGATATTGACTGAAAGAATCTCATTGGAGTCTGACCACTAGAGCCTACCTACACCCAGATTTGTGGGGCCCTAATCTTCCTCTCCAGGACATCAAATTGAGTTTTCTATTTTAAGGGCATGCAAAAAAAGGTGACAATGACATTTGACCACCCATTACCAAGATGTATTTATGAACTCTGGCCACACCCCTTCTGTCCTCAATGTTGCCAGTATCAATACCTACATCAGGGATAGCCTCCTCCTAACTGTCATCAAGGAGAAATGCCTGTGGCCACTCTGCTATATCTAGTTCTAAAGGGAACACACTATTGTCTTGTGGCCTTTCTATGTAGGAGGGCCTGCTGCCATAGGCCAGTCATTGGAGAAGCGACTTTTCTCACAGATCATTCCAGATCCAGCTCTTTCCAATTATCACAGGTATAACTTACTAGTCTTGCTGTCAGGTCAGAGCAATCAGCTTTTCCATCAAAACAGCAAGCCCTGCAATGGTTGCCTTTGTCCAGCCTTCAGCCATTAGAGCATCTATTTCAACCATCTTCACAGGCTTGGTGGGTGAATTGCTCAATTTACACTAAAAGACAATGCTTTGATGCTGCTATATTACACGGGGAAAAAAGAAAAGAAAAACCCTTCATCTAGCTCACTGGGAGTAGAAAGTGACCTTCTTGATTCATATATTTGCCTTTCTAGAACAACTATCAGCCTCTTTGTGCTATGTGGTTGTGACAGTTACAAAGTGGATCCCTGTGGAGTGACTCTGAGAATTGTCGGGAAACAGGCTACACAGTGACACACACTGTTTGGTTGACCAGGCAGAGCTGCTGAAATTTCAAAAAAGAGGCTTATCTTGTTTTGGTGACTAAATTGTTAAAAATATGGGTTCTTAACCAAGACAGAGGCATAGATAAACGCAGTCCTCTGGTACTCGCTGCCTCCCACAACCACATCAAAATTACAACAAAAATACAGAACAACCATCATTCAAAATCACCTGAAATCTGGCTGGATGGAGGTCCTACAACTAGAGAAGTAAAGAAAAAAGCACATGGAGAGCGTTAGGAGAGGCCGACACCCACATGTGCCATTTCTTTAATCAGGAGGGATATCTAGGCTGTGGAGGCTTCCTGTGAGGAGCAAGGGGTCTCTGCCCTACACCGGACCCTCAGCACAAGGTCCAGTGCTGTGAAGAGAAGCCCCCATAACTTTGGGCTATCAGAATGAGCAGGGATCGTGGCTTAGTGACATGGAGGCTGCTGAAGAACCTCATTAAGTTTCCCTTAAAGGGCTGGCAAATGGACTTACTGACTTGTTCCCTCCAGCGATGGGGCAGTATGTTGGGAGGAGTCAGGGACTTACTGGGAGGACCTGGATTGCCTGGCATCAGAGCAAGAACTTGGGGGTGGCTTTCTCCAAGACAAAAGTGCTCACAAGGGTCATTGTTCCTATGCTAAGACCTCCCCCATCACAGAGCTGACTGGCAGGCTCCATCAACCTGTCTCACACTGTTCACTCCACCATGGTGATTCCCTGAGATCCTGCCCCACCTTATTTGCAGCCCCACCCAAGCTGTTTGCAGTGGCTTTTCCATATGAATGACCTGTCCTGGTTCAGGCTTGAGACTTTCCTAAAATCTCTCAATCAAGCAGCAGCTGGTGTCAGCATGCCCTATACCTCTCAATAAGAAGCCCAAGGATGGTACTGGCAGCAGCCTGCCTTGCTTTACAGCTTGGCCTCTCCTGGGCACTTCCAAGCCCAACACAAGTATCAGCCATCTGCAGGTCACTCTGTAGCTCCTGACAGGTGGCCCCAGACAGGGCACAGGCAGTGGCTGAATTTGCAACTCCAGTAGGGCCCCCAGAGCCAGTACACAAGGTGGACAGCTTCAGACCATACAAGATTACAACTTTATACATCCATGAGCAACACACTCAAGGGGCAGACTCGGTGAGCACCAAAACCCCACTGAAACAAGTCCTGCTCCATAGGGATGTCTCCTACATAGCAACTCTTCCACTGTAGTCACAGCTGATCCTCACAGCCATTTGGCCTTGGGGGTCAATTCCTCCCAGTGACACCAAAGGCAAACAAGGCTCAACTACAATAAGACTGTGCACACAGCCCACACAGGGGCATATCTAGAATGCCCAGCTCAGTTGACTAGGGAGGTTAAACCACTGGGCCCTACAGGACATCTACTACACGAGGCCACTCTACCAATTCTAGGAGACATAGCAACTCTACCTAATACATAGAAACAAACACAGGGAAACAGCCAGAATGCAGAGACAAAGAAACATGTCAGAAGTGAAAGAACAGAAGAAATCTCCAGAAAGAGAACTAAATGAAATGGAAGCAAGAAAACTATTAGATACAGAGTTCAAAACAATGGGTATAAGGATGCTCAATAATCTTAATGAGAGCTTCAAGGGACTTAGTGGGAATTTCAAGGATCTTAGTGAGAATTTCAAAGACATGAAAAAGAACCAGTCAGAAATTAAGCATATACTAACTGAAATAAAGAATAATTTGTAGGGAATCAATGTAGAGTAGAGGATGCCATGAGTCAAATCAGTGATTTGGAATATGAGGAAGCAAAAATTCAATCAGAAGAGCAAAAAGAAAAGAAGAATCCAAAAATATGAAGATAGTATAAGGAGCCTCTTGGACAATTTCAGGCATACCAACATTTATATTATAGGGGTGCCAAAAGGAGAAGAGAGAGATCAAGATATTGAAAACCTATTTGAAGAAATAATGACAGAAAACTTCCCCTACCTGGTGAAAGAAATAGACTTACAAGTCTAGGAAGCACAGAAAGTCCCAAACAAGAGGAACCCAAAAGAGGCCCACACCAAGACACATCATAATTAAAATGCCAAAGGTTAAAGACAAAGAGAGAATCTTAAAAGCAGCAAGAGAAAAGCTCCCTGCCCTAACCGGTTTGGCTCAGTGGTCGGCCTGTGGACTCAAGGGTCCCAGGTTCGATTCTGGTCAAGGGCATGTACCTTGGTTGTGGGTACATTCCCAGTAGGAGGTGTGCAGGAGGCAGCTGATGGATGTTTCTCTCTCATCGATGTTTCTAACTCTCTATCCCTCTCCCTTCTTCTCTGTAAAAAATCAATAAAATATATTTTTTTTAAAAAGAAAGAGAAAAGCTCCCTTGTAGATAACTAATTACAAGGGAGTGTCCATATGACTGATCAGCTGATTTCTCAACAGGAACTTTGTAGGCCAGAAGGGAGTGGCAAGAAATATTTAAACCGATGAATAGGAAGGACCTAAAAGCAAGTTTACTCTATCCAGCAAAGCTATCATTTAGAATTGAAGGTCAGATAGAGTTTCACAGACAAAAAAAAGCTAAAGGAGTTCATCAACATCAAACCAGGATTACATGAAATGTTGAAGGGTATTTTTTAAGAAGAGGAAAATGAAGAAGAGGAAGAAGAAGAAGAAGAAGAAGAAGAAGAAGAAGAAGAAGAAGAAGAAGAAGAAGAAGAAGAAGAAGAAGAAGAAGAAGGAGAAGAAGAAGGGGAAGGGGAAGAGGAAGAGGAAGAGGAAGAGGAAGAAAAGAAAAGGAAAGGAGAAGGGGAGGGGAGGGGGAGGAAGAAGAGGTGGGGAGGAGGACAAAGAGAAGGAGGAGGAGAAAATGACGGATAAAAATATGAACAATAAATTGGCAATGAATACATATCTATCAATAATTGAATCTAAAAATCAAAATAAATAAACAAGGAATCTAATGAACAAAATAAACTGATAAGTAAAATAGAAAAAGAGGCATGGCAACATGGATCAGACAGATGAATCTCAGAGGGAAGCGGGGAGGGGAGGGCAGGAATTGATTAACCAAAGAACCTACTAGTATATGCATATATGCATTACCTATGGGCACAAGCAATAGGGTGGCAAACACCTGGGGTGTGGCAGGAACTGGGTGGAGGGGGGCATTGGGGGAGAAAGAGGAATATTTGTAATACTTTCAACGATAAAGATTTTTTAAATTAAAAATATGGAATGTAAATCAAAACCACAATGAGATACCACTACACACATATTAGTATGGCTGTTTTGAAAAAAAAAATTGAAAATAACAAGTGTTGGTGATGATGTGGAAAAATTATAACCCCCCTTTATTGCTGGTGGGAATATAAAATGATGCAGCAACTGTGGAAAACATTTTGTCAGTTCCTGAAAGATTGAAACATACAATTACCATATGATCTTCAATTCCACTCATAGATATATACTCCAAAGAATTGAAAGCAGGAACTCAAACATATTTCTGCACCAATGTTCATAGCTGCATTATTCACAAATACCAAAAGGTGGAAATAACCCCCAAGTGTCCATTGATAGACAAATGGATAAGCAAGATGTGGTTTGTACATATAATGGGATATTATTCAGCATTAAAGAGGAAAGACATTCTGATACATGCTGGAACATGGATGAACCTTTAAGAAATTATGCTAAGTGAAATAAGTCAGTAACAAAATATACACTTCCACTTCTATGAAATATGTAGGTAAATTTATAGACATAAAATAGAATAAAGGTGACAAGAGGCTGAAGAGAGAGGGGAATGGGGAGTTATTGTTTAATGGGAATAGAGTTTCTATTAGGGATGATGAAAATGTTCTGGAAATGGATAGTGATGGTTGCACAACATTGTAAATGTACTTAATGCTACTGAATTATACACTTAAAACGATTAAAATGTTTTTTATGTATTTTTCTTTTGTTCAATTCCTTGCCAAAGGCATAGGCAGTTCAATTCCATATACCATCTTCTGCCCAGGATTGGTAAAAGAAGTCCACATCTGGTGTGTCACTGGCCTCAGAGGACACTGGAAGCTCTGACTCTGGGGGGCAGGTTTCAATGGGCCATTCCATAAGGCTTGCAGCGGTATTGTTATATTCTCTGCAATTCAAAATGTCTTCTTATATTTTTCCAAGTTCAATCAAATGCATGTCCATTTTTCTGCCTGCCATTCTGGTCAAGTGAGTTCTGCTGGGGAACGTGCCTTATCTTCTCCCTGAGAAACCCTTTAAAAGTTTAGGTGAATAAAACATGGGTCTGAGCAATTCAGTCTTCACAGAGGGTTCTCAGAGACACAGCTTATGGTGTGTCTTTTGTTTGCTTCTATTCTTGACCAACCTGACGGCTTTGATCTCATGCAAACTTTTATTCCTATAACATTGAGGATAACGGGCTGTATGTTGGTCTCATCACACCAGAGTTTGATTTAGACTCTAATGACTGGCAATGCCATGCTACCCAGGATTGTATGTGTATTCTTATGTTGTCTGAATTCCACATAGATGGGCCTTCACAATTTCACCACAAAATTACAGAGGTAATGGGATAGTGCTGGGAGCTGAAACAGGCAGTCCTACTTCTAAATCTAGCCGAGCGACACTTACAGTCTTGGAAGACTAGGACTTTGAAGCTCAGTTCCAGCTGTGGTTTCTGCAATCAACAAACACCTGTACAGTGTAGCTATTTTGATAAAATAAAAACATTGGCTGGCTAACTCTAGAAAGAAATAACTGTTAGGTTTCTGGGTAGATACCAAATGCTCAAAAAGTCCCTGTTTGAACCATATAAATTAGAAGTGAAAATGCCTCAGGAAGCATCAGGCTAACTCCTTTTGTCATCTTAGTCATGAAGATTCAGAACAAACGACAATGCTTGGAAATAAGTGTTGTAATATAATGAGGCTGCAGTCGTGGTGGGCTGTGGAAAACTGCACATACAGAGGCATGGCAGATCCTTTGATTTTTACCCTAATTCTTTTGAGGGATTTCTTGCTTTAGCAGATAAATTAGTAAAACAAAAACAAACTGCCCTAATTTTGAATGCATTTTCCCCTTTCCAGATTTTTCCACTGTGCTGCTTTGTAATCTGGTGGCATAATTCTGACAGGTTGGCATTGCCAGAGTTTGCCATTTCTGAAGTGACATCAGCTTCATTTTCTGCAAGAATTTTTAGCCAGAATGAGCATAAGTTCCCAGAGTGGGTTTAGAGTACCTCAAAATGCAGCAAAGACAGAGCAAATCCTGGGCATTCTATATCCTCAGCAGGCCATTGGCTCACTTATGTAACAATCACCCAGTGCCAGCGATGCTGACAGAATGTTAAATCAATCAGGCCATTCCATAGAGTTGGTCTAAAGCTGTGTGAAATGTCACCAGACTAACAGGTTTAATGAGAAGAGCATGTTGTTTCTAAAGCAGTGGTTCTCAACCTTGGCTGCACATTAGAATCACCTGGGAATCTTTTTAAAATCCTGATTTCTGGGCCTCATCCTCCGGAAATTCTGTTTCTTTGTTACTAATGATGAGGCCCAGAAATCGGGATTTTAAAAAGATTCCCAGGTGATTCTAATGTGCAGCCAAGGTTGAGAACCACTGTTCTAAAGAATTCTATCAGATACATACTGAAAGCAACGTGTAACAGAACCTGTTACGTAAGCGTTTTCTTGGTATCGGAGAGGAGCTATGAACCCATCAGGTCCTCTGTTACCCAAACAGGTTATTCCCTTCACAGATTAGAACAACCCTGGCCCATTGCACTTGGCTTCCAAGGTTTTTTCCCCATGGAAGAAAAAGATGCTTCCTACAAGTCCATATCAATTTTCTGTTTGTGAAACCAGAATTTAAGTAAATAATTAAAGCCTTTAAAAATGAGTTTGATGTGGTAAATGGGAAGCTGAGGACTGGCATTTAAGACAAAGCAGGTATTGCTTCTTCCATGAGAAAGGATCCTATGTTGGATGCAATGGGTATAGTAAGGGGAACGGAGAGTTTGCCACAAGTGATTCCTACTTGCTTATCTCTTTCCACCACCACCCAGCTCTGAGAATTGTGCTCATGACTTCTCCACCTTTTTATTTATTTACTTACTTATTTTTATTTTTTTAATCTTTATTGTTGAAAGTATTAAATAGGTTCCCCTTTTTCCCTCATTAACCTCTTCCAGCCCACTCCCTTCTGTGCCCGCCAAGGCCCCTCACCACTATATTGTCTGTGTCAATGGGTTATGCATATATGCATACAAGTTCATTGGTTGATCTCTCCCCACCCACCCTTCCCAGCCTTCCCTTTGAGATTCAAAAGTCTGTTCATGCTTCTATGTCTCTGGGTCTATTTTTGTTCATCAGTTTATGTTGTTCATTAGATTCCACATGAGTGAGATCATGTGATACTTGTCTTTCTCTGACTGGCTTATTTAGCTTAGCATAATACTCTCCAGGTCCATCCATGCTGTTGCAAATGGTAAGAGTTCTTTCTTTTTTATTGCCTCGTAGTATTCCATTGTGTAAATGTACCACAGTATTTTTATCCACTTCTCTGCTGATGGACACTTAGGCTGTTTGCAAATCTTAGCTATTGTAAATGTGGTGTTATAAACATAGGGGTGCATATATTCTTTCTGATGAGTGTTTTGGGTTTCTTATGATATATTCCTAGAAGTAGGATCACTGAGTCAAATGGCAGTTCCATTTTTAATTTTTTGAGGAAACTCCATACTGTTTTTCTGTTGGCTGTACCAGTCTGCATTCCTACCAGCAGTGTACTAAGATTCCCTTTTCTCCACAACCTCGCCAACACTTGCCATTTGTTGTTGATAGCCATTCTGACAGATGTGAGGTGATATCTAATTGTCATTTTGATTTGCATCTCTTAAGTAATTAGTGACTTTGAGCATTTTTTCATATGTCCCTTGGCTTTCTGTATGTCCACTTTGGAGAAGTGTCTATTTGTCTTCCTTTTGTTAAGTTGTATGAGTTCCCTATATATTTTGAAGATCAACACCTTATTGGATGCATCATTGGCAAATATGTTCTCCCATGCAGTGGGCTCTCTTGTTATTTTGTTGATGGTTTCTTTTGCTGTGCAGAAGCTTTTTATTTTGATGTAATCCATTTGTTTATTTTCTCCTTAGTTTCCATTGTCGAGATGTATCGGTAAAGATATTGCTATGAGAGATGTCTGAGAATTTGCTGCCTAGGGTTTCTTCTAGGATTTTTATGGTTTCCTGACTTACTGGTACATTTAACTGTTTTTCCATTTTGAGTTTATTCTTGTGTATGGTGTAAGATGGTGGTCTAGTTTCATATTTTTGCATATACCTATCTAATTTTCCCAACACCATTTACTGAAGAGACTGTCTCTGCTCCATTGTCAAATATTAATTGCATGTAACGGCTTGGGTGGATTTCTGGGGCTTCTGTTCTGTTCCATTGATCTATATGCCTGTTCTTGTGCCAGTACCAGACTGTTTTGATTATGGTGGCTTTGTAGTATAACTTGATATCTGGTCTTGTGATTCCTCCAACTTTATTCCTCCTTCTCAAAATTGTTGCCACTATTAGGGTCTTTTTTGGTTCCATATAAACTTTTGGAGTGTTTGTTCTACGTCTGTGAAATATGTCATTAGTATTTTAATAGGGATTACATTGAATCTGTAGATTGCTTTGGACACTATAAACATTTTAATGATACTGATTCTACCAATCCATGAACACAGTATATTCTTCCACTTGTTTATATCTTCTTCTATCTCTTTTTTCAAGGTCCTGTAGTTTTCTGAGTACAGGTATTTTATCTCCTTGGTTAAGTTGATTCCTAAGTATCTTAACTTTTTTGTTGCAATGGTAAATGGGATTGTTTCTCTTTCTGAGAGTTAATTATTGGTGTATAAAAATGCCATGGATTTGGAGGTGTTAATTTTGTGTCCTTCTATGTCACCAAATTCATTTATTAAAGCTAGTGTTTTTTGATGGAGTCTTTAGGATTTTCTATGTATAGTATCATGTGAACTGCGAATAATGAGAGTTTTACTTCCTCCTTTCCAATTTGGCTGCCTTTTATTTCTTATTCTTGTCTGTTCACTATGGCTAGGACTTTAATTACTATGTTGAACAAGAGTGGTAAAAGAGGTCATCCCTGTCTTATTCCTGTTCTTAGGGGAAATGGTTTTAGTTTTGGCCCATTGAATACAATGTTAGGTGTAGGTTTATCATATACTAGAGGCCCGGTGCACAAAAATTTGTGCACTCGTGGGGGAGAGGGGGGGTCCCTCAGCCCGGCCTGTGCCCTCTTGCAGTCTGGGACCCCTCAGGAGATAACGACCTGCTGGCTTAGGCCTGCTCCCGGGTGGCAGAGGGCAGGCCCAATCCCTAGGTGCAGCCCCTGGTCGGGCTCAGAGCAGGGCTGATTGGGGAGTTGGGGCGCTGCCCCCTGTCATGCACAGAGCAGGGCAGATCGGGAGGTTGCGATGCCACCC
>NW_005368707.1:2158812-2173720 GCF_000412655.1 Myotis brandtii | reverse complement strand
GCCATCTTGGCTGACAGTTAATTTGCATAAGGATATGCTGATTAGCCAATGGGAAGGGTAGCGGTCGTACGCTAATTACCATGTTTCTCTTTTATTAGTGTAGATGGCTTTTATTATGTTGAGGTATGTTCCCCCTATTCCCACTTTGCTGAGAGTTTTTATCAAAAAAGGGTGTTGGATTTTGTTGAATGCTTTTTCTGCATCAATTGATATGATTATGTGATTTTTGTCTTGAAGTCTGTTTATGAGATGTATCACATTTATTGATTTGCAGATATTGTACCAGCCTTCCATCCCTGGAATGAATCCCACTTGGTCATGGTGTATGATCTTTTTAATGAGTTACTGGATTTGATTTGCTAAAATTTTATGAAGGATTTTAGTGTCTATGTTCATCAGGGATATTGACTGTAGTTCTCTTTCTTTGTCGTATCTTTATCTATTTTGGAATTAGGGTAATTCTAGCTTCATAGAAAGTGTTCCTTCCTCTTGAATTTGTTGGAATAGTTTGAGGAGGATTGGTGTTAGTTCTTCTTTGAATATTCAGTAAAACTGTTCAGAACAGGGCTTCTATTTGCTGGGAGGTTTTTTTTTGTTTGTTTTTTTGTTTGTTTTTTTGTTTGTTTTTGTTTTTGTTTGTTTGTTTTAAAATTACTGTTGCAATTTTATCAGTAGTTATTGGCCTATTCAGGTTTTCTGATTCTTCTGATTGAGTTTTGGAAGGTTGTATTTTTCTAGGAATTTTTTCATTTTGTCCACATTGTCCCATTTGTTGGAATAAAGTCATTCATAATATATTTTTTTAAAGATCCTTTGTACTTCTGTGGAGTCAGTTGTTATTTCACCTCTTTAGTTTATTATTTTGTTTATTTGGGTCCTCTTTCTTTGTTTTTAGGTGAGTTTGGCTAGTGGTTCATTAATGTTGTTTATCCTTTCAAAGAACCAGCTCTTGGTTTTATTGATCTTTTGTAATTTTTTTTTTTTTTGGTCTCTATGTCATTTATTTCCACTCTGATCTTTATTTTTCTCCCCTTCTACTTACTCTGGGCTTTTCTTGTTGTTCTCTTTTTAATTCTTTAAGTTGTAGTGTTAAATAACTTATTACAAGTTTTTCTTGTTTTTTAGGTAAGCCTGTAGTGCTATGAGCTTCCCTCTCAGGACTACTTTCACTGTGCCCAGTAGATTTGAGATTATTGTGTGCTCATTTTCATTTGTTTCCAGGATAATTTTTATTTCTTCTTTGATCTCTTTGGTAACCCATTCATTATTTAATAGCATGCTATTTAGCCTCCATGTTTTTATTTTTGAGTGTTTTTATTATAGCTGATTTCTAATTTCATTCCATTGTGGTCTGAGAAGATGCTTGATATGATTTCAATCTTCTTAAATTTGTAGAGACTTAGCTTATGTCCTAACACGTGGTCTATCTTTGAAAATGTCCCATGTGCACTTGAGAAGAATCTATATTTCGTAGCTTTGAGGTGAAATGTTCTGAAGTTGTCAGTTAGTTCCATCTAATCTAGTGTGTCATTTAGGATCTCTGGTTCCTTGTTGATTTTTTGTCTAGAAGATATATCCAGTATTAAAGTCCCATACTATGTATTGCTGTCAATCTCTCCCTTGTTATCCTCCATAAGTTTTTTATGTATTTGGATGCTCCTGTATTGGTGCATATATGTTTACCAGAGTTACAGCCTCTTGTTGTATCAATCCCTTTAGTATTATGAAGTGGCCTTCATTATCTCTTGTTATGGCCTTCACTTTGAGGTCTATTTTGTCAGACATAAGTATTGCTATCCCAGCTTTTTTTTCTTTTTCATATCCATTTGCCTGAAACATTTTTTTTCTATTTCTTCACTTTCAGTCTGCGCGAGTCCCTTGTTCTGAGGTGGGTCTCTTCTAGACAGCATATATATGGGTCATGTTTTTTTATCCATTCATCTACCCTATGTCTTTTGATTGGAGCCTTTAATGCATTTATGTTTAAGGCTATTATTGATAGATACTTGTTTGTTGCCATTTTTATTCTTTATGCCTGTGTTCCTTCTTCCCTTTTCATTTCTTCCTTTTACAATAGTCCCATTAGCATTTCTTGCATTGCTGTTTTGATGGTAATAAACTCCCTTTCTTTTTTTGTCTGGGAAGCTCCTGATTTCACCTTCAATTTTAAATGACAGCCTTGCTGGATAGAGTATTCTTGGATTTAGTCCCTTGCTTTTATCACTTTGTATACTTCATGCCATTTCCTTCTGGCCTGATGTGTTTCTGTTGAGAAATCAGTTGACATTCCAATGGGAAATCCCTGTATACCTTTCTTGCAGCCTTTAAGATTCTTTTTTGTCTTTTATGTTTCTAATTTAATTGTGTCTTGGTGTAAGTCTTTTTGAATTCATCTTGATTGGGACTCTCTGTGCTTCCTGGACTTGTGTGACTTTTTTTCTTCCCAAGGTCAGGTAAGTTTTCTGTCATTATTTCTTGAAACAGGTTTTCTATTCCTTGCTCAGCTTCCTCTTCTTCTGGCACCCCTATTATGTGGATGCTATTTTGTTTCATGTTGTCCCAAAGCTCCCTTAAACTCTCCTCCTACCTTTAATTTTTTTTTTCCATTTGATGCTCTGCTTGGGTTTTTTTTTCTACCTTGTCTTCTAACTTGCTGATTCATTCCTAGGTTTCTTCTAGTCTACTGTTGAAACCTTCCATGGTGTTCTTTATTGCAGCTATGTCATTCTTCATTCCCTTTCATTCTTACTCATGTTGGTGTATTTCTCATTCAGCTCCTTATAATTCTCCTTGAGTTGCTTGCAATGCTCATTCAGATGTTTGAGCATCCGTATAACCATTACTCTGAATTCTTTATCTGACAAATTACTTGCCTCCATTTCATTTAGTTCCTTTCCTGGTGATTCCTCCTTTTCTTTCATTTGGGGGTTGTTTCTTTGTCTCTCTATTTTTTCTGTTCCTTTATATTTGTTTCTATGTATTAGATCAAACTGCTATGCCAGCCAGATTTTTTGGGTTGATCTTTTGTAGTAGATATTTTGTGGAACCCAGTGGTGCAGTCTCTTAGGTCTCTTGGGCTGGGTGTTCTAGGAAGGCCCCCTACTTGAGATATTTGGGTTCTCCTGTTGTAGTTTGGTCTCGAATGTTATTGTCCTATTAATGGATGGAATCTCTCCTCTCAGGGTGCCTGATTATGTGGCTCACTACTTACCATGTTGTGCCAACCATTGTGGAGGTGCTGACCAAACAGCTCAAAATACAAGAGAAGACGTAACACAGAAAGAATAGAACAGGAATGTACACAAGACCCCTATAATCCCAACAAAAACAATCACCAGAGAAATAGAATTAGGAAAGAGAAAAGAGAGCAAGAATGATAGAAAAATGAAATAAAAAGTATGGGGAGAAAACACAACACAATAAACAAACAAATAAGCAAAAAGGTACAAATAAAAAACACCGAAAAAAGGGGGAGGAGCAGAATTGGTAGATACAGAGCCTAAATAAAGAAAATAAGATTAAAGAATTAGAGGAGTAGGGGAAGGACCATGTTTAGAATAAAGGAGGTAGAAAAGAAATGAGAGGACAAGAAAAAAATTGAAAAGGAGAATAGAGGAGAGGGCAGATAAACCTAAATTTGGGAAGGGAAACAAGTTAAGAAATTAGGAGAAGAAGAAAAGAGAAAGAGAAGAAAGAAAAAATTTAAAAATGAGTCGTGAAAAAAAAAGAAAACAGAAAGGGAATTTGAGTAGGAGCAGGGGAAAGGGAATTATATATATGAACAAAACAATAGCAACTAGAATAATAGGAAATCCAATAAAGCAGATAGGTAAAGATGATCAATTTTTAAAAAGAGGGGAAAATAAAGGAAAGAGAAAAACTAAAAAGGAGAAAGGAGAAGAAAAGCAAGAGGGGAAAAAAGAGAGGAAGAAAAAGGTACAAAAAGTAAAAATTTAAAAAAAGAAGAAAGCGAAGTGTACACACTTCAGCTGAGTTTTAATGCACCATGGCAACTGGCTTAGGACCCCACTCTTCTGTTCTTTCTGCCAATTCTGGGCTTCCTGTTGGGTACTTAGGTGCTAATCACTGTCAGGCACTGTCTTTTGGCTTTTAGCACCTGCTTGAAGCTCCAAGCGATCCACTGGTCCACCGCTTGTGTCTGTCTCCACAGGCCTTGGCTGCAAGCATGATGGGCCAATCTGCCCTCTTTGCCTGTCTGCCAGCTGTCAATCTTAATCACTCAAGCGTCTGTTTCTAACAGGGCTTTAGGTGGGGTTAGTGCTATTTCACGTTCAGGGAATATAATGGGTGTTTTTTCCTGACCCAGAGCTACTCCTCCACAAGTGGCCCAAAATATTACTCTGCTCTTGGCTGGACAGAGATCCTTGTATGGAGACCAATGAGGTCAGCTGGGACCCTGTACTGTTTATCAGTCTGGTTCCTAGAATAGTGGGGCTGATGGCCTCTCCTCCACTCTGGTCACTGAGGGTTCCCTGAGACTGTTCAGACCCATAAGCTTGGCCTCTGCCTTTGTTTCCTCAGTAAAGCTCAAAATACAGGGTTTGGCAGGCTGTACCACCTAGGGTGGGTCCCCCCCCCCCTTTTACCTGTCCTCTAGCTGTTGGGAGGAGGTAGCTCCTCCCAGGGAAGATGGCCGCTTCAGTTTGGAAGCATATGAACGACCCAATGCAGGACTCCTGGTTACTGCTTTTCCAAGTCTCCCTGCCATGCTTCCCACCCCCGCCTGTCCTCAGGCACCTCAAGTATACATGTCTCTCCCTGTGCCAAAGCCTCGGGTGAGTAGTTGCAAATGAAAACTCCTGTGTTCTGGGTTTAGAGATAAAAATAAAAAGGCATTGGAAACTGGGGCTCTCTCCTCCACCAGCTCTAGTCTGCTGGGTCTCTAGACTCTGCTGCTGCCAGAAATCCTGCTACCTTTTGCAGCTGCTTGCATGATAGGGGCACTGCAGGTCATGCCCTGTGGGTCAGGAAGTGCTGCTGGTCAGCTCACCTCCACCCCCTCCTGCCAGTGTGTGGAGCCCTGCCTCTGCTCCCGGAACAGTTCTCCCCGTAGCTCAGGTCCCTCCTCTCGGGGCTCTCCACTTCCCGAGATCTTGCCCTTCCTACCAGTCTCCAGGTGTTGTCCTTCCTTGTTGTAAGTCACCTCCTCAGCTGGACCACAGTTGGAAATTCCAGGTGAATGTTCTCCAATTTAGTTGTATTTCCAGCCTGGCCCTGGGATGAGGTGCCCGACAGGTCTGCCTATTCAGCTGCCATTTTCTCCTCCTTCTCTGCCCTCTTAGATTCCTCTTCCATGTGGGGACTGCTGGCAGCAGGAGGTGAGCACAACTACAGAGCCTGTTGTCTTTCTCTGGAAATCATTTTGTGTTTGGGTAGATGCAGAGCTGTGCACACCAGCACTGCCCAGCTCTGACCGTTTGTATGTTTGGTGAGACATTATCTTCCTGGGAACTCATGGAAGCCAGGCCCCAATGGCCAGGCTGGCTCGTCTGAATGTTCAGGCCAGTCTGGCCTAAGATAATGTGAAATCACTGAAACTTCCAGTAATTTTCTAATATGATCACATTACTTTTACTTTGGCCAGTTGCCTAGCTTTGTGCCCTCCCATTAACTTTGGAAGATAAAGGTGAAAGGCAGTGAAGTAATGTCATAGTCACAGGTTGTATATTTGCAAGTATTCAAAGAAAGAGTCCTGCAAATTTATCCTGCTCATGTATGTTTTAAAAATATCTTTGATTTAGTATCAGATGGCTATTTTGTCCATAGTATTTTTGTCAAGATTTCTAACACACTTATTTACCTTCTTGCTGCTGGACCAAAACTACTCTTCCAAATCCTGAAAGGTGGATTACTGCCTATCTATATATCTATCTATCTATCTATCTATCTATCTATCTATTTATCTATCTCTATCTCTATCTCTATCATCTCTATCTCTCTCACACACACAAACACATACACACACACACACACACACATACACAGAGAGAGCCATATGCTCACATTAAGCTCTGAGACTTCACATCTCACATTAAATAAGAGTTTTCTCATTAAAGTGTTCTCTTAGAATCTTGTGATATCTGGGCTCCATGGGAAAATGAAGGTATCTTTAAATATCCTGCCTTAAATAATAACTTAATTAAACTCTTTATGATATTTTAACAGCTTTAAGGAGCTCTAGCAATTTCTTTTAACCTGAAAATGCATATGTTCTTTGTAATTCCATTTTCTTGTATGAAAGGAAAAAAGGAAGGAAGGAAGGAAGGAAGGAAGGAAGGAAGGAAGGAAGAAAGGGAGGGAGGGAGGAAGGAAGGGAGGAAGAGAGGGAGGGAGGGAGGGAGGGAGAGAGAGAAGGAAGGGAGGGAAGGAGAAAACCACAATCTTGTTTTCTGATTAAAAAGCTAAGTGGAATAGTCTTTCTTAAAATTTGGTAATCATCTAGAATCTCTGTAACATTTTTCCTATGAAAAGCAAACGAATATAGAAATAGTTTCCTCCTTTGGTTCTTGACAAACGAGGGAACTGTGCTCATCGGTTATATTTAGTCTCCGAAATTGAGGCTACTAATGGCTGTGGTTTGCAGAGTGTGATGCTGTGCCAAGTGCTTTGCATTTCTTTCATGCATTCTCACATGAGCCCCACGAAGGGTGCAGCATCAGAACAACTAACCTCTATGGAATGTTGACTCTGTACTAAACGCCTTCACAAAATATCTCCTTTAATCCTCATAACCAGATTGTGGTTTGTTATCATATAAAGAAACTGAGGCTCAGAGAACTGAAGAGATTTGCCTAGAGATACGCTATTGATAAATGGCAGCATCGAGATCCACCCAAATCTGCCTGACTTCAGAGCCTAAGTGCTTCTTCCTTCGGGTTATGTTCCTTTTGACAAGCAGGGGAATTGGGAAGCACTTTACTGTGAATGAATGCATTTAGCTTCCCCTAAGGGGGCAGCTAATTGCTTTGTAGTTAATGAGATATGCGGACCCAGAAAGGGTATTTCTAAGAGAGCCTGTCAATAGCAAGTTAATATTAGGAAAGGTGGCTCTCAAACTTTGTTGCTCATTAGATTCAAGAAACTTGTTTAAAACACAGATTTCTGAGCCCCACCTCCAGGTTCCTAGCCAATAACAATTAACCATTATTTTTTTTTCAAATGGTCCATAAATTTACCACTTATACTTTAACAGATCAGTAAATGGCATTTCTAGTGTGCATGGTTGATGCTGTGAATGGCAGTTGTCGTCAGGTAGCCTGCCATTGAGATATGTACAATCTGGAATGATGACTGAGGCCTTGGTGCTTATAGGAATGCTGCAGGAAGGCCCGCACTGATTTTGAGATATTAGTAGAAATAGTGTCTACTGTAGCATAAAACACAAAATATAGCACATAACCTGAAAAACGGGAATGGTAAATAAATATACTTCACTGAGTAGCAGTGGGAGTTAACTGTGAACTAAAGATGTTTCATGGCCTTTAATTTAAATGCCAGGTAGGTTTTTATGATACTAAACTCTGGTCGTCATCTTTATGAGGAAGAGGAGAATATTTTGTTTTACCAAAGCACTGATATATTGGTTTCTGTAGTGTTCTTTCTTATTGTTTTTATATTAGTGTTTCAAATCTACATCTAATATAATCTATCTGTCTTTTAAATTTTAAGTATATTCCCTTAAACATAGTTATTAAAACCTTAACATGTTACATCAATGGCTGAAAATCAGATTTACAGTTCTGCAATTGCTTCAACATTAGAATATTTTGTCCTCACATTCCTCAGTCTGCAACCCTCTCTGTTCTGCCTGTGCTAGTGCCCAGTTCATAGAAATTCTGGGAAAAGTAAAAGCAATGATAATAATGATAATAATATTGGCAGAGTTTATTATAAGAAGCAGTAAAGAATTAGTAGCTAGAAAATGTTCTATATTTTAAATTAATCCTTCAGCATATAAAATCCATCATAATCTCATATGTAGATTTACCTTCTGATAAACAGGTGGTCCCTGATAAAATAAACTGGTGGTCCATGACCACAAATAAGGCAAGGTTCTCTGGAAAAGATATTCATTCCATTTATGAGTAGCATCTGTTCCAAGAATGTATAATATTATGGCTCCAGTGAACGCTGTATATAGAAGGGGAAAAATTGGGATGGATTTAATACTACAGCTGTGACTAGTTAGGTATGGCAACTTTCAGGTATTTGGTGGTTTCAGCAAACGTTCTAATACACATTCCAGGCATCAAGAACCATAGGAAGGCTGTAAAAATATTTAGACAAATAACTAATACACTCACTGGCTTGAGAAGACTAGAAAGTACATTCAGTTTCCTGCTGGCTTGAAAACTGCTCCTCAGTTCATCGTCTCAGGATGGAAGTGCACCATGGGTTCTCATGCAGACGCAGAGGTTGTAGTGACGGCACGTGCAGAAACGGGGAGCCCTCTGGGGCCTTATCAGTGACGGCTGGGAAAATGGGCTAAGTTATCAGGGGAGGTGGGTGACAAAGAAACATTGCAGCAGTTGTCAGGGCCTTACTAACCAATTGTTCCGGCCAAATGATACTGGCTTGGAATTTACTGTTACTTTTTTTTTTCTTTTTTTAAATATATCTTATTGATTTTTTACAGAGAGGAAGGGAGAGGGATAGAGAGCTAGAAACATCAATGAGAGAGAAACATCAATCAGCTGCCTCCTGCACACCCCTTACTGGGGATGTGCCTGCAACCAAGGTACATGCCCTGACCGGAATCGAACCTGGGACCCTTCAGTCCGCAGGCTGACGCTCTATGCACTGAGCCAAACCGGTTAGGGCGATTTACTGTTACTTTTTAACTATTGCTGATGAAAAGCTGACTTTCATGAATGGTTTCTTTTCTCAGACTTATGCCTTACTATAAACCACTAATAATTCTCTTTGGCATCTCTTATATGGATTTTTAAAAAATGTTATTTGCTTTAGGAAGTTTAATTTTTGTTGGATTAAATCAAACAAATAAATAGCACCCAATCTGTTCCATGTATATGTATCACCCAAGTACTTACAAGGCTCATAAACAGAGTTTGAGGACAGTAATCTGAGTTTAAGACAGAACATGAAAAAAAGCAAAAGTGAAACTCAAAAATAGTTTTAAAAGAAATGAACCAAAAATTCAAGAAAACCTAAACATTTTCTAAAAGTTCTGGCCATTTTGTCCTTTGGTAACCCTCATCCCTCAGCTAACGTTTTGACTGTATTCATATGGTGAGGATTTATAATTCAGGATTTGCACAATGTGAGTTTAAATGACCACTTTTTACTTTGAAGATGAATATTCAACAATGCAGTTCAACAGACAGTTGTTTTATAGCCGAATACAGGTATGGTGCTGGGTTGTGAAAAACAGAGGAATTGATTTGTTTCTGGGTCTTGCTTTATAAAGGTGACTAAGTGACAACATGGAGGGGTCAATGCTATTGAAAGAAAAGTTTCAACTCACGGTCCCCCTAGAAACAAGAGGCATGGAGTGCCGTGCAGGCCACAGAGGGAAGCACCAGTGTCAGGAAGGCACACGGGGAAAGCATAGACCTTAGCCTCTATTAGGGGTCTCTGTGGAAAAGGCAAAGTGGGGCTGGGAAACAGCTTAGGATTGGCTGGTTTGAATAACTCTGGTGGGCTTTGAGGCATAGGGGCCTGAGTTAGGGCAGGGAAAATAGTGGCTTAGTGTGGGAGAGTAGATGAGGAGGTGGTTCAGAGTATGGCTCTCGATTGCAGGGGCGCTGTAAACAACTGTGGCCTTTAGTCTGGTCCTGTAATTAATGGGTGGCAAGTAGACAAATACAGAACCTAACAAAACAAAGTTAGGGCAGGGGTGAACAGTTCCACCAGGAACTCAGAATCTGTTACCTGAACTAAATATGTACGCCAATAAAGTAGATCCAAGGTATATCATGATCAACGCTATGTTAGCAGCTGAAACAAAATGCTGTGGGACTTATATGGAGGCAAAAAAGAAAAGATATGGAAAGTGAATTTCTCATATGGCAGATTTACATTCTCTTCAGTGCTCAACTAGAATCATAACTTCAAAATCATGCAACCCTGGCAATAAATACATGGAAGAACATGGAAGAGTCAAGGCCTACCCAAGTACCCAACATATAAGAAATGTTAAATGAAAGGTAATTCTCACCTCTCCCTCCCAACCTGGTGTCATTTTTGTGTTGCTGTATTTTGTTATCACTGATGTAGTAACACACTGATATGCCCTTTTCTCCCAAAATGAAAGCTTTTTTTTTTCCTTCAATTAATGTTGGTGACTAACTTTGTTTTGTGGCTGTTCACATATTTCCCAGTTTTTAAATAAAAACTCACATAGGGTTAAAGAAAATACTCCAGTTAATTTTGGTTGGTTCTTGATTAGCTGATGTGTGATGGCTGGCAGACAGCAGCCCTGGGTGGCCAGATCTGGCCATCCCACTGCCTTCTGGAAGCCACATTTGCATCACCTTTGTACCAGTCGGATTCCAGCCAGCCACTGTCATTCCCTGGAGGACAGGAAAACAGGGTTTTCCTTATGAATTTGGCAAAGAATTGTAGATTGCAAGCAGGGGGATATTGGGAATGTTCTGTCAACCACAAGTAAACAGCAGCCCTTTCCTCAGATGAGTTGAGATAAGTGAGGCTGGTTTCCATTAATGTATAGCTTATGGAGGAAAAAGCTGACGAAGAGACAGCAAATACTTACAGATTCATTCTCCTTAGAGTGAAAGTATATGATTGAAAATTGTTTATTATTCTTTTCTTAACCCCCAGGGGTATAAAGTTTTCTGTTTGGGAAGTGTCAAATCTTCTAAGCAACAGTTAAGAAACACCTCATGAACTTATTCCAGAGGGACATTGCTATGTTACTCTTCATCATCACACAATGATGTCCATGGCTACTGTTGTTTTTTTTTAATGTTTATTATGTACCAATCATGTTGTTAGACTCTTGACACAATATTTCTATTTCTTGAGCTGTATCCCTGCTTCTCATTTGGACATGTACTTCCAAGTCCAGAGTTTAGGGTCTCAACTGTAGGCTGTAGGAATTAGAAATTAAATTCTGCTTGTGTTCATTGTTGATGAGTCCCAGGGGCCCCCACCCTCGATCAGCTGCCTCCTGCACACCCCCCACACACACACTGAGTTAGCCCTAAAGTAGGTGGTCCATGGGACACACTTTGGTAAACAGATTTCATGGCTAAAAATAATTATGCAGTATCACCTCTGAATTAATATACAACATGTCCATATCTAAAAACAAGTTTTATTATCAACTGTTGACATAAAACTCTCTATGTTTTTTCTATAATCCTTATTGTTAGACTTTCTAGAATAAGCCAACCAGAGAGACTTCAAGGTTTTATCAAGAATTTTAATCTTTTTTAAATGAGAACTGGTAGTGTTTTTCAGACTAAGAAAAATATCAAAGAGTATCCAAGTCAGCTAAAGGAAACCTTCTAGTAGGTCATCACGGACGGGCCCTGTAGCAGGAAGGAGGGTCATTCTCAGGTCCTTGAAAAGACAGCAAGTTAAAGAAACAAGGGTTTTGTCTTTTTTAAAAAAGAAGGCCATTAAGCATTCTTTCTCTGGTCATTGCACATCTGCACCATGACTCAATAGTCCAAGTTCCTTCCTGAGTCTGTGAAATCCCTTCTCCAGGACTCCGAGAAAGGCGGCGACATTTGGGCTCTCCAGCTGGGCTGGATACTAGCACATGCTCCCAGGCAACACTGAATTTCTAGCAGCATCACACAAAAAGTTGTTTTAAATCATATTTTAATTTTAAACCACATAGACACTCAATATGTTTTCCTGTGTTTAAATCTCCCACAGTCAAGTAGGTGGGAGAAAGGGCCTGCAGTTGCATGGAAGCAGGAGTGGGTGGTGACTAGAAGGAATGTGATCTTCCAATGGTGAAGATAAAACTTACCCATGTGCTTTCTGAGTTACAAAGACCTGACTTAGGAAGAAATGTCCTTTTATCTGAAAACATAATAAGAGCCCTGGTCGGTGTGACTCAGTGGTTGGAGTGTCGGCCCTTGCAACAAAGGGTGCAGGGTTCGATTCCTGGTCAAGGGCATGTACCTGGGTTGCAGGTTCGATCCCCCTATATCCAGGTGCGTTCGGGAGGCAACCAATTGATGTTTCTCTTTTACATGGATGTTTCTCTCTCTCTCTCTCTCTCTCTCTCTCTCTCTCTCTCTCTCTCTCTCTTTCCCCCTCCCTCCTTTTCATCCATGCCCTCTAAAAAAAACAATGGGAAAAATATCCTCAGGTGAGGATTAACAAACCAACAACAGCACATAATAAAAATATACATATGTATATTTGTATATGTGTGTACACATAAAAGACATAAGATTTTACACACACACACACACACACACACACACACACGGCTGGTTTCTCACGTCTCATGTCCACCGTCTCATGTCCCCCATCTCATGTCTATGTACTGGTGATTTGTGTGGGAAATGGCCCCATGGATTTCCTCACCAACTTTTATCTTCCTTTGGGGAAGCACCACACTCCCCTTCACCTCTGTCTTCTTCCATTATAATGCAGACAGTCACCCACTCTTACTCATTTATCTTTTCAACCTTGTCCCCCTTCCTCTTCATAATTCTACTCCCAGATCTTCAGAAAATCTCCCACCTTTCTACTTGTTGCCCAGCACCACCACCTCCTTCTATCCTCATTTTTTCCCATTCTGCTGTTTGCTTGAAATGGCCTTCATCATGGCTGGAGAGCCTTAGAGCAGGGCTAGTGATATATCAGAACTGAAGAAAGAAAGAAACTAAACATTTTGAAATGAGGGCTTCATGATAAAGAGCCAGTGTCAGGAAACCACATAAATCTTTAAAATTGTGAAGTTGTCTTTTTCAGAATCTGGTATTTCAATCTCTTAACCTTCCTTACCAGCCATTCTGCTAAAACACAGTTTCTTCTTAAGCTTTATTTTGGGTGCTTTCACTTGTTCCTAGCATTGCTTCAATGTTGTTTTCTACTGCAACTACATAGAATTTCAGTTACATTATAAAACTTCTGTGAGGTGACCCAGAAAGCCAACAATATAACATTGTTCTATGGGGAAAACACGCATCCTAATCGCAATTTGCTGGCTGATTAATGATCTTGCGGAAACATTTGGCTCCATATGTGTCTGCATTGTGCTGGGAACATATAGGTGCTCCACAAAAAGCTATTTCACTGAGGACAAACGGGAATTGTATGTCATTGAAACAATTTATCCCCAAAAGATGTTTTATGAAAAGAAGTAATGTCACCATTGTTAATAACTGCGATTTCCCGGAAAAGCTGTAGAGTAGAATCCCGCCCCCCCTTTTTTTTTCCTCATTGTAATCCTCCAGCCTGGAGATGATACCCTTTGTCTCTGCCTAACCACAACCCTTTAAGGTGCTTCCCATCAAGCCTTCCCTGGTGGCTCCAGCCGACAGAGCACTCACTGTTAGCACAAGTATTAGTGGCAGCAGCTAACATTTCCTTCATTCCTACAATTGCCATACTGTGCTGAGGGCTTGAAAGACATTATTTCATTTAATTCTCATGGCTTTCCTAGGAAGTTAGCATCATCATTATCCCCATTTTATTCCATAGGAATCTGAGGCTACCACAAGTAAAGCAACACATCTGGAAGAAGCCCTCAAATTGGGAGCATGCTGTCCACTACCATCTTCCCGCCTGGGGTCCTCATATACACTATAGCTAATTCACAGCATGGCACCTGATTATAGTTTTTTTTTTCCTCTCCCCAGCTCTAGTGTGTTTGGTTTGTTTGCCCTCTTAGACTGTACACTCTTCATAGTTAGGGTTCAGAACAAGGGTCTTGGGCCAGATTCTGCAACATGGTAATTATGTGCTTCCCTGAGTCCCAGTTTCCACCCACCTCAGAGAACTGTGTGAAGATTAAAAGAAAATAACACATATGAGGGGTTAAGACAGGGTGACGGTGAAAACAACTTCAGGTATTATTGTTTTATTGGTGTTATGGCAGCAAGCACAGCCCTAAATCCATGGTGTGGTTAAATGTTTTTCTAAAAGTTTGCTCTGTAGGGACTCCAGTCTGCTTTGCTATCCATTTTTGCCTCCATGGACTTGACTTAGCCAACATCCTGTCCTTACCCCCAACTTGTCAGCAAAGTTGCACATATTATGTCTTTTTTTCTGCTCTCCAAAGTGCAAGGACTTTTGCCTCTTAACAGACCTGGCACCAATCTAATTTCTGCTGCAAGAGAAACTTGGAGTGGTTGGGAGACTGTAAATGCTCATTCTGGTCAGAGTGCCTCACTGACCTGCTCCTACTCTTGGCTTTAGGTAAATCCTACTCCTGGCTTCGGTTTCCTCATCTGTCACAGCTGACCTCCAAGGTCTCTTCCAGCCTTCAGCTAAGATTTTCCTTTTTTTTTTTTAAGAAGTAAACCACAAGCACTAAGCTGTTGTCACCATCACTGTTTTTGCTCTTCATGCCTTCAATGTGTTTCTGTGTGTGCTGTATACAGAGGTGTTCGTGTGTCTACTTCATGTCTTTGTATGTGTGAGTTTGTGTGTGACTGTATATGAGTGTGTGCATTTGTGTGTGACTGTACATGCGAATTTTTGTGTTTTGTGTATAACTGTGTGTGTGTATGTGTACATTCTTACAGGGTTGAAGAAGCCTAAACCCAAGTGTCAGGAAAAGACAGGAAAGGGTGGCCAGCCCACCTGTGCCTTCAGCACGACCCACCCAGGCAGGGACAGAGGCCCATGCTGGGTTCTGTGTCTGGGTGCAGCCCTCCCACCCAAAGAGCCAGAGCCAGGAGGTGACCGGCCCGGCGGGGCGGGGCGGCGGTCGGTG
>NW_005368707.1:2157896-2158342 GCF_000412655.1 Myotis brandtii | reverse complement strand
TTCCACTCTCGGCGGCGTCCTCGCGACAGCCCTAGTCCAGCCACCCCACCCCTTCCTCTCCCGCGCGCCACGGTTTGGCGGAGTCTCCACCCGGGAACTGACAGCCGCTCAGAGTCCCGAGGTCCCGGGTTCCCACGATACCCGCTGTGGAGGACCTGCCCGCGGGACGTTGGGAGCTGGCCTCCGCGTCCCCCACTCCCTGCTCGGGTCCCCGCCCGGCCTGGGGACCCCCGCTCCGCGGATCAGGACTAGGGATTAGGGCACTAATCGCCGCTGCTCCCAGCGAGTGCCCGGGTGGCCCGGCCCCAGCCGCGGGTAGTCAAGCGAAAAAGAAAAGAAAAAAAAGGGGTGGGGGAGAGGGGAGAAAGGCGAGAGCTCCGCCCGAGAGTGCTGTAAATCTCGCCATCCGCTGGGCTGTGGGATCTGGAGCCGCCCGCCCTCCCGGG
>NW_005368707.1:2106436-2157765 GCF_000412655.1 Myotis brandtii | reverse complement strand
CAAGATCACTGTCAAGTCACCCCGGAATGCCAGGGTTTCCCTAGGCGACTGGACTGCAGTGAGGCTGGGCACGTGCAGCTGAAAGCGCCGCTCCTGCTCCTTGTCACTGGCAATAGCAGCTGGGCGCCTCGGATTCTTCTGGGGGTTTGAAAAAGAAGCTGCTTTTACTACTGAAAAAAATAAATAAATAAAAACGGGAACTTTATGCTAGCGCAACCTGGACATGCCCTGGTCTTGCTCATCCAACCTCTCCAGGAGCAGAGGACTTTGGGGAATTAGCTTAGACAGATCGCCTCCCCGCTCCCCCCCCCCACACACACACACACACACACACACACACACAGCCACCCACGCTCCCACCCCTGCATCCCCTCCCCTTAACCCCCAGGCCCGCATTTCCTTCCTCTGGTCTTGGAGAGGAAGATGAAGGAGTGTGGACCACATAATTCGGACATTTCCCCCGCAGCTTCATGTTTTCCTTTTTCTTTTTGTCTTTTCAGATTTGCAGATATCCCAAGGGTTAGGGGTGAGGGTTGGAAGATGATTCTTGATAGGGAAAGGGAGTGGGAAATGGGAAAAGACAGCCAGAAATTTTCTTGACAGAAAGGGCAGACTCAATAGTCTAAACTTCTAAACTCAATGGTCACAGGCTGTGCAAGTAAAACAAGAAAATGATGCCTTATGCCAGAGAGTTTTTGAATTTAAGAGACTAGATTAAGAACACCCAACAACACAAGGTTGAGTAAAGGTTTTTATTTGTTTGTTTTGTTAATCCTCATCCAAGTATATTTTTTTTCATTGATTTTTAGAGAGAGTGGAAAGGGAGGGGGAAAGAGAAACATGGATGTGAGGATGCGAGAGAGACACATTGATTGATTGCCTCCCCCACGGGCCACAATCCTGCCCGGGGATCCAGCCTGCAACTGAGGTATGTGCCCTGGACTGTAATTGAACCCTGAGGGCCCATGTTCTAACCACTGAGCAAAGCTGGCTAGGACGTGAGTAAACTTGTTTTTGGTTTTTTTGTTTGTTTGGCAAATCACACTCAGATTCTATTTCATGGGACTTCTGCTGGTTTTCATGTGAAATTGGGAGTTCAGTAAATTCATTTAGTTTTCCATGATGTACAATGAGTTTGGACTTTCTATTTACCTTGATATTAGGTGTCTAATTCTTAGCCATCACTGAACAAGCTTCCCAGAGGTCCCTAAATGTTACTCTGGGCAGGCAGCATGTAGCAAACTGTTTCACTCTGGTTGGAGTGGGTGAGCAAATATTTGTTGAACAGAGGCCTTAATCTGCTGGGTCTTTCTCCCGCCAAACATCACCCTCTGTTGTGGAGACTGGAAGGTCAGGACCTTGGCAAGCCCAAGAGATTTAGGGGGATTCAGTGGGTGGAAGAAGCCTGTGCCAGAAAAGAAAGAATTTTGTCTTTCCACCTCCTTGGAACATAACTTAAAATGCCTGAGTGTTCACATGATTAGTTTGACAATCTAATCAGAGTAATCTAATAACCCAAGTGAGTGGTCACAGATTCCAGAGGAAGATGGTAGCTATAAAATGTAACTGGGCAGGGGTGATACCATAAAGAGAATAAGTAAAGACCAATTTTTCAGTAAAACAACAACAAAAGCAAATAGGAAAAGATCCTTGGAGTCTGATTTTTTAAATGCAATTTAAAATTTAAAAATAAGTCCGAGAAATACTACCAGTAAAGGAAGCCCAGGAGTGTGTGGTTCTGCCAAGTTCTCCTTGTCCTTGCTGGGAGAGCCCTCTAGTTTGGGAGGACAGCAAACACCAACCGTGTTGCCGGAGTCCCGAGTTTCTCTCTTCATGAGCTTGGTGGGACTCCACGCCAGTTAATCTGCAGACTGTAGAACAGTTCAGAACACATAGTGTAAAGTTGAAACAATTGTTCTGTTGTGATTTTTATTTTGATAAGCAAGGGGTGTATCTCTGAAATCCTCCAGGCCTATTGCTGAACCCACTCCTGTGGTTTATTTGCTTTTTTAAACAGATGTCTTTTACCTTTTGAATGGGGAAGGGTTAGATCACTCATTAAAACCTTGTTATTGTGCTTCATTTCAAGGGCCTGCTGACTTGAGGAATGCTAAGGGACACCCACTTGCCAAGGACAGCAGCCCAGGGAAGCTAGATCAGTCTCCAATGCTTTAAACACTAAGTGTCATTTAAAAAATATGGGAACTGCTCCGGTACTAAAACCTCCATTATCTTAGTTTGATTTTGTGGTATTTTATTTAAAATTTGAATTACTACCCTTACTTCCTTTAAATATATTTTCCAAAATTTTTATATAGATAACAGAGTTGGAAACAGCCTGTCCACACTGGCAAAGACGACCACTAAATATCTTTGTAGTTTGCTGCTTATTGGTTATCTCGCGATAGCTCACCTCTTAAGCTAGTTTCTTATCTATGTAAATGAAAGAATTTAGATACTATTATAAAGAGACACCAAGATGTATTTCAAAGAGGGGAAGAAAAAGAAAGACAGAGCCCTAGCTGGTTTGGCTTAGTGGATAGAGCATCCGCCTGTGGACTAAAGGGACCCATGTTCGATTTCGGTTAAGGGCACATGCCCGGGCTGTGTGCTTGATCCCTAGTAGGGGGGCATGTAGAAGGCAGCCGATCAATGATTCTCTATCATCATTGATGTTTCTCTCTCTCCCTCTTCTTTCCTCTCTGAAATCAATACAAATATACTTTAAAAAAGAAAAGAAAATAAGACAGAGACAGAGAGCATGCAAGAAACTGTATGTATAGGTAGAAGACTTGGAGAAGTAGAAACGAGTTATTGCTGGTTATCTCAGTGGGGTTATTGGAAACTTACTTTTGCTTAAACTCTAAATTATGTAGTGTTTACTTTTAGAATAACTTTAAATGACTCTTGTAATTACAAAATCAACAAAAATATAAGAGTTATATAAAATCATTTAAACTTTAAGATTTTTATAAAACCTTGGCTCTTTTATTCTAAAGATATTTGAAAACAAAACTAGTGTGTTATAAGTTTAATAGACTGTTTTAGGAATCTTTATATGTGGAGTGTGACATATTTGATGATAATGGAATTAAATTCTAACCTATTAAGTTTCACATTATTTTATCAAGTAGCCAAAAATTTTAGAAGATTTAAAAAATCTTATATAATTTCAATTCGGTTCTTAATGACTGCTAATCTTTCAGAAATGTTAATGGAGGTACTTGGGGTCTCAAGAAAATGTGATGAGGTCCTCAAAGCATAATAGTGTGACGGAATTTAAAGGTAAAAGAGAGGACAGGAGTGTGTGTGTGTGTGTGTGTGTGTGTGTGTGTGTGTGTGTTCACACAAGTTGTGGGGGAAAAGACAGAAAAGTCAGAGGAGATAATATTTGTGAAAAAAATGAAGTGAATAATAAGTGAATGATATTTTCTTCTCTTTATTTATCAATGCCTTAACACCGACCCAACCCAACAAGATTGGATTCCAGGGTATTTTTTTTTTATCTTAGACCAAAGATTTTTCTTTCTCTTGTTTTTTTGTCACCGTATAGAAACAGGTCAGTGATGGTTGCCTTATTATAATTATTACTTCACAGATTAAATATGCTTTTTTGTCTTAGGAGATTTTTAACAACTTGAGGGCCCTAGCAAAGCTGGCCATCACACTATGTGGTTTGGTAACGACATTGTGTGAGAACTTACTCTCCCAGAACTTAAACTGGAACTGTTGAATTTTTTATCTCTTAAGACTGAAAGGAGAAACGACAATCCTATTGCTCATTATAAAGTACATAGTTCTACCATTTTTTTAAAAAAAAGCTATAGAAAGCGTTAAAAATTCACCTATCAGTTAAGCAACATGCTCCATTCCAGTTCATTTTATATCTTGACTATTTACCTCTTGTTTAAAGAAAGTACTTTGTTATATATTAATCAGAACATAGACCAAAAAGTTGTCAGTTGAAGAAATATTTTCAGTGAACTGTCAACAATTTGAGTGACTAATTACATCTTAAGTATGGAATGTCAGTGAATACAGTAAAGTTTTAGGTTCTCTAGAGGAGCAACAATGTCTAATCAAGACCTTTAGAGTGCTATTTGTAATTTTGTATTAGATTTTATCAGCAAAATATGTAATTTTAGGCTTGCTGGAAACAGGTTAAGAATCTTTGTAGCAGATAAGACACATGCACCATATACTAGGCCCTTAGAACCTTATGTGATTTAACCATTTATTCTTTTCTTGTTTTATTCTCATTGAGTCATCCAAACATGTAATATACTTTCAAAGATAGTTTCTTAATCCTACCTAAGCAACACCTTGTTTTAATTTTCTGTTGATGACATAATATTAAGTTAAAGTATATGAAAGTGCCAACATTTGACCATTTTCTCCTGCAAAATGGTATTTCATAAGGTTCATTTCATGGCAGAACCTCATAAAGTACATTTTATGACAGAACATTATTAAAAAACTTATAAAATACAATAAAATATAAATAAGGACATTAAAAAAACACACCACAATCCAATACCACTGTTGGTATTTTTGGTATTTTTCATTTCAGTGTTTTTCTCCCCTTTACATATGTATATAAATGAAATTTGTATTACACTGAACCTAGGGGTTTGTATCCTGTCTTTATTATTTAACTTGATACCATAGACATTTCCCTGTGCCATTATATATCTGAAAACATAATTTTATATGTGTGTATACATATTATAGTCTATCATGTGGATATACCAGAATTTTGATCCATCCCTTAAATAGACATTTAATGTAATATTTTACTATCATAATTAACATTTGGATAAATATCCTTATAAAACTTTGTGTATATCTCTGATTATTTCATTAGGATGGATCCTAAGTAGTGAGATTCATCCGTAGTGTTTCAAATTTTTAAAGATTTTATAACATATTAATTACTTTTTAAAAAATTTAAATTCTTTATTGTTGAAAGTATTACATATGTCTCCTCCCCCCCCCCATTGACCTCTCCCTGGCAGCTCCCCAACCCAGCATGTGTCCCCACCTTGTACTGTCTGTGTCCTTTGGTTATGCTTATATGGATGCATACAAATCCTTTGGTTGATCTCTTAACCACCTCCCACTTCCACCCTCCCCTGCCTTTCCTCTGAGATTCAACAGTCTGTTCGATGCTTTTATGTCTCTGGATCTATTTTAGTTCATCAGTTTATGTTGTTCATTATATTCCACAAATGAGTGAGATCATGTGATATTTATCTTTCTCTGACTGGCTTATTTGGTTAGTATAATGCTCTCCAGGTTCATCCATGCTGTTGCAAATGGTAAGAGTTCTCTCTTTTTTATAGCGGAATAGTATTCCATTGTGAAGATGTACCACAGTTTTTTGCATATATCCTTTCTGATTGGTGTTTCTGGTTTCTTGGGATATATTCCTAGAAGTGGGATTACTGGGTCAAGTGGGAGTTCCATTCTCAACTTTTTGAGGAAACTCCATACTGTCTTCCACAGTGGCTACACCAGTCTGCATTCCCACCAGCAGTGCAGGAGGGTTCCTTTTCCTCCACATCCTCACCAGCACTTGTCTTTTGTTGATTTGTTGATGATAGCCCTTCTAACAGGTGTGAGATGGTATCTCATTGTTGTTTTGATTTGCATCTCTTGGATGATTAATGACTGAGCATGTTTTCATATGTCTCTGGGCCTTCTCTAAGTCCTCTTTCGAAAAGTGTCTATTTAGATCCTTTGCCCATTTTTTGAGTGGATCGTTTATCTTCCTTTTGTTAAGTTGTATGAGTTCTCTGTGAATTTTGGAGATTAAACCCTTACCTGAAATAGCATTGGCAAATATGTTCTCCCAGGCAGTGGACTTTCTTCTTGTTTTGTTGATGGTTTCTTTTGCTGTGCAGAAGCCTTTTATTTTAATGTGTCCCATTTGTTTATTTTCTCCTTAGTCTCCCTTACCCTAGGAGCTGTGTCTATAAAGACATTGCTATGACATATGTCGGCTATTTTGCTGCCTATGGAGTCTTATAGGATTTTTATGGTTTCCCGTCTTACCGTTTGAGTCCTTTATCCGTTTTGAGTTTATTTTTGTGTATGGTGTAAGTTGGTGATGTAGTTTCATTTTTTTTGCAGGTAGCTGTCCAGTTTTCCCAACACCATTTATTGAAGAGAGTGTATTGCCTCCATTCTATGCTCTTGCTTCCTTTGTCAAATATTAATTGAGCATTATGGCTTTGGTTAATTTCTGGGTTCTCTGTTCTGTTCCATTGGTCTATAAGTCTGTTCTTGTGCCAGTACCAGGCATTTTTGAGAACAGTGGCTTTGTGATACAGCTTGATCTCTGGTATTGTGATCCTTCACCTTTTTTTTCTTCTTTCTTAGGATTGCTGCAACTATTCAGGGTCTTTTTTTATTCCATATAAATTTTTGGAGAGTTTGTTCTAGGTCTGTGAAATATGCTGTTGGTCATATTAATCACTTTTAAGAAAGGAAATTCCCATTTACATATGACCCTCCACATTTATATACCCACAGAAGGAGAAACCTCATAGCTCACTATGCCCTCACCAACAACCAATACTGTTTTTAAAAAATAATAATTGGCCCTAACCAGTTTGGTGTAGTGGATAGAGCGTCGGCCTGTGGACTGAAGGGTCCCGGGTTCGATTCTGGTCAAGGGCATGTTCCTTGGTTGCGGGCACATCCCCAGGAGGGGGTGTGCAAGAGGCAGCTGATAGATGTTTCTCTCTCACTGATGTCTCTCTCTATCCTCTCCCTTCCTCTCTGTAAAAAATCAATAAAATATATTTTTAAAAAAATAATAATTGGTTAGTGAATAATGACATTCTTGTTTAATTTACATATCTTTGATTATAGGTGAGGGTGAACATTTGTTTCATATTTTTAATGGGGTATTTGTTTCTTTATTAATTTTCATTTCGTGATCTAGGCAAATTTTTAAAAGGAAGACAAATTCTGGTTGATTTAATAAGGTTATTCATATTTTGTTTCATTCCACTGTCCAGGGGAGACTTATAACGGTAAATATGAGAGTAAAATATTTTAACTTTTGCAAATGGAAAGGGAGGAAGAAATAGTACCATTTGCAAGTCTCAACCTCTAATGATTAGAATGCCCATAATCGAAATAACACAACCTAGACCATGACATCCACAAGGAAGGGTGTTGACGGGTCTTATGTATTTTTATGTTCTCCAGTACAGAGCCCAGTGACTGGCACTTCCAGTGTGGAACAAGAATAAGTGTGCAACAACTGCGCTCTGGAACTTCTGGGATGGAGAATTGCTAGATGGTGTGCGTACTCCCTGGCCTCCTTCCATCCCCCAGTACCCATCTCCTGTTCTCAGTGTGTGGCCATTTAGCTCTGCTCTCTTGGTTGGCCTCTGTATGGGAGCTAACGAGGCCAAGGTCAGAGGTTCTATCTTCATATGACCTATTTAGCTTTGTTTGTGTCATGGCCACAATCTGTATTCTTTTCACTGTGGCCAGCTGACATAGAAATGCATGCTGTTCATCACAAGGGAGAACAGGCTAGAAGGGGGCAGATTTCTAGAGTTAGAAGGACCCTGAAGAACCTTTCATTCAACCTTCTTATTTTTTTCCCCCCAGGGGAAGAGACTGAAGTTCAAACAGGTCCTTCCCTTTTCTCTTGTGAAGTGTCTCAGGGTCAATTCAAAATAACAGATATGTATTGAGCAACATGAAGACATAGAAATTTATCCCTACAGTGAGTGGGTGGGCAACTGAACTCTATGCTTAAATGCTGATGGATTGTTAACACTTTCCTAAATCCCTTCTATGTGAATATAAATGTTACGGCTAATATTTAAAGAACTTAGCAATCTATCACAATAAGATTACTTTAAATAGTCTCATTCAGGTCTTTGGAAGGGACAAGTAATCTGATGAAGATCCATTTGAAAATGATTTTGGGAAAGAAAATTTTGTGGGAATTGGTTGGTTAAATGAAAATCAAATTACTTGTCATCTTCTCCGGCCAATAATTATTTCTGACTTCTATATTTCTCCTAATGAAAAGACCATTATCTTACTCACCAAGACTCAAATTCATTTTACTTCTTCCCTTAATAATTACTCTTCTTATTTCTTTATTTCTTAACCATCTCCTGCCACTCCTACACATTACAATAGAAGGGATTTGTAACTTCTTGTCTACACATCTATTCTTGGTCTGGCCACTTCAGTCCACTTTCTTGCTACATTCTTTGTGGAGCAGCCTTACCCTTGCTTGCCCAAACCCTTTGTGGTTTTCCATTATCTGCTCAAATAAAGTCCAAATTCTATTAATGATGTAAATAAGAGTGGCTATTTCTATATAGATAATTTTTTTCTTTTAGAATTCATTTTTTTCTGAAAGTTACTCCTCTTTCATTTAGCAGAGATATCATTTGTCTGGTTTTTCAGATTCACATAATAGGTTTTATGATGGCTCCATGTTACTGACAAGGACCCTGAAAATTCAAATGATGGGAGAGGTCTGCTTAAGGTCCTGAAGCAATTGCATGGCATATTTGTGAATTACGTGTATTCAGAAATTAATACTAGTATTGCCATTAAGGCATTACAGTCAAGTGAGGCATCGACCCTGTGCATGTGTGTGCACGCACGTGTGTGTGTGTGTGTGTGTGTGTGTGTGTGTGTGTTTGGTGTGTATAAGGAAAGAAGTATCTAGAAGAGCCATTCTAATCCCAGAGAATAAAGGAGATTTTTTTCTTTTTAAATATACAGTTTTTCAATTTAATGTCACCATGCTTTCTATCTTTTCTTGTTTATGCATTATTTGGTAAAGTGGGAACTTTTGTTGCTATATAGAAAGATGAGCCTAAAATAGTAGCATGGGTTCTGAAGCTAGCTGACCCTTACTTGATCTTGTATCTGTACTTATAAGCGGTGTAACCTTGGACTCACATATGGGACTTTCATAGGTATATCCAGAAGTATGCTGGAGTATAAGATGAAATAAAGTGTTCCAAGCAACTAACAGAGCATCTAGCACATTGCAGATGTTCAATGAATGGTTGATGTTATTGTCTTCCATATGTGCTGCTATTTTGAGCTTATAGAGCAGTCACTTTCTGCTTTGTATGTAGAGAGTTTATTGGTACAGGGGAGGATAAATTAACCATGAATTGGAAGATATTCTTGATGAATTTGTTATGCATTGACCAGAGAGTATTTTGAGCATTTTACCACCTATCACAAGTATCTTCAGGGGGGCAAAAGTAATAGAATATAAACCTACTGATGTTATAAATCAATCAGAAAATCTACCAGAGGCAAACTTGGCTGTTTAGCACTGTTATTCCTCCACCTCATCTCCTTCAAACCACTAGAATTAGAGACTGCATGTAATAAGCATTTCTCTTTGGGTGTCATCTCATGAATTTAATTTAATTAAACCAGTCTCATAGAGTTAAAAAAGAGAATTGTGGGTTGAGCTCTGTCTTCCCACCCAGCTCAGTGTTACTTGTTTTTTGTTTCATTCACTATTTCTTCAATTATGCTATAAGTTTCCAAGCGTGTAAGTAGCATTTTAATAACAAAATAGAAAAAAAAGTTTGCATTTATCTTATCCTTTTGTGTGTGCATTGTATACTCAGCACAGAATCTTTCTTCCATAAAAAGAGAATTTTTATAAATCCAGTGTTTCTTCTTTATGTAGCAGTTGACCCTTGAAACTATGGAGGTTAGGAGTGTTAGGGGTGTTGAAAATCCAGGTATAAGCCCTAGCTGGTTTGGCTCAGTGGATAGAGCATCAGCCTGCGGACTGAAGGGTTCCAGGTTCAATTCCGGTCAAAGGCACATGCCCAGTTGCAGGCTCGATCCCCAGTAGGGGGCGTGCAGGAGGCAGCCTATCAATGATTCTCTGTCATCATTGATGTTTCTATCTCTCTCTCCCTCACCCTTTCTCTCTGAAATCAATAAAAATATATTTTGAAAAAAAGAAAGAAAGAAAAAAAAAGAAAATCCAGGTATAACTTTGTATCCCCCCAAAGATTTTACTAATAGCCTACTGTTTACTGGAAGCTTTACTGATAACATAAACAGTCAATTAAGACATAGTTGGTATGTTATCCTATATAATAAAGAGCTAATATGCTAATTAGGCCAGACAGCAGAACGACCTTCTGGAACGACCAGTGGGTGGGGGGCGGGGCTGCAAGGCAACCGGGGCCTCCACCCTTTGCAGGGCGATCAATGGGGCAGGGGGGAGGGGCTCTGCAATCGATCACCCCACAGAGGGTGGCGGCAGTTGGGGCTGTGAGGGCTGAGCCCCTTGCATGAATTTCATGCATTGGGCCTCTAGTATGTATTATATATTGTATTCTTACAATAAAGTAATCTAGAGAAAAGACAATGTTATTAAGAAAGTCATAAGGAAGATAAAAATATATTTACAGTACTTATTGGAAAAAAATACACATATAAGTGGGCCTGCAAAGTTCAAACCCATGTTGTTCAAGGGTCAACTGTACGGTCCTAAAAAGTTTGTTTCAACCAAATGTTTGTTTTGCTCAACCCAAGTTGTACAACCAAGCAAGACATTTTCTGAGTGGGTGGCTGGGCCTAGCTCTGATTTATTTCTAGTTAAATCAAGTAATACCACAAATTCCATTAGAGATTACTATCCTAATATCCTAAAACTTCTAGAAGCCCCATAGGTTTCCTTGGAATAAGTGGCAGCCCATCTATTTTACACATGAGAAAACTGAGGCTTGGAAGTTAAGTAAATTGACAAAGGCCACTTATGAAATGAAAGCCAGGATGGAAACCTAGGTCATTTTGACATCAAAGTGCTAGCTTTTTCTTCTTACTGTGCTCTGCCACCCTCTCTACATTTGTGTAGGACAGCAGTTTTTAACCGGTGCACCATGGCAAGCACACTGATGTGTCTGCCACAAGGAATTTTCAAACATGCAGTACCTGACTCTTTTCCCTTAGATTGTCAAATAAAAAAATGACAACAGCCAACACAACAATAGCCATCTGGTATGAATGAATCAAAATTATACCTACTTTTTTATTATCCGATCGGCAAAAAATAGAATTTATTTTTTGGTGTGCTGCAGAATTTTAGTAATTAGTTTATGTGTTTCATGACATAAAAAAGATTGAAAATCACTGATGTAGGAGAAAGTCTGCAATCACCTTCCACTGAGATGAGAAGAAACAGCTGAACACACGCTACCCAGAGAACTAGATCCATTAGCATAAGTGTCCCTTTGAGTAGGCTGTCAGCTCTTCTTGTGGTGCTAGAGTTTTTAAACGGCTTTATAAGTTTTGTCTTTGAAATGATGGAGTTTAGGGATATAAGCAAGATTATAGTAGGGAAACATGAAAAGAACAAAAGTGAAATCAAAAGAAACAAAAAACTGTGTCTTGACTTTTTTAAACCAAAGAAAGAAGAATAAAGGTGGCAGCATTGCATAACCATTTGCTTCCAGGGACCTGTGACTTCCCTCTGCTTCTGCAGTTCTGGTTGCTCTTCTGCCAGTGACGAGGTGTTCCCTGGCCTCAGGTGTCAAGCTGCTGGTAGGTCATAGGTGGAGTCAGCAGAGGACAGTACTTTCCCTTAGGGCAGCGGTTCTCAACCTGTGGGTCGCAACCCCTTTGGGCGTCAAACAACCCTTTCATAGGGGTCGCGTACGACCAGCCGTGGGCAAACTACGGCCCGCGGGCCAGATCCGGCCCGTTTGAAATGAATAAAACTAAAAAAAAAAAAAAGACCATACCCTTTTATGTAATGATGTTTACTTTGAATTTATATTAGTTCACACAAACACTCCATCCATGCTTTTGTTCCGGCCCTCCGGTCCAGTTTAAGAACCCATTGTGGCCCTCGAGTCAAAAAGTTTGCCCACCCCTGCCTAAGACCATCGGAAATCACATATATAATTACATATTGTTTTTGTGATTAATCACTATGCTTTAATTATGTTCAATTTGTAACAATGAAATTGGGGGTCACCACAACATGAGGTACTGTATTAAAGAGTCGCGGCATTAGGAAGGTTGAGAACCTCTGCCTTAGGGAGATTCATTTCTTTTTCTGTTCTTAAGGATAGGAAAGTATTTACAATTAGTAGCTATGCTTTTTCTTGGGAAGAACATTTCTGATGTGATAGAACAGCTGTATTTGCTGTTGAGAACAGAGCAATGAACTTATTAGATCAAGGAATTTCTCATAGGTTGATAAGGTCTTTGAACTTGCTGAAATTTCAGAGGTCATCTAGTCTAGCCCCCAACCGGCGTAGGAATGATTTTCATAATAGTGTTTTTCACACTGTAGGTTATGACAGACTAGAGCACCATGAAATTTTGTGGGCGGTGACCATAATTTTTAAAAGTGTAATAGAATAGAAAGTGTTATAGAACATGTTAAGATGTGAGGGTGCATACTTCTTTAATGTTTTGATTGATGTGCAGCCACATGCTTTCAATGGGTGGTTGTTGAAAGAAAACAGGTTCCAAATCCATTCCCTCCACCTCTGCTTAAGAACCTCCCAGCTGGGAACTCCCCACTTTGAGAGGCAGCGGTGCCTTCATGCTTGTTCTTGTGGTAAATGTTTCTCTTGCATCAAATGTCTCTAGATATTCACAGCATGAACATGACATTTACAGTGTGCTCATTGTCTCCTGTCATTGTGTCCGGGCCCTGCCAAGGCTAGAAGTCCCTTCCTTACTTGAGACTGTAACTAGGTGCATTCACTGCCCTAACCACGCTTACTAGATGTTCCACAATGAGTATTTGGTACAAGGCAACAACAAAAAAGTAGCAAAGGAAAAATGTCTTAAATTAAGTGGCTGGAAAATCACCCTTACAGGTGATCTTACTGTGCAGATCTACCCTGAGGTGGAGGATTTTTTTGGGCCTAGAAGCAATCTTCCAGAAGCCTTCCTGACCCCTTGAGACTGGGTAAGGGTCCCTTCTACATCATCCTGTTCTTATCTCTGTCACAGTGCTATGACACTGGAGAGGTGGCTAGCTTCTGCCACTAATAAATGCATATGCCATGTTTTGTTTGCCTATTTTTCAACAGTCTCTACAGCAAAACAATAAGATTCTCAAGGGCAAAAAGCATGTCTTATTCATTATTATACTTTTAGTGCTTGGTGCATTGTAGGCACTCAGGAATTATGTGCTAATGTTTTGGACTATATGGAATAGCTTTTACTGTTTTAAGTGACTTGGATGGAAATTGAAGTCTGTTCATAAAAGACAAGGGATGGGTGCTAGAAAGCAGTCATGACTTTGCAAATCAAGAGTGACATCCAAAGGATACCAAAGGAATTAGGAGACGGTCCAAACTACATGATTAAAGTTAATAGCTAATGTATAAGATTTCCATAAGGCAAGTAATCCTTGAGAGACAAACTAGAGCTATTGTAACATAATAAACCCACAATCTTATATTTGTGTGCTGATTTCCACTTTTACATATTCTTATTTGGCCCCCAAAACAATCTGGTGAGACAGGAAGATAGTGGCATCACCATTTTGCAGACCAGAAAACTGAGGTTTGGTGTGGTTAATGACTTGCTTGCTAAGGGATCATAGCTGGTGCTGGCATCAAAAGGATCACACCTAAAACAGCACTGTTTGAGCTGTACATATTCCTGCCAAGTTGTGAAATCTGCTGTTATAATAACTGATATTTATCCTTTTTAGTGTGTCTTTCCAGCAACCCTTTGAGGTGGTGGATGGGTGATCAAATTAAATGCTGTTGATGTAGAGTGCGGGTATTTCAGGATTGGAAAAAAACTTTAGAAGGGGCCAACTTTTAGTCCAGCAACTCATTGGATACCTGGCTTCTCCTTAGCCACCCAATGTCCCCTCCTGGTGGCCGCTATAATTGACGTGTTAGTGAGGTGGCTCATTTCATCTTAAGTAGATAAGGATGCTGAAGAAAGTAAGCTGAATATGACAGAGATTAGAGGAGTGGATCCCAGCCTTCCTAATGCCGTGACCCTTTAATACAGTTCCTCATGTTGTGGTGACCCCCAACCATAAAATTATTTTCGTTGCTACTTCATAACTGTAATTTTGCTACTGTTATGAATCTTAATGTAAATATCTGATATGCAGGATGTATTTTCATTGTTACAAATTGAACATAATTAAAGCATAGTGATTAATCACAAAAACAATATGTAATTATATATGTGTTTTCCGATGGTCTTAGGCGACCCCTGTGAAAAGGTCGTTCAACCCCCAAAGGGGTTGCGACCCACAGGTTGAGAACCGCTGGATTAGAGGAACAGGGTGACTGTTCAGCAGTCTGTGTCTGCTGTTTAGGGTAGGCATGAAGATGAGATAGAAGCCCAGGCTCTGAGTTGGGATTGAGAAAGTAAAGAATGTGAGGCAAAGGGTTCGATGGTGACTGGGAGCACTTATTTGGGTTATGGGGCCTATGGGTCATCCCCTCCTCTCTTTTCCTCTCCCGGGGGCTCCAAGTCCTGCATGCTGAAGCTGACACACTTTGTACTCCTGCTCCCCACAAACTCTGGCCTCTGTGAGATGAAAAAGTTAGGACTTTCCAGTAATCAATATGCTTTTGTTATCAGACCTATTGGTCAAGTTATGGCTCTTAGGGGTTTGAATCTTTAAAAAATGTTTATGGCTTGACCTGGGTTGTCTTGCCATTTAAGGGTTTGCTAAATATAATTGTCATACAGACATAGCCATAATGGCCCAACTTACCTAACCCCAGAAGGAAAATAAGTCACATACATGTTTGTGAGACTCACTTCTTACCACTCCAACAATGGACTTAACAACCAACTCTGTGGTGGACACTGGCCTGTCCCTCAATCTATGTGATGGTTAGTTGAAGTGCAGTGCACTTTGCTTTTAAAGAGCCTGACATAGCAAGAGAGAGAAACGGTGAGTGTCACAAGACCTACTAGTAAACTCTAACTTTAACTGTGGTGCTGATTTGATCGTGACATTGAGCCAATGAGTCTGGGGACCTTGGTCTAGGCTACCGGGATTCTGTTATGTTAGTTCTTTACTACTGAAATAATTGTACCCCAAATCTAGTTTAAATGTCAGTTCACCCTCTTGTACACATGCACACGCCGTTTATCTAGTGAACTCCTAATCATTCTTCAAAACTTACCTCAAATGTCCCTATCTCTCATTTGGGAATTCACTCAACAATTATTTATTGAGAGCATATTATGTGCCAGATTCTGAGGGTGTAGCATCAAACAAAACAAAGACCCTACCTTCCTAACCTTGCCTCTATGTCCCCATAGTCCTGTCTGTAATGGAATCTCTTTCCTTTGCAGCCTGTAGTCCAGTGACTTATTTGATTGAATGAAAGGACAAGTGCTTGCCTCTCCGGTTCTTCCATTTCTGTCTAAGTGAATGACCCAAGTAGTACAACTCCCTAAAATACATGCAGCAGTAGTGTCAGGGATGGCAGAATTGCTATGGAGATTTTTCTACTGGTGCAGCAACTGCCAGAGCTTGTCAACCTCACATAACATATAGGAATCTCATAGGAAAGTATAGCTTTCCAAAGTCTCATACGCTCCATGCTGATAACCGAGCCTTTGCTGCTGCTGGAATCCAGCATGTGGTGAGGAGGAAGGACATGCGCAGTCAGAAGAATCATATGCCTCACTAAGAATCCCCACCGACAGGAAGCACACGCGTCTCCTTTCACCTGCACACGGGCAGCAGGCATTTCCTGGCCATTGTTCGAGGGGCCGCTGCGATGCTATTTCCGTCCACCAGTGAAGTGGGGCTGGAGCTGGCCAGCTCTTAAAGGCCTGGCCTTGGTATGCTTCTTGCCCAGGCCAGCATCACAACATCTGGGGAGCCAGATTCAGATTCATGTGATCAAACTACCTTCCACCCTATTAACAACAAGAAGACTTAGGAAAGAAGATTCTTTTGTATAAAAAGAAACATGGCAGCCCCATCTGCTTTCAAAAAACACATGCTTTCAAGAAGGTTCCTGCCCATTCTTTTTTTTTTTTTTTGTACTGTGGCCTGAGGACAGTTTATTCTGGGAAGTAGCTGCCGTGAATTCGTGTACCATGGCAGAACTCAGATGTGGACACCACTGGCCCAGAGATGTAGAATGTTTCCCCATGATTTATTGGGGAGAAATTTGATTCTTAAAAGTTTAATGTGGGGAGAAGTTTGGGATGGTACAGTGGGTTGGGTGTGTATGCTTGATAAGGGTGTCATGTGTTTTCTTATTATGAGCCTCAAAACTTAAGATCTGTTTTCAGCAGCTGGTTGACCTCCCCGGGGCAGCTGCGCTTGCTCAGTGTATCATGCTCGAGTATGTCATGGCTCCATGTTGATTAAAGGTCCCATTCTGCCCTTTTAGAGTGAAAGGTATGTCTAAAGAATGAAAGCAGAGAAGTATAATAAGATTGAGCTGGACACTAGTAGTTTCTGTTTTTAGAAATACCAAGTAGTAATTGCAGCTTCTGAGTCTGTATTTATTTTGTCCTCTCTCGTTATGCCTGTTGTTTTCAGATGACTGGGGCAAGGGATGGTGGACACTGTTAATCATTTCATTGCTCAAACACCATTCTGGACTCCTCTACAAGAGGCAGTCATCCGACGGGTCCCCAGAATAAGCACCACACCCTACAGAGCCCCTGCTCATCCACGTTCTCCACTTGAATAAGACAGAGAATCATTTCAGGCAGCAATCCCCATCCCTACACCTTCTGTGCAGGAACTGTGCTGCGTTCATAACCAGGGTCTAGTTCAGGATGAAGGAGGAGGTGGTATCAGATGCGGCTGCAGGGAGAATTAGCGAGTCCTCACGAACACTTTCTATTGTCCCCTCAGTGTGGGTTCTGCCATGATGACCGTTCCAGTCGCTGATCTTGGATGAGGCCAGTACATTATGTACAGTGTAGAAGACCTCCTGATTTCTCATGGATACAAGCTGTCAAGAGATCTTCCGGCACCACATGAGGGTCGCCAGCCAGCAAGGGCAAGAGAGAGAGTGGGTCATGGCTTGCTGAACGGATGTGAGGATGCCCCTACTGCCTTCCCACACAGTAAGGCGTCCCAGGGGACAAGACATGTGAGTGATTCTGAAAATGAGCACCATGCACTGAGAGCCCGAGGAGAGCCCCAGAGCGCCTCTGCTGCCAGGATGTCTGAGGAGGGGTAAGTGTGCACCCACCATGTTCTTCCGACTTGGGGTTTGGCAGTAGGTATGTAATAAAATCCTCCACTCCTTATAATTGGCTGGGGTCAAGGGGCATGGGCTGAGGGACAAGAACACTGCTGTCCGTTGAGGTACTGGGATGTTCCAGTAGCACTGAGCACACGGCTGGTCCATAGTAAGCCTTCAATAGGCAGTGGTGAGGAAACAAATTCTGTCCTACTAAATACTGCATTTCAGTACTCAGCTTCTCTGTTCTCTTGTAATTTCCTGATATTGCCTCAGCTAGGAATCATTTAAAAACTCTGTAAAAGCTAGTTTATGTCAGGCACACATTCCTAGTACTTTAGGCTTTCTTACTAATATGTTTCGGTATTTGGTATACAGAGTTGAAAGAGGTTTGTGTTCCCCTCCGTTTGTGAAGAAGAACACCTTTCTCCTTATGTGTCCATATAATTCCACTGGCTCCCGACCCATGTTTCCCTTGCACACATACTGGCCCCAGTGTGGGTCCCATCTGAATATAGCTGCATCTATGGGTGTTTGCTTACACCAACAGAAAGGCCGGGTTGGCTGGGGGAATAGGAGGGTTAAAAAAGAGGGAATTTCGGCAGCTTGCCACAGAGCCAGCATGGGAGAGGAGCCCTGCAATCTCATCCAAGCCATTTGGACCTAGAGGAAACCTTTGTCATCACTTCATAAAACTGTTTGTCTTTAACGCTGTGTTGAGACCAGGCTCAGACCAGGGAAGGAGGGCTCTGCCTGTATTGAGCATCTTATGAAATTGTATGCAACTGGCAAGAAATGGACCTGTCTTTAAGGGAAACAAACAAGTACCCAGAAAGGGGAGTGAAGTAGCCTTTAATGATTAGAAGCCACCTTTTTACAGAAAGGATCTTTTTTGTTTGTTGATAGCTTTCAGGCAAAAAGTGGGAGGAATTTTGTTCTTATAATTCAGAGCATCTGACACCTTGGTCATTAAGTAAAAGTGAAGGTGATCACACTCTTCATGCCCATGGTAGTAAAAGTAGGTTTGTGTGGACAAGTCAGGCCATTTCTCTGGTTGAAGGGAAGAGTTATCATTGATGGAACCAGGTCAGGGGGGGACCCAGAATGGAAAAGAACTTGAAACTATTTTCATATAACCTTCCCCTTCACAAATCACACTTGTGTCCATTGCTCTCTTGAGCTTAAGTCTCTTTTGATCCATGTTCCCTGAACTTTGGAAGAGGGTGCTTATGGATGAGTTGTCTGAGAATTAGGCCAGCTTAGCTACTATGACACAGATTTGCATATCTGTATGTTCTACCTTGTATTTCAGGGTCCAAAGAGCTTGTTACAGTGTTGGGCATACAAGGCATTTATTGTATGCTCATGGATTCAGTTCATTCTTCCCACCATTGTAACAACCGTTGAGAAGCAGACAGCTCAGTTTCTAATGAGGTACTGACAGTGGCTGTGGAATCCGTGGAATGCATGGCTGTGAAATGCACGTGCCATGTAGGCTGTGTGCGGTCTCCCCCAGTCTTGAAGGTCTAGATCAGAGATGAGAGTTGGGTCCCTGAGTGGGAGGTAATAGAATCCCCTTTAGACTTCTGTGTGGGCAGTGTGGCTCCCAACCTTGTCCCCAGATTTCTCAGGACTTTCTAGCCCCTATGTGATAGCAGGCTCCTGGGGATCTCTAGGTGTCTGGGCATCACCTGATCTGCCAGAAGTCTTTCCTTCTGACATGAGTGAAGTGCCCAGATGAGTGGCTCATGTTACTCTGGGATGTCTTCATACAGATGACAGATCTTGACAGTTCTAGCCTCTTCCCCCTATTCTGAGGTTGACTGATTAACTTCGGAGGTGTATACTAGCTTTGGGATTGAAGGTTGCCTGATAGGGTTGAAAGAGAAAATGCATAGGGAGAGATTAACTGGGGAAGTTATATGCATATATATGCATAGTCCATGGACACAGACAATAGTGTGGTGAAGGCCTGGGAGGAGGGGGTGCAGGGTGGAGGGGGTCAATGGGAAAAAAGCAAAGGAGACATCTGTAATACTTTCAACAATAAAGATAAATTTTAAAAAGAGAGAGAGAGAGAGAGAGAGAAAATGCATAATACATGCTTACAGATATCTGTGCCAGTGCCTAAAGCCTCAGAGACCAGCTGAGTTGGGTTGTAATGAAATGATGTCTTTTGTTTGTTGGCTTGTTTTTAAGTAGTCAATAGAGAACTGAAAACAGGAGATAAACAGGAAGGTGGGCAGAAGGTTTTCTCATCAGAAAAAAATGTGCTTTGGGAGAAAATAAATAGGTGCTAATAGTTAACAGCTTAAAAATTAAAAACAAGGAAAAGGAAAATTAAACCAATAATACTTTGGCTTCCATAAATTCTGTATCTGGGTAAATAAATGATAGCAGGCCAGGTCCCAGCCTTGAGTCACTGGATGAATACAGCAGTGGCCCTGCAGCCTGGCCTGTCCCATAGGACCCTGCTGGGCTGGCCTCTGGGTCTGTGGGGGGACGGTGAGGTCCAGAATGGCCCTGTGCAACTCCAAGCCATCAAGGTGACTGGGAAGTGTCACAAGGGCTCTCCTTCCTGTAGGTTCTCTAGTGGGTTGAGGTCCACCTTAGAGTGTGTTCCCACACTGCGGCTGTCCTTAGCACTCCACTGACTTCCCAGGGAAGATGGCCATCATAGTCATTTGGAAGACCCAGGGCCTGGACAGAGTCGGTTTGTTTTATTCTCGCAGGATGGTGATGTAGGCATGCTGACAGTGTTGTTATTTTATAGCCAAAGAACGTGAAGCCCAGAGAATGTTGGTGACTTGGCACAGGCCACTGGAAGCAGTGGAGGGGAGCTGTCAGGCCGGCTGCTTGCTGCCGCTCTGCAGCAGCATGGGGCCGTGTGAGGCCTGCCCTGTTTGGAAGGGGTACTCAGTCCTCTGCGTGCCTTTCACAGTTGCTCAGTGCTGGACTGTCCTTTCACACTTCCTTGTCCTCTGCCCTCCCAACAGCTCGAATGGATGTGAAACTGCTCTCAGAGCCCAGCTACGTCCCTTTCCTGTGTGGAGCTGTGTAAGGAATACGTCCTGTCACCCCTCAATTAGAAACATGTACATCACTCTGCTTCTCTGTGTACGGTGCTCAGGGCTACACAAATGAGGTTGGGATTGCCCATAATCTGGGGTGCGGTGAGAATGGTCAGGATTTAGTTCTCCCCTCTGATATTTAACATCATCTTAGAACAGAAGTATGTAAGGGCTGGTTATATCGAGTAAAACTTAAAAAAAAAAAAAAAAGAGGACAGACATGGAGCCTTCCCCAGATTTCCAAACATTCAGGATATGTATTTCCTAACTTGCTGAAGAGGCTTCCACAATCATTAGATCAAGTGATACCGAACACCCAACGTGGGCCGAGAATGACAGTTCTGTTGTGAGGAGAGGTGAAGGACTGACTGAACTTGCTAAAAAGCTCTTATGCTCAAGCAGTGGAGCCAGGACCAAGAGTCCATTCTTATTTTACACAGTTGTTTATCCAAACTGAAGTCTAGAGAACTATTGTTTTCCAAAGCTACATTCAGTGTGTTGCACTGGCCGTCTCAGGGCTGGTAACTTTACAAGCATGTAAAGCACAAATGATGGACTCTGACCCTGATTGTGCGACTCCCTGCCCAGGCGCCTTCCTGGCCCCATTGCCTGCGTTGCCAACCCCCAGCTCTTCCATAGACCTTGCGGGCCTCCTCCTCTGAGCCACATGTGTCTTTCCTATGTCCTCTTCCATTTCCAGGGTGTCAGCCACACGGGCACCATGTGCTCCCCACTCTCTAAGCCCTGCCCAGAAGCCCCCAGAACCCTCTCCTCCCCATCTTCCCCAGAAACCCACCTTACCAGTTTGACTTTTTCAGCTTCCTCCAGTTGAAGTTACCCTCCCCTGTGTTTTTCCAACATTTTCTCCTAGTCCACAGGATTGTCAGCTTCCTGAGGGCTGACACCATTCTCATTCATCTCTGATTTTGCTAATTCCTGTTAAAGACTTTTGCATTTATTAAACACTCAAACATCTTTCAGAAATACATTGGATGAAACCTAGTCCTTTTATGGCAAAGCAGTTGTGTAAGTGCGGAGTGTTTCAGGCCATTGGCTATGTGAGATGGGAGGTGGAGAAGGTTTTGCCAGGGAGAGGAGCTGTGTGAGGCTAGTTTGGGGAGGTTCCATTGTGAAAGGAGGCATGCCAGCTTCCTGTGCTGGACAGTTGAGGTAGCAGTGCTGATGGCTTCGTTTGGACCCACTAACTCTTGGGAGATGAGCAGGGAAGTAGGGATGAGGAAATAACAGACTCAGAAAAACTCCCGCAGGCCCAGTAGTCCTGGTGGTAAAGTTCCCCTTGTTGGTGACGTGTGCAGGTACAGGAAGCTGAGCCCACCTGAGTGGACAGGGGGCAGTTGTGAGAATGTAATAGGGGCTCTCATGGACCATCCACAGGGAGGAAACAGACTCACAGGCCTCATGCCATGTGGGGATGAGGAAGCTGGGAGCCACGGTTGGTCCATTGATGTCTCTCTGGGTTGGAGTTGTCCCCTGGGGGACTCTTTGGGTCTCTGTCCCACAATGTTGCTGTGTCTGCATCTCCCTGCATTCTCCCTCCTCTGCTGATCAGCCACTTCCCTTCACAGACAGTTACTCTTCCCAGGAATTTGGGCTCACAGTCAGTGACTTTTGTTCTCCTCTTGCTTCTACATCATGGTTTAACTCCAGAAGGGAGGTTGGACAAGGGAGTCTGAGCTTTATCCATTGTGGGTGAAGGGGCTATAGATGAGGGCAGTTTTCAGGCTGGGTGGGGGTGCTAACTATGTACCCTCAACCCTGTCCTCTTCACAGACAATCCTTTTAGGAGCTCTAAAGACTTGGCATTTCCCCTTTGCATCATTGACTCCACAGAGCTCATCTAAAGGCTAAACCACTCCTAAGTTTTCTCAATGAACAGGTTGTGATGCTGAAACTGCCTGAAGGCTTTGCAAGAAAGTCCCTCACATGCTACAGAAAACCCTCACAGGCCATGTCAGAGGTCACTAGGTAATCCTACATGCATAGCTGGAAAACCAGGAGTGTCTGTAAAACAGCACCCAGTCAGCATTCTATAGATCAAATCATTTAATGCCAGAGTTTTATTATGTCCTATTTTTGCCATACAATCAACAACAGATACTTATTGAGTGCATCTTATAAGTGGCATCTCTGTCCTCTCTCCAGCAATACAAAAAGGATGCTCCTGAAAGCTTCTATTTACATCTGTGTTCAAAGATTATAATAAGTATTCTTTTAGTCCATCAGTTTGCACTAAGTTTAACTATTTATGCACATGCTATCTTGTTCCAAAGCTTGCTTGCCAACACACACACACCCACACACACACAGATTAAGGAGGAAAAGAGGGGACAAAGGAGAAAAGCTAGCTGTTATCTATATGTGGAGGAAACTGCTGCTTAAAACCCAAGTAGCTGTAACTACCATTAAACTATATAAAAGACTGTTATCAGGCATTCACGGTTTCCTTCATGTTTCCTTTGAAATATTATAATTAGAGGAAACTGTAAAATAAAGTAACAAAGCAGAGATTTGAATCTAAAAGTGACACCATAATAGGTTCTTCTCTGCTTAGCCCCAGGAATTCTGGTAAAAAATTTTGTTAGTTAACCATGAGAATGACTTGTAATTATCTCTTCCATCAGCAGCAGTTGTAACTAATTAGAGACAGAGCAATCTAGGAGAGTCTCTGATGTGGTGGTGACCTGGGGTCTCCTCTTTGGAGGTTTATATTTGATCAGTAAACATCCATTCTAGCCAGTGCTACTGGATATAGTAAACAGTTAACTTTCAGAGGCTTTTTAAGCTGCTCTCAAATCATATCCTGCTTATAATGGTTTTCCAAAAAAGGAATGCTGCAAGTTTAACATCTGTTTCTATGTAGCTCTTTCTCTTTATAAAACCATACTTCCACAAGCATTACTTGTCTTTTAGCTGCTTGCTTCATATCCTAAGTGTTAGGTGTTGTTATTTTGACCTCTTCACAGAGAAAAGTCAGAATTGTTTGAGCTGTTGTGCTCATGAGCACACATGAAGGTTCGGATCGCCTGTTTTTCCCATTGTCTCTTTGTAGGCCCTCTTCTGAGGTGCTTTGTTTTGGTTCATAAGCAGTGTAAACCCCCGCAAGTGTCGGGACCCTCGTTCTCTCTCCTGCACACACTCTTATGTTGCTTTGCAGTCATCAGTTTTTCCCAGCAGGAAGCAGGTCGGGCCCTTGGAACATGAGACTCCTGGGAGATCCGTGATGAGGAAGCACTTCTAGAAGGGGAAGACTTCAGCAGTGCAGCCTAGAGCTTCATTTGTATTGTTGGTAGCCGTGGCCTCACCAAGAGGAGAATTATTAGTGTGGAGTTTATTCTTTAGCTGGGGCATTGGATTAGTTAGCCAGCTGGGAAATACCCAAATGAGAGACACTGAATAGTAAAAATATGAAACATGGGTCTAAAAACGAACCGAGTGGGTCTTCAGTTCCAGTCACTTTGTTTCAAAGATGACTGCAGCTGACCATTGAACAACATGGATGTGAATGCGGGCTCAACCAACTGTGGATGGAAAACAGTATTTTTCATTAGCAGTTGGGGATCTGTGGATGCAGAGGTTTGAATGTATGCCTTGTTCTACTCCATTGTATAGAAGGGATTTGACCACCTTTGGTATGCACATGGGTCCTGGAAGTGATTCCCAGCAGATACCAAGGGATGACTGGAGGTCAAAAATATACTCAGACTTTTGAGCACTGAGGGATTGACACCCCCAGCCTCTGGGTTGTTCAAGGGTCAACTGCATCCCTCTGAGTTCTTAACAAAGTACAAAGAGCCTAGACGCGAGTCTAGCTGACACACTGACATGTACCAGCTGTGGGACCTCAGGGCTTTAGTTAGCGCCCCTGGGGTGCAGTGTCCTTGTCTGTCTAGGGAGAGAATGTGGACTGGTTCTTTACAGACCCTCAAGCTTTCTGGTTTACTCATCTCTGGTGGCTGCCTCCCCTGCTCTTCACTGCTCTAAGCTTACCTTCCAAAGAATAGAGGGTCAGAGGCACAGAGAACACTCCATAAATGTTCATTGAGTAAATGAATGAATATGTAAAGGGGAGGGGTGGTGATAGAAACATGAAAGGGAAGTGAGAAACTAGGATGTGATTTTTTTTCATTGTCTATGGTGACAGTGTATGGACTATACTAGTGAAGATATTTTAACTTCGTAAAATATAATATATCCTTATTAAAGAGAAAATAGGAAAATACTGAAATAATCTGCCTTACCTATTGGATATATGTGAGAGACAGTGAATCGTATGTAGTTTGCTCTTCCTGCTTTGTTTTCATAAACTAAATATTGGTTTGTTCTACATCATCATTATGGAAACGGGTGTAGCTCTTCCTTAGAGACCAGGCAGCACCGGAGGGACAGAGTCTGTTATGACAGTCAGCTATATCATTGTTTCCTGTGATTGTGAAGGCCTATAGATTACGACTTAGTGAAAGACAATACAGATCTAAAATAATCACCACGTTGAGACAAACAGTTCTCTTCTCTCCTCTGTGCCCCTCACCCTCTTCCTTGGATGATGTGAGAAAAAGAGTTTCAGAATTATGTACTCCACTGAGAATTTATTTTCATTGGATTAACAATAGTAATAATAACTAAAAACAAGGATTTATTATATTAGACACTTTATTAAACAGTTTAAATGTATTATTTCATTAATCTCAACAAACTTCAAAAGAAAGGAATTATTAACATCTCTTTAATATAAATGAAGAATCAGAGGCAGAGAGAGGTGGAGTATGTTGCAGAAGGCATACAGTTAGAACGTGATGTGTTGGCATTTGAGCCCACGACATCTGGCCAGCGCCCAGGGCAGATGCCCACTCTTTCCCGGCAATATTGCCACACTGCTCCCTGCTGGTGCATTGAAAGCTTGAGGTCACCTATTGTCTCATAGCCTTGTGCAAGTGCCACAAGCTTTGACTGGCTTTGAGGGTTGGCTACATGCTCACTGGGTTTCCCCCTCCCACCTCCCAGGCCTGACCGCAGGCACCATCTTTTCATTCCACTCTTATCTACAAGCCCTTTCTCCCTAAAGCTTGGAGATTTGTCAGAAGATGATTAGTAGCCTGTGGTAAATGCAGGTGCAGCCACCAAGCACTCAAATGAGGAGGCCCACATCTTGAAGGAGGGAATAAAGGCATTTGCCCCAACTTTCACCTGGGTTTTACGTGCAGTGAACTGCAAGTCCAGTAGTCTCCACTGATCGGTGCCCTTGGTCTGACATGACCCTCAGCTTGTCCACAGGCTCGAGGAGGCCTTTACATCATGATGGTACACAGATGATGTTTTATATAGAGGGTTATTTACACAGTATAGTATATTGAATATACCAAGGCGTGCTGAAAAATCAAATAGCAGGCTTCCGGCACAAAGAGCATTAAGAGCAAGTTCTGTAGCAATAGGTAGCTGACCCTATCACAGAAACATGTCAGACATCTAACACTGGGGCTGGTGAATATGAGTCACTCTAAAGAGATGCCTCAACACCTCTGCCTGTCTAGAGGGAGAGAGCTTCTTTGAGTGTGAGGTTCTTTAGGTGGCACGTGCTACCTTTCTGCTCAGATTGTGCATCTGAGTAATACTGACTGACCCATTGGAGGGGAGCGCCTTCTGAAGGAACGACTGCAGTGAAGTGCTGCAGCCCACCCTGGTCCAGAACATGATGCCAGGGTTTGAAGGCGATGGCGGTGCCAGCATCTGCTAGGTGGCAGACCTGCAGCTGGAAGAAGTCACTGGGCCTGGGACCATTTTAGTGGGGCCTCCCATCCTCCACCCAGACCGCACAGGGAAGCACAGCTGATTAGACTCTGGGGGCTGCCCAAGGGGACTGGATTCAGGATTTTGTTCATGGAGGAGGGAGGGCATCTATCACGTGCCCACCGGCAATTGGGCATAGAACTAGATGTAGCAAGTTGGTACAGCAACTACGGATCTTGGAGTCCACTGAGAAGGTAATCCTGGAGTGTGTGAAACCATGGTTAAAGCCATTCAAATATTGCCATTCTAAGTAGGCTTTTACTTTTAAAAGAAAGGCAATATTGTGGTTGGAAATGAGTCACGTAAACCAACGGAAATGTTTCCTAATTTTTTCATCATTAGCTTTTATATGTTCAGTGACTAAGTTTACCTTTTTTCCTTTAGACATGTTGTTTTTCACATGTTTATATTTCACATATTTTTCCAAACCGTTTTTATCTGTTGTTTTGTTGGTATCGTGCCTCTTTTCTGTGATAAAGCACGGAGTTGTTCGCAAGTGTAACTTCTGTCTCTCTCTGTCCTGTTCTCCCAGGAATTCTGTATAAAGACCTTGTTTGTCTCATTGAACTTGTCAACACAATTTATTTGGGCTATCGCATTCCACTCTGCTTTCCTTATCTTTTTCCCACCCTGTATTACTGTGTTTTTGTAAAATGTGCCATTGTTAATATTTTTAAATGTAAATTATTAGTCTCATTTTTTAAAAAGAAGAATTTTATTTGATCATATTTCCTCAAAGATATTAGAAAAAAATATTCTTGGTTTTGAAGCCATCTGAGGTAGCACACATTTTCGCTGGTAATAGACATTATATATCAAAGCCAATAAATATCTACCCTTGGTAACTTGTCTGAAGGAGAAATTTATCAGAACTGTCACCATGTGGGATTCTCTTGTGCCTGTCCAAGCCAGGGTCATATTAGGTACAAAATAGATATTTATTAAATAAATGCTTTATAGTTTTCTATGTCATGTGAACTATTTTTTAAATAGATTATTTAAAACTTCCCAGATAACCTATGTTTTCCTTAAATTGGGATTTAGGTGCATTGTGCAAATAGAAAAAGTTTAATCCAGATGCTTAGCCATTTTGATGAGTTGTATATGGTAGTTTTGACAAAGTTAAGGTGACAATGTAAGATTGGGGGAGGGGAAGAAAACTGCCACATTACTTGTGTTGGTAGTTGCAGTCTGTTTATATTCTTGTCCTATTTATGTCTCTTTGTCTTCTGATTATGCTCATGGCACATAGATAGACAAGTACCACCTTGGGATTTCAGCCACCTCTTGGCATTTAGGTCCACCACGTGTTTACCGAGAAACCAGAATACCCACTGAGAAAATGAGCAGAAGCCACGCAATGTGGTTTTTTCTATAAAGTCGTGTAACCCAGCAAAATGTTTGTGAGAGCGTAAGGAGCACGAATGGTGCTCATTAAAGCTGTGTGGTGTACAGAGCCCACTCACCGCCAGCTGAAGGACAGAGGCAAGAAAGGAGACTCTGATGGAGGGGGTCAACCACATACTCCCTAATGATTTATTTCACTCTCTCTTATTTGGATCTGTGACAATTGAACTTACTAAGTTCTAGTTTTTGTCTTGCCTTTGGACTTGCATGGAGTCTAAGACCCTATAGCCAGTAGGTGTTGAGGACTTTTAAATAGTTCATCTTCTACAGTGTTTCTCAGGCTATGGTGAGAGTCACAGAGGATTTCCTAAGGGAAGGGACCGTGGCTTCCAGAGCTTTGGACTGTGATTGCTGGCTCACCTGAGTGGGGAGGGGTGTGTGTGGGGGGAGAAATGTGCAAGCCCCTCTCCCTGCTGCGATGCAATGACTAATCCTTATAGAACCCGACCCATGAAGTGTTCTGCTAAGTACCCAAAAACCTAAATGTTCAAAACCTGATTTTGATGACAACAAAAGCAACAAAGAAATTGACCTTTAGCCAGGCCCAGTGTTAAGACAGCTTGCACTGTGTATGCCAGTAAATGCAGAAGCATTTAGGTTGCTCAGTGGCAAATGCTTTCTTTCAAGTTGATTTTAAATATTTTCTACTTTTTCAACCCATAATTCAGCCTTGCTTTAAGTGGATGCTTAACAAATTATTGGGGGTGGGAATGGAGATAGGATTTGAAGAACTCCCTCACTTTTTAAGGCAAAGAAGTAATTACAAAATAATAATAATAATAATAATAATAATAATGGATTTTTACTAGTCATTTACCATTTAGGCTCCTGCAGAACAGCAGCCTTCTGCTTATATGCTGGGAATAGACCTACTCCAGCCCACTCCCCTCAGCTGCACCATTCCTGGGCCTTTATGTGCTGCGGTTGCACAGAACTCGTGGCCTAGTAGCCTCTCCCTATTCCCTGTCAGCTTCACTCTACCGTGCTATCAGCTGAAAAGTGGACTGTGTTGTAGAAATTTTTTGAAACTACAAATTACATGTAGACACATGACAAAAAAATGAGCCTTACTAATGATCAAAGAAATGCAAATTAACACCAATGAGAAGTTATTTTCACTTACTTAATAATAAAAAAGAAAAGATTGTAATAACCAGAGATGGGAAAGGTTCAGCAAGGCCAGCGGTCCTCCGCACCACCTGAGGGAAGATAAAGGGGAGTGGCTAATCTAAGGTCAGATTTGACAATGGGAATAACATAATGCCCCTGCTCTGCTACTCATTCCTTTTCTAAGGATTCATTCTAAGTAATAATCTGACACATACTTAGTGTTTGTGAACAATAATTTTCCCAAAGTGCTTTAGAATGTAATCTACATAGATGTCCAACAGTGGTTAAGTAAATCATGGACATATGATAGAATACAAACCCATTAAAATTATGCACTTGAGGAATTTTTCATTATCTTGGAAGAAGTAAAACAGAGTGGCTAACTGAATGGGCTTTATGATCACACTTCTTGGGTCTGAATTCTTTCCCCCCCTCTACTTACAAGCTGTGTGATTTGGGAGAGTTGTTTAATCTCTCTGTGCCTCAGTTTCCTTATATATATAAAAGGGAGAAATAATGGTGGTTATAGAGTTAATGAAAGAATTCATTTGGCATGTTTTGCAGAGTGCTTGACACAGCATAAATGCCCAATCGATGTTAGACAAATTAACTTTTGTGCCTCAGTTTCCTCCTTTGTAAAATAGGAATGAAGGTAGTCCTACCTCAAAGGAGTGCTGGTGAAGCTTAAGTGAGTTTATGTCTACGACACACTTAGTATGAACCTAGCACATAGTAGCAGCTATGTTTAGTTGTTTGTACTACAAGTGGTAAGAAATGTTCACATAAAACAGATGCCTAGACAGTGGTCGGCAAACTGTAGCTCGCGAGCCACATGCGGCTCTTTGGCCCCTCGAGTGTGGCTCTTCCACAAAATACCGACTTCTGCGCATGGGCCACGGAGTTTCAATCGTAGTGTACGTGCATGCCCGCACGTGGTATTTTGTGGAAGAGCCACACTCAAGGGGCCAAAGAGCCGCATGTGGCTCGCGAGCCGCAGTTTGCCGACCACTGGCCTAGTAGAATGCTAAGGCTATTTGAAAATCCACATCCTTGCACACACACAGACTAGAAGATATCAAAATAACTGTCTCTTGGTAGAAAGGTTGTAAGTAGTGTTTGGTAATTTACTTTCCCATATTTTTCCAAAATTTCAACAATGAATACATATTACTTTCATAATTTAAAAAGCAAACAACAGTTTTAGAGTTGAAACTTTTTCTGCTTGACCTATGGTTAATCAAAATAATTGAGTGCCCCAAACTTCCTTTCAGTTAATGGTTTTTCTGTATAAAAGTCCTAATTTCTGGTGGTTTGTAGGCAGTCACTTAATATTTCTGTACAGTATAATTGTGTTCAGATTTTTTCTTCAGCTGCATTTGAACAGTGATCTTACTTTATTTTATTTTTTTTTAATCCTCACCCAAGGATATTTTCCCATTGATTTTTAGGGAGAATGAAAGAGAGAGGGAAAGACAGAGAGAAATATCGATGTGAGAGAAACACATTGATTGGTTGCCTCCTGAATGAGCCCCGACCAGGGCCAGGGCTAGAGAGGAGCCTACAACCTAGGTATGTGCCCTTGACTGGAATCCAACCCAGGACCTTTTGGTCTGCAGGCCAACACTCTATTCACTGAGCCAAACCGGCTAGGGCTGAACAGTGATTTTAAACTTTGGATGCATGGTAGACTCATTTGAGGAGATATTAAAATATACTGGTCTTGGACTCTTCACTAAACTGATTCGATCCAAATATAAGGGGGTGGGCCCTGGGCATTGACAGTTTTCAAAGGCTCACAAGGAAATTCTAAAGTACAGCCAGGTGGTGAACGGCAACCTGGAGTTAGGCTGGCATTTATGCCAGACTGTGCTACCATTTCCTGCCTGGTAGATAGTTCTGCCCATGAACAGAGTCAGCCCTGGAAGTATTTCTCACATGTCTGAAGGAAAGACTCCCCTGGAGTACTTTCCAGGGGAGTTTGGTTGAAGCATCATCCTGTACACCAGAAGGTTGCGGGTTCAATTCCAGTTCAGGGCACATGCCTAGGTTGCAGATTTAATCCCTGGTCAGAGCGCATATGGGAGGCAACTGATAGATATTTCTTTTTCATATGGATGCTTTGCTCTCCTTTGTTTTCTCTCTAAAAATCAATGAAAACATATCCTCCAATAAGGATTTTAAAATACACACTGCCGCCTGAATCTTAAGCCATTGACTTCCAGGGGGAGAGATTTGGTAATGTGTGTCTTTACTGAGCCCACATGAGGGAAGTGTGGGAACCGATCTAGAGCCGTGCTTCTGTCTTAGCCACACACTGGGAATACCTGGGGGACCTAGAAAAACGCTGATGCCTAGTTCCCCTCAGGCCTCCACCATTCTAACGTGGTGGAGCTGGGATACTGCCTGAGCATCAGAAGCTATGAAGTCCCTCCAGATTCTAATACGCAGTCATGGTTGACAACCACAGGCAGTGATGATTCTCAAAGTGGGGTGCTGGGACCAACAGTGCCAGCATCACCTGGGGCCCATTAGAAATGATCACTATGGTCCACATATGAGGGAGAGCATGTGGTGTCTGCCTTTTTCTAACTAATTTCACTTAGCGTTATACCCTCAAGATTCATTCATGTTGTCCCAAATAAAATATTTTATTTTTCTTTCATGGCTCAGTAGTATTCCAATGTTTCTATATACAAACAAGAGAAAACAAAAACCAACTGATAGATACAGAGAACAGGTCGGTGGTTACCAGAAGAGAAGAGGGTTGGGGGTGAGCCAAAGGTGTGAAGGGGATCAATCAATTATATGGCGATGGATAATGATTAAACTTTTGGAAGTGATAGTTTGTAGTGTATATAGATGTCAAATTATAATGTCATACACCTGAAACTTAAATAATAATTAAAAATGTACCTTGTGGCACCTCATCAGACCTGCTAAATCAGAAACTGGGGATGGGACCCAGAAGCCTGTGTCTTAGTAACCCTCTTGGATTCCTGTTACACATTGAAGTTTAAGAACCACTGCGACAGGGTGGGGCTGTGAAAAGCAGGTTCTCAGACTTGTTCACCCAGAACTCAGTGGTCTGGACTGAGCTGGGAATGGACTCCCAGTGGCCCAAGACCACACTTGAGAATCAATGCCCTCAGGTTTATCCTTGTTCCCTTGGGCATTCAAAGTTATAAGGGCCTTGACATCTTTCAAGTATAACCAGTGTCCTGATGTCTGTGGGCAGCCTGTTGCTGTCATTCCTAGGCCCTTGGATGGCAAAACATGTGACTGCCTTCCAGCCATAATTAGTGGGATGTGTTTTCTTTAAAATTGACAAGTACTCTAGCAGGGAATCTATTTTTCAAAAGTACTGTTCCACATTTGACTTGGATCACCAGTCACAGAAGCAGTGTGTGCTTCCTCCCTTGATGTAACTTCTGTGCCTCTTATTTTATAGGTTTTATCATCAACCCAGGCTGGCGTGGTCCTCTCAGCACCAAAGTGGTCACAACCATGCCTATTGGAGAAGAGGACAGGAGGTCGGTGGCTTGCTGGCTCCGAGAGACCGAGAAGACCTGGAGGTCAGAGAAGTGGCCCAAGCCCACAGTCTGCCCATCCACATGAGAGAGGGTTCATGGGAAGTTGGAGGAAGGACAGAGAATGTGATGAAGAAGGTGGTTTGGGAAGAAGAGCTGAGAATGGGGGGCCCTGACAAGTGGCAGAATGTAAGCCTGGAAAGCTGGAACCATACAAGGAAATTAGGAAGACAGATGTCTGATGGTGATGGGGAGAAACTGTTTCAAGATCTGTACCCATTCATGCGAGGAGAACAGGTGTTGAATTCTCAAAGCAAAGGGAAATCCCAGTCATTGCCTAGAGTTCTCTCCCCTAAGAGCCTGAGTTGCATGGAAATTCCGTTAAGTGATGGGTATTTACCAGATGTTTCTAGAATGCCATTTTTTCCTCCAGATTGTGCACCGAATTTGGAATCCACAAGGAACCCTGAGAAGGGTGGCTCCTCTATCCCCTTACCATGGCCCAAATTTGGGAGACCCCTCAAGCCTCCCTCCTATGACTCCCACCAACACTCCAGGGCGGGAGTGGAAAACAGCGACCATCTGGACAGCCAACAGGCAGACCTGAGTGTTTCCTACAGGCAGGAGGTCTGCCTGCCCGACTCTGGTTTGGAGCCTCCAGTGTACGTGCCTCCGCCATCGTATAGGTCACCACCCCAGCACATCACAAACCCCTATTCGGAGGATGTGGCCCCCAGGCATGTGTATGATGGTCGCCGTCATCCAACTGAGGAGGCTGCTGCCAGCTTTCAGCTTCCTTCTGGTTCCCTTGGGACTGGAAATGAGTTCCTGAAACAGCCCCATCCCATCACTGCTTACGATGGCTCTGTTCAGTATATTCCCTTTGACGATCCACGGATCCGACATATTAAACTGGCCCAACCCCAGGGTTTCTGTGACAAAACAAAGGTAGATGAGAAATTGTATAGCTCTGGTCCAGTCTCTGCCCCAGAGCCAGCTCATGGAAGCATGCATCATGATGGTGCCGTTTTAAACCCACAGAGCATCATGCCCGCATCAGAGAGAGAGAGAGGCCCTGTCCTTGCCAATCCCAGTCCCCCATGGCTGTGGGGCCAACTCCCCAGGGATGGAGAAAATGGTGGCTTTCCTGACCAGAGAGACCACTGTGTTATGAGAGGACAGTGGCCTGACGTGAGAGGCAGCCAACATGGACAAGCAGAAAGCCAAGTCTCCTCCCCAAACCCACAGGGCGAGAGTACCTGTGAAACCCAAACCAAGCTCAAAAAGTTTGAAACTGGGATTAAGACCAAGAAAAGTTCAAAGAAAAAAATGAACGAGACGATATTTTGTTTGGTTTCTATCCCAGTGAAATCAGAATCACATCTGCCAGATATAGATAGGAACAACAATGACTTAAAACAGAGTGCTGATAAGAAGCATGGGCTTGATAAGAGCCCAGCTCTGCAAGAACAAAGTCTGCTGAGCATGTCTTCCACCGACCTGGAGCTGCAAGCTCTCACAGGAAGCATGGCTGGGAGAACAGAGTTTCAAAAACAAGATCTGGGGGAACCAGAAGAAGACAAACAAACAGATGACCTCAGATTCATTCACCCCATGAAACACAGAGTACTCCAGTATTCTGGCTCGTGGCCAGGGCACCAGTACAAAGATCAGCAAACACAAACCACTTTCACGGAAGAATCCAAAAGCCCGCAGCCCCTCCCTGCTAAGTCAGGAGGGTCACCTAATGCAGTGCTGACTCCAAATTTTCTGGACCCTCCTGCCTCCGAAGCTCAGATGCACACAACGTTAGCTTCCAGTGACCAGAACCAGAAGCCAAATGTTCATCATCTAAAAGGTCAAGTGTCCCTCAACCCTTCTAGCGACAGTGCTTTTTCAAGGACTTCCTTACTCAGAAACCAGGCACCTATGCCAACAGTGGGCCAGAGTCAGCCCTGCATGGATGACCGTGGACGTGGACCCAGTCCTGTGCCCAGAGGCGAGGTGGTGAAGGGGGCAACCACAGGTCCATGCAATAGTCAACAGCTGTTTGGTCAATTTCTTTTAAAGCCAGTTAGCCGTCGTCCATGGGATTTGATAAGTCAGTTAGAAAGTTTTAATAAGGAGCTTCAGGAAGAGGAAGAGAGCAGTCAGAGCAGCAGTAGCAATGAGAGCAGTGAGACAGGATGGCAGCCAGAAGGCCATGCTGGCTGCACACTCAGGAATCTGGGCTTCACTGGGGAGAGCCAGGAAAGGAGAGGGAAGGAACCGCCAAGGGGGGTGGTGCCGGAGGAGCCTGTGTTTAGGTCGGGAAGAGGTAAGAGTAAGTCTGAGAGTTGGAGTGAGGAGCAGAAGCCTGCCACCTGCCACCAGCGTGCTCGTCCTCAGTACCTGGGCCCCTTGCAGGTGGAGGACAGCAGAGGTGAAGCGTTGCTGTCAACACGGGGAAGCCTGATTACAGAGAGGAGAAACCAAGATGTCGGGACAAGAATAAAAGAGCTAGCAGTCAGCCCAAGACCTGTGAAAAGAATAACATCTTCTAGGTCACGTGACACTGTGTCCTCATCTGCTTCAGCTGAACTGAGAGAGCCCCAGGAAGGGCAGGAGCTCCCCAGTGCTGTAAAGTCTGTGGAGCCCAGCCAAGCAGCCCCTCCCACACCTGGTGGTGGGGAGGAGAGGAGCACGGTGGGCCCCCTCTCTCTTGCCAGCAAACCTTTCGGACTCTCGGTACCAGACTTGAGGTCCGTGGGGCTGACTCCAGCACAAGAGTGGAGTGCCAGTAAGTTAGATGGGTCTTCAGGTGACAAGAGTGCAGTAGAAATCCCCCCAAATGAGTCCCTTCAAATGAGGGCTGCGAGGATACTGGGCATCGAGGTGGCCGTGGAGTCCCTGTTGCCGGGCGCCAGGAGAACAGGACATAACCAGCCCTCTGAGCCTGATGGCAGTGCCCGAAGGTTGGTGTCCCCTAGGGAGGAACCAGTGTCCAGTCCAGCACAGCCAGATGAGCCCACAGTTTCCAATGATGCCTTTTATGGCAGGAGAAAGTGTGGCTGGACCAAAAGCCCTCTGTTCGTAGGGGAAAGGGACAGTGCCCCGCAGGCTCCAAGGACTTCTGAACTCTCTGGTGTGGACAGGGTCGTCCCCAGCAAGGCCACTGACCCAGAGTCTCAGCCCAGTGACTTGGAGTCCTTCAATCACAAGGGCATGGGGACAGAACCACCCTTCAGGTCCACTTTGTTCCATTTTATAGAAAGGGCTCCAAATGTGGCAGGATCAGAAAAGAGGCTCAGAAGTACTTCCAAAGTGATTGAAAGTTTACAAGAGAAACTGGCTTCCCCCCCCAGGCGAGCCGACACTGACCGCTTGATGAGGATGAAAGAGGTGAGCTCCATGTCTCGGATGAGGCTCCTGAACTCCCGGAGCACTGACTCCGTGGAGGATGCTGAGGAACTGAAGGCTGAGAAGGGCCCAGGAGCTCAGCCAAGAGGCCTGGTGTCTCTGACCACTGGGGACCTGGCCCGGAAGGTGGGAAATACATTCTCTGTCTCCAAGAGCGCCCTCTCACTGGAAGAAAATGGGCATCTGGAACCAGGAAGGGAGAAGAACTTGGATCGGGACTTCTGGTGCCCAGGTGAGGAGTCAGGCAAGTGGCAGGTGTTTGTTTGTTTATTTTTTAATTCTCACAGGAGGATATGTTTAGAGAGAGGAAGGGAAAGAGAAACATTGATGTGGGAGAGAAACACAGATGGAAGTGTCACTTGGTTGCCTCCTACACATGCCCTGACCAGAGATGGAACCCGCAACCCTTTTGGTGTACGGGCTGATGCTCCACTCAACTGAGCCACCCGGGCAGGGCAGGCATTCAGTATTAATTTGGAATCCTCGGAGCATGAAAAAATACTAGGTTGATGGATAATGAAAATTTGCATATTCAGAAAAGATCAAATTGACCCTGCAAATTATTATACCAGAAGATTTTACAAAATATTATCTAGAAGTTTCCTGAAAAATCAAGATCTTGTAGTATATTTTAAATGACTGTCTTTATAGAAATTACATAAACTACTATATCAAATTATCCATATAAACAACATACTGGGCCCCTTACTGTGATGAGGTGAGTCAATGAATTATTCTAAAGTTGGTGCAGACACCTTGAAAAATCTTGTAAGAGACCATAGCATTTGTGCTCTGTACTCTCTCCTAAAATAATAGGCATTCACCCACATAATCCTCATTGCTCTTTATTAACCTTGAAAGAAAAGATATGCAAGTTGATTAAATAAACTACTGCCCACATTTCACCTTCCAAATTCCTTGCCCTTCTTCCCATTTTTATCTGTTTTCACTACCACACCATTTATGAAACTTTAGTACACATAAATTAACAGTTTTCACTTTCTCAACACCCACCCCTAAAAGTCCACTCATTAACTCTGTTTCTTTAAAGGCCCCTAAGTTCTGATTTTGAAATCCCAGGCGACTCAGTTTGGGCAACAGCATTCTGCAGGCGTTTGGGCCTCTCCATCCTTTCACCTTAAGGTATCTTGAGAGCCTTCTCTGTTTCATAAAGCCAGGGCAGGTCCCCAGTGACAGCAACAGTGATTTTCCTCGAACACAATTTCATCATCTCAACTATGACACAAACAGGCCAGGAGAACCCTTGGCATCTCTGTTTCAGACACTTTCTTCAGGGGCTGGGGATTATCAATTATGTATTTAAAAATGATCAGATGAGTTGAGGTAGTTATCCAAATGTCTGTATCATAAACCACAGACTGGGGGAACCTTAACTCATTAATTCAGACCTTTTCACAGTAAGCTGAAACTGTGCCCCCTGAGATGAGTGTTACCCCACTACCCTAGGACCCCAATCTGACCTCCTGAGCCAGGCCCCTCCTCCTTCCAGTTTGCCCCAGCGGGATGGTTCCCCACCCTGCTTCTCTGTTTTTTATTTTGAAATCCAAGGGTGTATTTATTTATTTACTTTTCCATAAGGAGAGATGTCATCTAAACATCTCCCTTTTCAGAGTTCAAAATGTCAATATTTCTTTCAGCTTCTTTTTACTTGTTTTGAAATAGGTTTGAACCTTGTGGTGATTCTTATTTATTTTACCCATTTTCCCAATCTCCCATCCCCTTTGTTAACCATCAGCTTGTTTTCTATATCTGTAGGACTGTCTCTGTTTTGTTTTCGGTATTCATTTGTTTTTGTTATTTTTAGATTTCACATGTAAATGAAATAATATGGTATTTGTCTTTCTCTATCTGACTTATTTCATTTAGCATAATACCATCTAGGTCCATGCATGCTGTCACAGTGGCAATATTTTATTCTTTTCTATTGCTGAGTAATATTCCATTGTATATATGTACCACAACTTTTTTATCCATTTATCTATCAATTGGTTGCTTCCACATCTTGGCTACTATAAATAATACTGCAGTAAACATAGGGTTACACATATCTTTTTGAATTAGTGTTTTTGTTTTCTTCAGATAAATACTCAGAAGTGGAATTGTTGGGTCATATGGCAGCTCTAATTTTAATTTTTTTAAGAACCTCCATACTGTTTTCCACAGTGGCTGAAATATATTTTATTGATTTTTTACAGAGAGGAAGGGAGAGGGATAGAGAGTTAGAAACATCGATGAGAGAGAAACATCGATCAGCTGCCTCCTGCACATCCCCCACTGGGGATATGCCCGCAACCAAGGTACATGCCCTTGACCGGAATCGAACCCAGGACCCTTCAGTCCGCAGGCCGACGCTCTATCCACTGAGCCAAACTGGTTTCGGCTGATCTTTTTTTTTTTAATGGCAACCATTCTAACAGGTGTGAAATGATATCTTGTTGTGATTTTATTTTGCATTTCCTTAATGATTAGTGATGTTGAGCATCTTTTCATATGTCTGTTGGCTATCTGTATGTCCTCATTGGAAAAGTGGCTAGTTAGGTCCTCTACACATTATTTCATTAGATTTTTTATTTTTTTTGGAGTTAAGTTGTCTGAGTTCCTCATATATTTTGGATACTAACCCCCTGTCAAATGTATCATTTGTGAATATGTTCTCCCATTCAGTAGGTTGCCTTTTCCTCTTGGTGATGGTTTCCTTTGCTGTGCAAAAACTTTTTAGTTTAATATAGTTTAATGTGTTTACTCTTTCTTTTGTTATCCTTGCCCAAGGAGATATATCAGAAAATAATATTACTAAGAGAAATGTCACATAGTTTACTGCCAGTTTTCTTTGAAGAGTTTTATGACTTCAAATCTTATATTTAAGTATTTAAATCATTTTTACTTTTTTATATGGTGTAAGAAAATGATACAGCCTTATTTTTGCATGTCTCTGTCCAGTTTTCTCAACATAACTTGTTGAAAAGACTATCCTTACCCCCTTGTATATCCTTGCCTTCTTTGTCATAATTAACCATATAAGCAAGGATGAAATCCAAGAATTTAAAAGTAGATGGAAAAGATCACTTGTTTCAGTTAGAAGAATCCAAATATTTTTGTCAAACAAAAACATCTACTTGGCGCTTTTTAAATTTTCCCAGAAATGCAGTATGATTCTTAGGAGTGTTAGCCAATGTTGCTCTGTGCCTTATGCAAAATGCTACATGATTGAAATAACTGATTTGTCATGGCCTTCTTTGACCATCTCATTTGACAAATTTGGTCTTTGCTGAGGACAAGAACCTTTGCCATTATGGTGGAAAAATGTTACATGACCCATTTTTGGGGCTGTGGGCATTTATTAGGCTTCAGCATAATTCCTCCTCTCCTTTGCCCCCCAAAATATGCCCACTCATGTGTAAGTGCTAGTTAAGAAGACATTGTAGCTTTTAAGATGAGTTTCTTTATCTATAAAATTAGGATGATTTTATCAGTCCTACCTCATCCTGAGAATTATAAGGACTTTAAAATAAGACAAATCCTATTAAAATAAAACACCTGTTTGTAAAGATTTCTATGTCCCAGTCTATGGCCACATATTACAGGTAGTATTTTATAACATAAAATTTCTAGTTCAATAAAGCACTCCCTTAATTTTAGCTTACCATCTGACATGTGAATGGGATGGGATAGGTATCTGAAAACACTTAGATAATGCCAATTTTAATTTTATTCAGTCATTAAAAACACCTCCCCTGTGGCCTTTTTTTTTTTTAACCATAGTTACTAACAAGTAGAAGTATTTTTTTCTTCTCTTCTGATGTATTTGTTAATGTATAATAAAATGACCAAAAATCTGAAGGCAGAGAGCAACTTATGATGACAGACAGCTACCCCAGGCATTCTTAAGTAATTGCATAGCAGGACACTACTAGGGAAGTTTTCTTACATGTGCAGTGGCCCAGATGAAACTCCATCGGCCTTTCATGTGATGGCCATCAGGCCTCAGTATTCAAATTAGTTCTTTGGAGAGATCATATGACTGAGGTAGTAAAATTTTTCACAAATTTTAAATTTTCTCTTCAGTGTTGCTTTACAAATTAGAATAAAGCTTTGTTGCTGGTAAACTTGGACTTTGTTTTACTTTTGCTAAATTTTATTTTATTATTCATTTATTTTAATCCTCAGTGGAGGACATGCTCATTAATTGATTCTAGAGAAAGGGAAAGGGAGAGAGAGACCAAGAGAGAAACATCATTGTGAGAGAGAAACATCAATTGGCTGCCTCTGGTATACACCCTGCCTGGGACTGAACCTAAAACCTAGGTATGTGCCCTGACTGGGAATTGAACCCAAAACCTTTCAGTCCATGGGTCAGCGCTCCAACCAACTGAACCACATTGGCCAGGGCTTGCTAAGTTTTATTTTGAATACAAGACTCCTCATCTCTATCCCCACCCCACCCCTGCCTCCATCACCCCAATGTATCAGAACTACTTCACTGCTCCTAAATGCACAGCCCACTCAAATTTAGATTTTGTTATGGAATTTCAAAATGAGAATATACCATGTTTATCTATAAGTGCTTCCCCCCCCACACACGACCTTCCAGAATTTTATTATCTATTTATCTATGTGGCATTATAGTACCTATCATCATGAAGTGTCTTTATCTCAGTTTAAAGATGGGCATTTCAGCTAACATCTTTTCAGTGGGCTTTTGGGGCACTGGCTAAGAAATCAGCAGCTCAAAACTAAGTCAGGGAACAGAATGCTATCTCCACTAGATGGATTATGTTCCAATTCACAATGTAATCCCAGGCACAGATAGTGTTCCATTCACTTCCATATATCCTCTTAATGTGCGTGTGGAGGAGAGACTGCCTCAGGGCTGCAGTGAGGAAAATCTGGGAAGGTTTGGTGAGGCCACATAATGGTATTAGAAGGCTAGACATTAGCACATCTTTAAGGGGGTGGTCACATGTGAAATATCCCCTGGGGCAGGCTTAGTGACTTCTCTTCACCTAAACATTGCCCACAGGAGCCAGGATTCCAGCTCCTCAGAGAACCTCTCTGTTCTCTAGACCTGGCTGGCAGTGTGGTAGCCCTGTCGCATGTGGTCCTGAGCACTTGAATGTGGCTCATCCCAACTGAGATGGGCCATACGTGCAAAACACACACCAGAGCTCAAGGCGTAGTACAAAAACAACCTAAAATTTCTCAATTTTTATATCAATTACCTGTTTAAATGATATTTTGGGTCTATTTGGTGAAATAAAATATAGCATTAAAATTAATTTCCCCTGTTTCTTTTTATTTGGTTTAACGTGGCTACTGGAAAATGTAAAATAATATTATGTGGCTCCTTTTTAATGGACCCAGATGCTCCATGACCTGAGGAAGGAGCCCATGTTCTTCAGAATTCTCTTCCACTCTGTCTTTTGGCCCCTAACTTCAGCAGTGGGGCTCTGGAGTGCAGGCACGTTCTGTGGAGGTGTCCCCAAGTACCTGGCCCTGAGGGCTGGTCAGTGCCCAGGCCTATGTGATTTGAGGCCTCCCAGATGCTCAGCCTCTTCCCCACCTCTCACCAGCTGCAGTGCACCCCTTCCAGAGCCGCCATACGTGACCGCCCACCTCATTCTCAGTGGGGAAGGAGACCTCTTTGCTCACAGGCGGTCCCTATCAGAGTCAGCTCCCGGTGAGGCTGGTGCAGCGCAATAGTGGCGCTCAGCTGTTAACATCCTCTCGTCCCACTAGATGGTGTTCTGGGTAAGAAATCAGAAGGCACTGGCTCTTGGGACTCCGCTGGCTTTAGTCTGATGGGCAGTTAGTGCAGTGAATCACGTTTGAGGAACAGCAAACTCCTCTTCCCAAATGCAAAGACTGCCCTATTGGTTCAGTGTCAGAGTCGGAGTGCTCTAGATGCTGTCTCGGTTGTCACAGTTGTGGCTTCGTGCAGTAAATATGTTGTAGTTGAGCAGGTGTGAGGAAGAGGTGCTGCTGGAGACACTGGGATCTGTGTGGGCTCATAATACAGTTCTCCAGATGACTTGAGAAGTGATTGTTTGTAATACTTCTTATAACTATCAAATTGTACCATCCTTCCAGATTTCTTATGTATCCTCTCCTAAAAAGTTAGAAAACCTTTGAGCTGCTGTGGCAGGAATTTCTGACCATAGGAGGCAGATGTGTGAGCTTCAGGTTTGCCTGGACCCAGAGATCTGTGACTCGCAGGTGGTCACAGTCAGCATCACCGGCTGCAGCACTAAGGACAGGTTAGGGCTGCTGCTTGCTGTTTTGTTTTGTTTTTGTGGTGTCCCGTCTGGGAAATCTAGGACATCTGGGCCCAGTTTGGGATTTTCCAGTGTGGGCTACAGAATGGGTCCGTGGGCAGTCCAGACTCATACCTATGTGTGGAAAGGCCCAGAAGATTTGTGCTAACAGGCCTGTGTCCAGCCCTGGGCTGGCTGGTGGCAGTCAGAGGCAGGAGGCCAAACAGTCAGGATTTCTGGGTCCTCAAGCTTTCCGGTGACAGCATTCGGTCATGAAGATGCACACAGCAAAGCAAACTTTCATTAGAATTGTAATTTACCAAAAAATTTAAATAATCCTTGGTATCAGCCAAGCACACCACTGCTGGTTAACAGACATCACATTTAAGGTTGGTTATATTTCATTATGAATAGCAGGAAGAGACCATCAAAATATTAAGCAACTCACATTTTTCCATTGGTGATCATACATGTCCCTTTAAAACAGCTTTATGATGACAGTTTTTCACTCAGTGAAAACAAGATTGTTGAAATAGATTTTGCTCCCTAAACATATTTATCTGTGGTCTGAGGATCAGACAGGAAACAGACCAGTTGAATATTCCACTAATTTTCTTTTCTATCTTTTTTTTTTCTTTTTTTACAGATTCGTATGACCCTAGCAGAGTGGAGCGGGTGTGATGAGATGCCAGTGAAGTGCATCCACCATAGTTGCAAATTGAGTGTTCTGTATCAGCTGGAAACTGCTGGCTGTTAGTGCTCTGTGGTATCACTACCCCTGCTACCAGGAGACTCGTCATGCCTTCAGAATCGCTTTGTGGAAGTAAAGAAGTAGTCCATTGAAACTATCTGTTTTTACAAATGAAGAGTTAATACCTGTGTTTAGAAGAGTCACATGGACTCTCCTGCATGATGGATTTAGCCAAACTGGTAAAATGTTTGGTGTTAATCTGCTTCTGTGACAATTTGAACATGGACAATAGAGTGAATGATTTTTGAAATGACTGTGAATGTCATAAATTCCCTTTCACATCTCCAGGGCCTATGGTCCATGCTCATGTAAAGGAATTTGGGACAGCGTTTCTGCACTTTGAGTTTAGGGGAAATGTGAATGACTATATCTGATCCATTCTAATCAATTTGGCCTTCTGCTGCTGGAAGTAACTTCACTTATAAGTAACTTGCCATCAGAGACTAAAAGCAATATCTTTTTAAGTTCCTAAAAGATTAAAACTTACTATAATGTACTAAGAATATTATTTATCTTGTAATGAAATATTTTGCTCGTTTGCAAACATGCCATGTCTGCTTTGCACTCAGTATTATCTATTTTTATTTTCTGTATGGACGTTTAGAAATTCTTTATATGAAAAATAATTGCTGGTTTAAAATAGACCATTTTAACAAAGTAACTATATTTCTTTTTACAAAAATGCTATTTTTCTATGATGTAAACAGTTGTTAGGTGGCAGATTTTTAAGGGAGTTTTATTTTATTTAAGAATCTGTATCCCTTTGTGTGAGAGAGACCCACAGAGGGTTCACATCTGCTTTAAAGCACATATCCCTTACCCACTCACAACTTGGCTATTTTTATTTTATCTTAGAAAGAGATCTCAATACAGGATTAAATAAACTTTTCACAAAAGTTTTTTTTTTTACAAATATAACTATAAGGTTATATGTGAAAATAATCCTCTCAAAACCAGCCAATGTCCACAATTTTTGCTGCCATATCCACTAGAATTACCAAAAAGTGTAGTTTCATTTTTGTATATCTATGGGGGTCTGCCCTGAGACCATGCTTTTCTCCCCCAACTCTTTAAAAATATGTATTTTTATCTAGAATGATCCTTACTTAATCTCTGCATATTTTAAAAATGTGCTAGAGACATATATATGCCATTACAAAAGTATTATGAGGCCTATGTATTCTACTGTGTTTACTATTGCATTATCCTGCACAAAGTTTATGCATTTTTATGCATTTGTTCCTTCTTTCTAAGTAAGGTATTCTTGTTAGCTAACATTTCCTGAATGGGTTCTTGTCTCCTCCCTTCTTCCCTTTCTCCCTCCCTCCCTTTTCTTCAGTTCCTTCTTTTTCTTTTTCTTTTTTAAATCTCTCTCTCTCTCTCTCTCTCTCTCTCTCTCTCTCTCTCTCTCGGCTTTTTTTCCTTCTTTCCTTTTCTCTCCCCCCCCCTTTTTTTTTTTTTTTTTTTGAGAAACCACCTGATCTATTTTTAGACATTTCAGATTCCTAAAATGTGAATTGTTGGGTGGTCTGCAATTTGGCCCTAAAACAATTCTGACTGGGCTTTCCTGGCCTGCTTTTATCTGTAACATATGATTTTATTTCATAAGAACTTCATGTATTTGGACTGTAATAAACAATACAGGATCTAAATAATTCTGAAAAATCATTTCGAATACACTTATCTGTAGTCTTGGTTCCTACCTATTACTCATAGCCACTTCTTTCCTGATTTTTGGCTTTTGTGAAAAGTTGTAGTAGGCTCTTGTTTTCACAACACAAAGAGAAGGGCCAAGTGTCTGCTAGGCATAGCTTAGATTGTTTTTCCCAGGAAAAATTTAGTGCGTAAGAGGTTTATTACTCTGTCATGGTCAGTGAATCACTTAAGTAATCTGGTAGAACTAAATGAGGGCGGTTACATGTTTCCCTCTTTAAATGCAAGTGAAATGCATATATCTGCATATGTTTATATATATACATATATATAAACATATATATATACACATATATACATATATATAAACATATGCAGATATATATGTACATATACATATAGACACATACATATATACATACATATATTTGAACTGTGTTCTGACTTCCTTCTAAATTTTGTTGATCCCATATAAAGACTTCTTTTAATGAAAAGAATTAAATTTTCGTTTATTCCTCACGAGAAAGAGAAGAATCCTAAAGAGAAAAAAAATTAATGTACCTTATGTTTGATACTTTTATTTTGTTTTATTCTAAATTATTATAGTTTTCTGAAACCATTCTGAATTTAGTTGAAATTATCAATATTTATACTTCTAACTTTCATTTCTGGATTCCAGCTTGAATATAGGAACTTTGAAAATTTGACTTTTAAACTTGTGTATTCTAAGATAAATAATACAGTCTAATCAGAAATAGCTTTCCCAGAGGTTTTGAATTTAATGATAGTTATTCTTTTATTACTTCTATTGCTCATACATACATACCTCTTTGTTATTAGTTGTGGCTGAAATTTTTTTTGTATTTTGTATTTGTCATTGTTTTTCTCATATGTTTGACTAACTTTTGGTGTTTAATAATTTAGGGCTTATAAAATTAAATTAAAAGTTCTAATTTTGACCATTTGAACTAAAAATTATATGAGGAATTATGTATGAAATGTATTTGTATTTCTTAATTGTAAAAGTAGGGGAAAATATTGGTATATAGCTCTAATTACTTCTTTAAAGAAAATTTCTGAATGATTGAAAACCAAATATCTTTATTAACATTTTCAATCTTTCGTTTCTGCAAACCACAGAAAACTTCTTAGAAGTACAGCCCCTGACTGCAGGTTCAGAATCTTTTCCATGTAGTTTCTAACTATTTGGGTTTCTTTTTTAAAAGTCACTTAAAAATGTGTCTACTCTGAGATCCTGGTGTCCATACTAGAAATGTAGGTTGAGGTTTTGATTCATTTGGAAAATCTAAGTAGAACTTTTGCTACTCAAAAGTTCTGACTGTTGGTGAAGGGTTGGTGTTAATGCAAGTTCAAGTGCATAAACTCCAATGATTGTAAAACTACACCCTGACCATTTTTTGTGACAGTAAAAGGACTTACTCTGATAGAAGTTTGGTTTAAGGGCTTCTGAGGGGAAATGCTGAGCCCTATCCACGACTGACACAACTACTTCCCAGCTCTGAGCAGAAGAGACCAATGGAAGATAAGATTAACCCACATTTCATCTGGTCCCCAAGGATTATGTTTATGTGTTTTGGCTATTTTGTTGTTTTGTTCTGTTTAAAATGGTTAAATAATACACAGTTAAGTATCAGGTTAGCATCCTGCAAAGTGACCAGTGCAGCAGAATTCTCTCTAAATATCTGAGCTTAGAGAAACACTTCCAGTTTTCTAAGTTTTTGTAGGCAGTTACTTTTGTGTTTGGGCCATTGTTCTGCTAGATCATCTGCAGGAGGCATGAAGTGTAAGGGATGGAGTGAGGGATGGGAGTGTGTTTCTTGAACTGAAGCTGTTAGAGTAGGCTTATGGGGGGAGATGCATTTTCTGTTATGCTTTTCATTGCAGATTCTGTACATCTGTTTGTGGGAGGAGAGCTGCTACTCAGGACAGGATTTAAGAGACACATTCCAAGTGACCTTTAAGAATCTGCATGGTGGGAGGTCCTTTTCCCAAACTCTGGGTTGGTCCACTGTGGGACTCACCCAGGGAAGATGATAAAATAACATTAAAGAAAGAATGGTCCCCAGCCTGCATGTTAAGGAGTGATTAAGACTGCAACTCAGATTAAAGTCCTTTGGAAAGATCTGTATGTTCTAGCAAACTGCCCGTGGAAACAATCCTTAAGTTCATCAGCAGGGCCACGAGATGGGCAGTGCAGCGAGGTGGGCAGAGTGCGCCTGTGCGCACATTCCTGGCTTTGACTTTTGAGAGCCCCTGTCAAAGCTGTGTTTAGTACAGGGGACAAGAAGGACCTTGTGCTGTGGCCTCTGACTGAAACTTTAACCCAAAGGCAAGTCTGGCTATTTGTCCCAATGCCTTCATTTGGGGTGAGGAGGAGCGCTCCCCCAACCAGTAGTCCCTTTCCCCTGTGGAAGCCAGAGGGGCAGCTGAATGTCTTCAAGGAGCTCTTGTATTTCTCTGCGTAATGTAAAGACTTCTTATTTCAGGATGACTGACCTGCTCAATGACACACATGTTCCAAATAAAGATTTTGCATGAAAGTACCTATGTTCATTGTCTTTGGCTGTGGGTGCCAGAGCTGCCCTGTAAGCCTTAAAGGCTGGTCCCCAGAGGGCAGCAAGTTGCACAGAGCACGGCTCAGATGGTGTAGGTAACAAAGGGACAGGTGGCCCAAGATGTCCCAGCACCTTTAGTCTCCACCAAATACTAGTATTTCCTGGGTGTTGAAGCTCCTCTTCACGTTTTTCACAAAGGCTTGCTGACGTGGGGACTTGGTTTTCATTTCGAGTCCATCACTAGCCATGTAGCCTTGCACCCTTCTCTACCCCAAATTCTGTTTTCCAATCTAACCTCTCTTACTCCTTGACTATAAGAATCAAATACATAGAAAAGTGCCGGGGTCTTTTCCGCATCTACAAGGGTTCAGGAATCTGGAGAAGGGCTGTGCATAAATGAATGACAAGACTAGAGAAGAAATATGAATTTGAAAGGCATTTTGGGGTGCCAGAGGGAAACTTAGTTCTAGTGACTAAGCTCTCCAAATCTCCAGACCCTTGGCTTTTTATTCCCACATTTTGCCCTATAGCAAAGCAGATATACATATCAAAAATAAGGTTTGGTAAACAATAAAGTATTATCAAGTTGGGGGAACTGCCCTCAGCTGTCTGGCAGCAGGCAATAATATATGCAGATCTTCAGCCCTGCTGAAGCCCCAAGGTTCATCAGCCTTCTGATGAACTTCTTGCATAATTATCACCTGCTGGAGTTTGCTTCCAGCAGAAAAGCCCCTGGCACACTGTGGCATTCCATGCATGGAAAGTGAATGTAGACCTGTACTTTATGGGGAACAGAGTAAATAAATGTGTGTCTGGCAGCTTGTAGGTTTTAAATCCAGGCCGGCCTTGGTCTTCATTCAAAGATCCATCTCATTTCTAGTATTGGGATTCTAGAAGCAGAAGCACATGCTTTAGATTGGTTTCTAGTAGCTCAATAAACATATAAGCTGTTGTTTCTGAGTTTGGTCCTTCTTTCGGATTTAAGCACCTTGTCTGTCCCATTAGCTTTTGTAGACTGTTGTCCTTGTTCCTTCCTTGGCTCTGAGTGTATGGGTCTCAACACTTGAGTGTACCAGGGCCCTCGTAGTAGTCTGAAATTTCAGATCATGTTGAGATGTGGGTTTTGAAATAAGAGCTATTCCCAGTTGGTTGATAATTGAATCCATATATTAAAATTTAACTGAAAAAGAACTTGACCAGACCTACGAATCAGAGAACCCAATCCTGGGCCTGGCTCTGTGTTAACTAGCTGTGACCCACCACCTCTCCTACTCTTTGGAAGTGGAGAAGAGGGATTGAGCTAACTGGTTTTTTCCAACTTTGAGATTGTATAACTGCCCTGGCTGGCATGGCTCAGTGGTTGAGTGTCAACCTATGAACCAGGAGGTCACAGTTCGATTCCTGGTCAGGGCACCAGGAATTTTATGGTTGGGGTCACAACTTAGGTTGCTGTCTTGATCCCCAGTGTGGGGCATGCAAAAGGCAGCTGATCAATTATTCTCTCATCATTGATTTCTCTATCTTTCCCTCTTCCTTACTATCTGAAATCAATAAATATGTATTTTTAAAAAGATTATATAACTATTTCTTGGAAAAATTGCAAGTCCCATGGGGTCTTTTGCCCTGCCTGAAAACTCCAGAAGTAAAATGATTTCAAAACTACAGCTGCACATGACTGCAGACCGGGTCATGGCCAGGGCAGGAAGCCCTGCCATTACTTTTTTTTTACCAGGATGGTCTACTTCCCCATTCCACTAATTTATCATGCTCTCTCCTCCACGCCACAGCTATGGAGCAGCCAAGAGGCTGACAATCTTGAATTCTCCCAATATATTATTCTTAGGTTAGAGCAGGGCACTGAGGTGATTATGAGCCTGGACATCAGCCCAAGGCTCACAATTTGGCTGCTTGGGGTCCTTTTTAAAAAATTCTTACCATTTATTCAACACCTGTCATTTGCCAGGTACTGTTAGATACTTTACAATCATGATTCCTAATTCTAAAAACTGTTCTTAAATAGATGGTTAAAGCTGTTTTTTAAAACAGAAGAAAATGCAGCTCATTAAAGTTTAATGATTCATCTAAAGCAGCGGTTCTCAACCTGTGGGTCGAGACCCCTTTGGCGGTCGAAGGACCCTTTCACAGGGGTCACCTAAGACCATCCTGCATATCAGATATTTACATTACGATTCATAACAGCAAAATTACAGTTATGAAGTAGTAACAAAAATAATTTTATGGTTGGGGTCACAACATGAGGAACTGTATTAAAGGGCCAGAAGGTTGAGAACCACTGATCTAAAGCATCACAGAGATGGTAGGTATTAGAACTAGGTTTAGAATCCAGGTTTTCTTCCACACCACACAACACCTACTATAAGGAAAAGTAGCAGAATAAATTGCTCTTAGTATTTTATCCAACTTTCATTTCATGGCCTAGTATTCTCATATAGCAATAGCTATCTTTCATAATATCCTATATAATAAAAGCCTAATATGCAAATTGCCCCCTCGGGCAGTCGTTTGACTGGGAGTTCGACCAAGAGACTGGGAGTTCGACCGCTCGTTATGACGTGCGCTGACCACCAGGGGGTGGTGTGGAACATGGTGGGCGTTGGCCACGTGGGGCTGGCAGGGGGAAGGAGTGGAGGCACTGCCAGCCCCCATGGGCATCAATGAGAGTGGGACCACGGCAGGATGGTGGAGCAGGTGAGTGGGTGGCTCCAGGCCAAGGCGGGTGCGAGCAGGGGCCCAATCGCCCTGACGATTGCCCTGCAGATGGTGACCAGGGGCAGCCGCGGGGGCAGGGCTGCTGCTCAGATCCCAGGCACTGAGAGAGCTGGGCAGGGGGCCCTGTGGGCGGGATGGTGGAACAGGTGAAGGGGCGGCACCAGACCAAGGCAGGGTGCCAGGCAGTGCTGCGGGGCTATGAGGCTGGGGGCATGAGCTGGGGCTGTGAGGGTGGGGATGCAAGTGGGGGCCCAATCTCCACAAGCCAGCCTGAGGGACCCCACCCATGCACGAATTCGTGCACTAGACCTCCAGTTAATAAATAAATAAGAAAACCGGTTGTGTTCTTACCATGAGTTTGGAAAGCAGTGTTATCACAGATAACAATAATAAGCTATTCTTGTCCTCAATTAGTACCTTTTACTGAAAATAAGAAGCCCTCTGATTGAAATATAAAACAATATTCTATTTAGTAACAAACACCCAAAACACCATTTTTGACCCATTTTTTCCATAATAGAGAGAATATTAAACTAACAAGTTCCTGGAGAGATCACAGTGTTGACAAAATTCAACATGATGGTGGAGTCTTCACAGACACAGGAAACAAAGCTTGGCCCTTCCACACAGCTATAAGTCCTTGGGATGATTTCATTTTAAGTTAATGTTTCTTCAAGTCACACATATTCCCCAATGTCTGCTTTATGAAATACCACAATCGCCATGGGGTCTACTTTTCTGCAGTCTTTTGTAGACTTTGCTGCCACCCCAAAACCCAAAGGGCGGTCTGCAATGGAGTACACCACCACTCCCCATACTGAGAAGTATTTTCAGTGTTTCGATCTAGATTTTAACACATGGTTTGCATACCGGAAGGACTGCTCTACTCCAGCTTTATCCACACTTTGTACTTGGCATAGGGTGTGAGGTAATCCAGAGCTGTGATGTGCAACTGGAATTTGTGAGTCTTTCCCAAGCAGGTCCCCAGCAACATCAGCTTGTCACCAGAGATGTTGGCAGCCAACTTCAAGATCTTTTCACTCACACAGTACACCCAGTAAGAGTGCAGCATGAAACAGTAGGTGCCATCAGGCCTATTGTCCAGCAGCTCAAGATTCTCCCTGATGTATTTTGCTATCTTCCCAAACATGACATGGGCCCCATTTTCCCACTGTTGGAACAACGGATCCTGCTTAAGATCCTTTTAAATGCACTTAGTTTCAGAGATTTTTGAGTCTCATCAGGTAAGCTTCTACCTCACACATAAATCTTCCCCCAGGCTGTCAACTTATATTTATTTCACAGGCTGGAAATGCTGTCAGTCACTCCATTGCTTAGAATTTTGGGGACAACAGTTCCATGGAAAGCTAAGTGCCAGCCCTTTCAGTCCCAACTGGCCACTGGTGTGGATTCAGCTGGAGAACCCAGCTCTTCTCTGAGCTATGGGAGGAATGTAGCTGATCACAGAGGCTCCATTTACTGTTTCTTCTCCTGGCTGCCTTTCTCTCTTCTGTGCTTCCTGCTGCATTAACTGGATGTTTTTACCTTCCTCAACCACACTGCTGTATTGCCAAGATTATGATAGCAGGGTCAGCTTCTGGAGAAATAAACCCAAATGTGCATTTATCTAGAGTTTCTTTGGGGTATTTAAAACCAGTTATCAACATAGGGATGAGGGGAAAACAAGGACATTAATATTGTTGGGTCCCTCCTATGTGCCAGGTATGTTATATGCATTGATTTATTTAATACACATCATTTCACAAAAGACAACGGGTACAGAGAAGAATAATTCCTTACAGAGGCAACAAGCAGCAAAGCAGGGATTCAAAC
>NW_005368707.1:2105406-2106315 GCF_000412655.1 Myotis brandtii | reverse complement strand
ACTGGGGATGTGCCCACAGCCAAGGTACATGCCCTTGACCGGAATCGAACCTGGGACCCTTGAGTCCGCAGGCCAACGCTCTATCCACTGAGCCAAACCAGTTAGGGCTCAAACCTATTTCAATGCCCCAAAGTCCATGCTATTTATCTTAGCTTACTGTACCCCAGGAGAATGAGAGAATGATCCTCCAGTGAGTCAGGAAAGTCAAAGGTAACAGCTTATAATATTAAATGAATTTGTTAAGATTTGGTTCAGCTGTTTATGTCAGAAAATTGGAAACAATCATGACTTAAACATGATGAAAGCTATTTCCCTCACACTTCAAAGGAATCCAGAGGCAGGCAGTCCAGCATGTTAGCGCCATAGCAATTGGGGAGCCAGCCTCCTTGTATCTTTCTGTTCCAGCATTCTCACATAGTGCCTTCCATCCTCAAGGAAACCTCATGGTCCAAGATAGCTTCTAGAGTGCCAACCATCTTAGACACTTTCCAGGTAGCAGAAAGGAGGAAGAATTCTCCTTAGCTTCCTTTAAAGAGACTTCCAGGACTATTCTACACTTTTCTGCTTATATTGCATTTGCTGGAACTTGACCACATGGTCAAACTAGCTGCAAGGGAGGCTGGGAAATTTAGTCATTTAAAGTGGGCACCATTGTGGGTCTGAATAAAAACCAAAATTCTATGACTAATAAAGAGAGTGATGAGAGTTATTGACTGGCAACCAGCAGTCAATGCCACACTTAAACTACCTCAAGGCATTAGCCTCAGGGGGGATGGATGCTCACCAACCAGGAATGCCTCCTATGTCTCTGTGGAAGGCTTTGTGATGGGAGCCTCGTAGGTAGTGTAAGGTCTGGGGCTGGGAAAATAGGGTCTTTCCTGATCCCACCAGCTGAGTTGGACAAAACAA
>NW_005368707.1:2085601-2101624 GCF_000412655.1 Myotis brandtii | reverse complement strand
GAGTTGGACAAAACAACCCAGAACTGCCGAGCCACATCCTGCTGGACAATAGCTGCCACCCTGGGACCCACCAGAGCATCCTGTTGTGCTGATGGCCAATAAATAACCACCGAAGACTTCTCAAGATGGCCAGGGTGCAGCTGCACCAACTTCCCGCTCATCAATCACCCGCCACAAGCTACCTCAGATAAACCTGATTGGTCCAACAGCAGCATAAAAAATCTCTGCCAGGCATAGGCGGGTGTGACTCCCCCGGCCTGCACCCCCAGACCGTGGGACCTCACCCGAGAGCTTCCAAATAAACGCGATATTTCGCTCTTACCCTGCTTGTCTTGGTCAACTTATTGGCTTTGGTCAGATTAAATCTCACATCTCAGATTAAACCTTACATTAAACCTAACAGGTAGCAATGAAGATTTTGTCTCACCTAAGACTGAGGATGTTGTTCCATAGGACTCTGTGGAAGGCTTTGTGATGGGAGCCTCGTAGGTAGCAATGAAGATTTTGTCTCACCAAAGACTGAGGATGTTGTTCCATAGGGGGAGTTTTTAACAGTGCCTCCTTTCCCAAGAGGGAGCAGCCACGAGGCCAAAAGGGCCAGCTGTGAAGAGCCACCTCAGCAGACCAATCTTAGGGTCTATCAATTGCAAACCCTTATTTTCCTGGGTGAATCACCTTCAGCAGGAAAAATGATTTTACCACATTGGTGCCCACGGTAAACAAAAAAAGTGTGAGGGGAATGGCAAACGGAAGTTTAGATGCCAAGTTTCTGGTTTCTGGGTTCTGGGAACAGCAGACCTTGTTCACCCCTGTCTACTCTCCTATGGACACTCACGCACCTTCTTCAGAGGCAGAGATGTGGATTCTGGGTTGTCTACATCAGGGGTCCCAATAATCTTCAAGAGAAGACCTCAGGGTGATAGGACCAGCAACCGCGGAAATGGAGAGAGCAGAACAAGTACCTGCATCCTCACTGGAAAGGCTGTGCCACTGCCTTCCTGCCTGAGATCAGACCCTTTCCACCTTGGCCACCCTGCAGTTTACCACAAGGGAACCAGAACTAACTCTGAGCAGTTCAGATAGCAGGTATTACCACTGAACATTCTGCATTTCTAATTATTTTCTTTCATGTCAGTCACAGTGGAAGAGTTCTGAACTTTCTTTCCTGGTTTGTTGAGATTTTTATTTGTAGAGTTATTTTTTGTTGAAGAAAATACAACCCAGAAACACTTTTTAATTTTTTGTCAGACTTTATGACTAAAGTAAAAAATGAAACAGAAACCACGAGAAAACATTTAAAGATGTCAGGGGGGGAAATGTTGCCACGGATGGCATGTTCATGCACCATAAATTAGCATGGCATAAAATACTGTGCCCCCTGGTGGATCTCTCTCTGAGAGGGAGCAAAAGTGTTCACTTCTGAAGGGGTGGGTATGCTAAGCTAAGTCGGAGGGGATGTCGGGAAAGTGGAGAAAGACAACTACTAAATTTCAACAAACCTTGAAGACATGTCATTATTTGTTTTATTATTAAAAAGGAAGAAAATGCTATTAATTAAATTATTTCTTGCCTTGGATTCAGAGTTGTTAAGATGTGAAAAAGAAAAGTGCCCATACAGCTGGCGAAGTACAGTAACTAACCTTCCTTCCTCACTCTCTGGGGTTCCACAAGCACACCTCCCCGCTGGGGCACTGCTCGGCTGGTTCTGGAATGACCTGTGATCCAGGAGTTCCTGACCATCTGCACAGGCAGCAGAGACGTTTGGGCTGTGGCTTTGAAACTTGGGTGTGTATTCCAATGCCTGGAACTTGTTAAAAGAGAAAAGGAGGCTGATTTAGTATGTCTGGCAAGGGAACTAAAACACTTATTTTTTAACTAGGACATCACATGATTTCAATGCACTCAGCCCCATAGACACTTAGGGAAATTCTCTGGAGTCTTCAGAAGTGTTTCAATAGACCAGAAACCAGAGCTTCTCTCAGTCCTTCCTGGCTCAGAGTGCCCCTGCATGCTCATGCCTCTCACTGGCTGGCCTTAGCCTTCTCTTCTTTTGACAACGTCCTTCTCTTCTTTTGACAACATCCATTCATCCTTCAGGTCTCACTTAAGTCTCAGGTTTTGTAGCAGCTTCCCTGACCTAACCAGGTGAGCCTGGTATTTAGGTCTAAATGTGATCCCCCCAAATTTATATGTTGAAACCTAACACCCAAGGTGAAAGTGTTGGGGGGTAGGGCCTTTGGGAGGTGATTAGGTCAGGAAAGTAAAACCCTAATAAATGGGATTAGTACCCTTATAAAAGAGACTCCAGAGAGTCTAAGATGGTGGCAGATTAGGTGGAAGCTACATTGACCTTCTCCTGGTACCAAACTGGAATTCCAACTAAAATATAGAAAAATAATCCTGAATAACCAACTGAAGACTAGCTGGAGAGAAGCCTTATAACCAAGGACATAGAGAGGAGGCCAAATCAAGACTGGTAGAAAGTGTGGAGATGTGAGAGAGCTGGCTAGACTCCCACAGGCAGCAGCAGAAATTCCAGAGAGATATCTTATGGGGGGGGGGGGTTCTCCCTGAAAATTCTAGAGTTTAAACCCCAAACCTGGAACCTCAGCCCACAACTCTATAACTGGGAAAGGTGCCCACATAACATCTGGCTGTGAAAAGTAGCAGGGTTTTTGTCTATCAGGGATAGATGGCTAGAAATGCAGGCACCCTCTTAAAGGACCAACACATAAAATTTCATTTGCAGCCACTCACCTAGGGCCCCAGCAGAGGAAGGGCAGAGTAGACTAGAGCTGTGTGAGGAGAATATAGGGTTGGTGTCTCTGGGGAGAGAGCTGTGAGGACAGCCACCTGGACCTGTGCTGAGTCATTCTCCCATACAGCAGAAGCCATCTTTCTCAGGCAGACCTTTCCCATATATGCAGCATTAGCCTGGGGGAAACAAATAGCCTCACCCTTTGGAGTCCTTCTTGCCCCACCCTGTGGAGCTTAGCCCTGACTATAGCCAGAGGTTCATTAAGTGGCTTAAGCTAATAGACAGCTTGCAGGCAGAGGCAGATCCCTGGGTGGTTTCAGTCTTTGCCTGACCTGCTCCTGGGCCTGGGGCTAGTAAAATCAGATCTTGGTGCACAGCTTGTTTCTTTCCACATGCACCCAGGCCCAGCAGAGGAAGCCACAGCTGTGGATCACTGATAGCTCCAAACAGGTGCTCAAGGACAAGCAAAGGCAGTGTCTGACATTGGCCTGCACCAGAGTCCCTCCGAGAGGCCCAGAACCAGTAAACCCAGTTGTTGTAGTTTCAGACAACAACAGAGCAGGATCCAATAAGCTTCATAAGCAGCATATCCACAGGGAGATATTGGCAGGCACCAAATCCTACTGAGGTGAATTCTGTTTCATGTGATCAGCACCTGCACAGCAGCCTGCATGCTGTATTGGGGGTTAAGCCTCACCATCAGCCAACCTGAAGGTCGAGCCCACACACAAATGGGCCAATAGCAATCAAAACTCAGTTACAAAAGAATGGCCCACACAATGTAAAAAAAGTAATTCTTAGAGCACCCGGTTCTGGTGATCAGGGAGACTGTGCCACTGGATACTACAGGCAACCTACTATATAAGGCAGGGAGTTTAGTAAATCTACCTAATATATAGAAACAAAGTCAAACAGGCAGCCAATATAGGGAGACAAAGAAACAGGCCTCAAATGGAGGAACAAGGGAATTCTCCAGAAGAAGAATTAAATGAAGTGGAGATAATCAATTTATCAGATATATAGTTCAGAATAATGATTATAAGGATGCTCAACAGCATGAGAAAGAATATAGAAACCATAAAAAAGGACCAATAAAAAATGAAGAATGAAATGGAAGAAATAAACAGCAGGCTCAATGAAACAGAGGATCGAATCAGTGATTTGGAAGATAAGGTAGAAAAAAACACCCAATCAGAACAGCCAAAAGGTATAAAGAAATGAGGACAGTTTAAAGGACCTTTGGGACAACATGAGTGTCAACATCCATGTGATAGAGGTAGAAGGAGAAAAGAAAGAGCAAGGGATTGAAACCTATTTGAAAAAATAACAGAAAACTTCCCCTACTTGGTGAAAGAAATAGACTTACAAGTCTAGGAAGTGCAGAGAGCCCCAAACAAGAGGAACCCCAAAAAGCCCACACTAAGACACATCATAATTAAAATGCTAAGGGTTAAAGACAAAGAGAGAATCTTAAAAGCAGCAAGAGGAAAGCAGTTAGTTACCTACAAGAGAGGGCCCATACGACTGCCAGCTGATTTCTCAACAGAAACTTTGCAAGATAGAAGAGAGTGGCAAGAAATATCCAAAGTGATAAATAGCAAGGAACTACACGCAAAATTACTCTACCCATCAAAGCTATCATTTAGAATTGAAGGTCAGATAAAGAGCTTCACAGATAAGGAAAAACTGAAGGAGTTTATCACTACCAAATCACTATTACATGAAATGTTGAAGGATATTTTTTAAGAAGAAGAAGAGGAAGAAGAAGAAGAAGAAGAAGAAGAAGAAGAAGAAGAAGAAGAAGAAGAAGAAGAAGAAGAAGAAGAAGAAGAAGAAGAAGAAGAAGAAGAAGAAGAAGAAGAAGAAGAAGAAGAAGAAGAAGAAGAAGAAGAAGAAGAAGAAGAAGAAGAAGAAGAAGAAGAAGAAGAAGAAGAAGAAGAAGAAGAAGAAGAAGAAGAAGAAGAAGAAGAAGAAGAAGAAGAAGAAGAAGAAGAAGAAGAAGAAGAAGAAGAAGAAGAAGAAAATAGCAATAAATACATATCTATCAACATTTAAGTCTAAAAATCAAAGTAAACAAATAAGAAATCTAATGAACAAAATAAATTGATGAATAAAATAGAACCAGAGGCATGGAAACATGGAACAGACTGATGACTCTCAGAGGAAAGGGGGTAAAGGGGGTAAGAAGAGATTAAACAAAGATCTTATATGCGTATATGCATTACCTATTGACACAGATAATAGGGTAGTGAAGGCCTGGGGTGGGTGGGAACCAGGTGGATGGGGACAATAGGGGGAGATATCTGTAATACTCTCAACAATAAAGATTTAAAAAGAAAAAAGAAAAATAATGCCAAAAGTTAAAGAAAAAGAGAGAATCATAAAAGCCACAAGAGAAAAGGCAGGCAGTTACCTACAAGGAAGCTTCCATAAGATTGTCAGCTAATTTCTCAACAGAAACAATTGGGGCCAGAAGGGATTAGCATGAAATATTCAAAATGATGAAAACAAGGACCTACAACCAAGGCTACATTACCCAGCAAAATTAACATTTAAAATTGAAGAAGAAATAAAGAGCTTTCCAGACAAGAAATAGCTAAAGGAGTTTGTTACCACCAAACCAGCATTAAAATAAATGTTAAAGGGCTTGCTTTAAGAAGCAGAAGAAGAAAAAGAAAAACAACACACATGAATTGTTAAAAAAATAAAATGGCAATAAATATGTACCTATAAATAATCACTTTTAATGTAAATAGCTTAATGCTCCAATCAAAAGACATAGGGTAAATGAATGGGTAAGAAAACAGGACTCATGTATATGCTGTCTTCGAGAGACCCACCTCAGATTAAAGATACACACAGACTGAAAGTAAAGGAATGGAAAAGATATTTCATACAACTGGAAAGGAAATAAAAAGCTGGGGCAGCAATACTTTTATCTAACAAAATAGACTTTAAAACCAAGGATATAGTAAGAGACAAAGAAGGATCCTAAATAATAAAAGCCTAATATGCAAATTGACTGAATGGCAGAACGACCGGTGGAATGACCGTTCACTATGATGTGCACTGACCACCAGGGGGCAGACACTCAATGCAGGAGCTGCTCCCAGTCTGCAGGCCCCAGGCCATCTAAGGTGGGTGCCAGTAGGGTTCCCTCGATTACCCTGCCAGTAACCCCACAGAGGGAGGCAACCAGCGGTGGCAGTCAGGGGTGGGGCTGGCTGGTGAGCAGGCCAGCCCCACCCCCCCAATCACCCCGCCAGTTGCCTCCAAGGTGGGTGCTAGCGGGGGCCCCCTGATCGTCCTGCCGGTTGCCCCACAGATCAGCCCTGATCACCGGCCAGACCTAGGGACCCTACCTGTGCATGAATTTTGTGCACTAGGCCTCTAGTATTGCATAATGATAAAGGGATCAATCCAACAAGAGAATATAACCCTTCTACAGATTTATGCACCCAACATAGGGGTACCTCAATATGTAAAGGAAATCTTGATGGACATAAGGGGAGAGGTGGACAATAATACAGTAATAGTAGGGGATTTTAACACCCCATTGACATCAATGGATAGATCTTCTAGACAGAAAACCAAAAAGAAGATGACAGCCTTAAATGACACACTAGATCAAATGGATTTAATTGATATCTTCAGAGCATTCCACCCCAAGGCAGCAGAATATACATTTTTTTCAAGTGCACATGGACTGTTTTTTAAGGATAGACCACTTATTAGGACATAAAAAATGTCTCAAAAAATTTAACAGGATTGAAATTATATCAAGCATCTTCTCTGACCATAATGCTAAAAAACTTAAAATCATTCACAAGAAGAAAATGGAAAAAACACACAAAGACATGGATGCAAAATAACATTACTACACAATGACTAGGTTAACAATAAGATCAAGAAGAAATCAGAGACGTTGAAATGAATGAAAATGAGAACAAAACAACCCAAAATCTATGGGACACAGGGAAAGCAGTCCTAAGAGGGAAATTCTAGCATCTCAAGAAACAAGCAAAACCTCAAATAAACAATCTAATTTTACATTTAAAGGAACCTGAAATAGAACAACAAACAAAGCCCAGAGTAAGTAGAAAGAAGGAAATAATATAGATCAGAGCAGAAATAATGAAATAGAGTCTAAAAAAAAATACAAAAGATCAATGAAACAAAGAGCTGGTTATTTGAAAGATAAACAAGATTGACAAACCTTTAACCAGACTCATCAAGATAAAATCAGAGGACCCACATTAAAAAAAATCAAAAATGAGAGAGGAGAAATAATAACTGATACCAATGAAATACAAAGGATTGTAAGAAAATATTTGAACAACTATATGCCAACAAATTGGACAATCTTGGAGAAATGGTTAAATTCCTAGAAACATATAACCTTCCAAAACTAAATCAGAAAGTATCAGAGAATCTGAATAGACAGATTACAACTAGTGAAATTTAAAAAAAAAATCTCCCAACAAACAAAAGCCCTGGATATGATAGCTTTACAGGTAAATTTTATCATACATTCAAAGAAGAACTAGCCTATCCTTCTCAACTATTCCAAAAAATATTCAGGAGGAGGGAAGACTTCCAAGCTCATTTTATGAGGCCAGCATTATCCTAATTCCAAAACCAGCTAAAGATACTACAAAGAAAGAAAATTATAAGCCAATATTCCTGATGAACATAGATGCTTGAATCCCCAACAAAATAGTGGCAAACTGAATCCAGCAATGCATTTAAAAGATCAAACTTGATCAAGTGGGATTTATTCCAGGCATACAAGGATGGTACATTATCTGCAAAACAATAAATGTGACACTACCTAAACAAATTGAAGGATAAAAAAACACATGATCATATTAATAGATGCAAACAAACAAAATAAAAACATTTTATAAAATCCAACACCCATTTATGATAAAAAAAAAATTCAGGAAAGTGGGGATGGAGGCAACATACCTCAACATAATAAAGGCCATATATAACAAATCCACAGCCAACATCATACTCAATGGCAAAATCTACAGCGTTCCCTTTAAGATTGAGAATAAGACCAGGATGTCTGCTTTTATCACTCTTATTCAACACAGTACTGGAAGTCCTAGCCATAACAACCAGACAGAAAGAAATAAAAGGCATCCAAATTGGAAAGGAAGAAGTAAAACTGTCATTATTTGATGATGATATGATATTGTATAAAGAAAACCCTAAAGATTCCACCAAAAATACTACTAGAACTGGCCGGGCCAGTGTTACTCAGTGGTTGAGTGTCCACCCAAAAACCATGGTTCGATTCCCGGTCAGGGCTTATGCTCAGGTTGTGGGCTCAATCCCTGGGATGGATGGACCTGGAAATTATGCTAATTGAAATAAGCCAGTCAGAGAAAGACAAGAACCATATGATTTTACTCATATGTGGAATTTAATGAACAAATTGAACTAACAAGCAAAATAGAGACCGACTCATAGGTAGAGAGCAGGCAGACAGCTCAGAGAGGAGGTTTGGGGGGTAGAGGGATTGAGAAAAAAGGAAAAGAGAGAGAGAGAGAGAGAGAGAGAGAGAGAGAGGGAGAGAGAACTCATGAACATGGACAATGGTATGGTGATTGTGGGGGTAGAGAGGGATGGGTGCAGGTGGAAGAGGGCACACAGGAAAAAATAAATAAAACTGACTACCTAGGCAAAGAGAGAGAGAGAAAGAGAGAGGGAGAGAGAGAGACTCCAGTGAGGTCCCTTGACCTTCCACCACAACCAGAAGACACAGGAGAAGTCTGCGGCCCAGAAGAGGGCCCTCACCCCCCATGCTGGCACCTGACCTCAGACTTCGAGCCTCCAGGATTGAGACATCAATTTATGTGATTTATAATGTACCCAGGCTATAGCAGCCCCAGCCGACTAAGGCACTTAGTTTTAGCTCTGAGAAGCTCTTCCCCTGCATAGCACTATGACTGTAATGCAGTGTATTTAAAGTGTTGAGTGTCACTGTCCCCTCCTCCTAGGCAATAGCATCCTGAGGGTTTGGATTCTATGTATCGCCTGAATCCATGGGGCCTAACAGTCTGGCACAGATAGACAGTATAGGTTATCAAACATTTTTTTAAAGCCAGAACACAGCCGTTCAGATGTTAAACAAAAGAAGGAAGTAGGGGCCACCAGGTCCTCTATTTTATTTTGGCAGAGCAGGAAGTGAACACCATAGTACAACAAAAATTTACAAGTCTGGAAGTGTTTACACCAAAGTATTAACAATCGTTTTCTCTGGAATTGGGATTATGGGTATGTATGTATTGTTTATTTGGATTTTTCCATAAGGAATAGCTATTGCAGGAAAAAAGGAGAAAGGTTAAAAGAGGAAGAGAAGAGGGAAAAAATGGACAGTGAATTGAACTGGATCCTGAGATGGTGGATGGGGTAGGAATTGCATTGGTTAGGATGGTGTAGTTGGGGTTCTACTAGGCCAGCGGTTCTCAACCTGTGGGTTGCAACCCCTTTGGGGGTTGAACAACCCTTTCACAGGGGTCTCCTAAGACCATCAGAAAACATATATAATTACATATTGTTTTTGTGATTAATCACTATGCTTTAATTATGTTCAATTTGTAACAATGAATTTGAGGGTCACCACAACATGAGGAACTGTATTAAAGGGTCGCGGCATTAGGAAGGTTGAGAACCATTGTCTAGGCAAAGGACACATGGGGAGGGAGACTCGGGGTTGCCCAAAGCAGAGAGGGCCCAGCATCCGGCATTCAAGAAAGGTGGCAGAGGGCCTGAGCAGGCGTGGGAGGGAGGAGAGCAGGATGCACCCTCGGGGTTCTCTGGCCTGGAGACACCCATGTCCCTCACACAACCTCAGCTGGGCCCTCACAGGCTTGACACGTGGGCTGTGTGGACTCATCATAGAAAGGGCACCACCACTGGAGAAAGCCGGCAGAACACTCACAGCCTCTTCTAACCCATTCACTCTCACAAGGTCCAGTCCAGTTTTACCCTCAAATCTGACCTTATGGAAGCCAGCACAAAGTGACTTTGGAGGTCCCCGTTCCTGTTGGCTCATGCCTACCATTCTTTCAACATGGGACAATGCCTTTTATTACAACTAAAGATAAAATCCAATACTGTTTGATGTGACTCCTGACTGAAATTTACTCTGAAATCAGGTTATTTCCCTTTTTAATAAGAGAATGGGGGTTCTTTGAAAAAGGCCTCTGAAAGTGAGCTGGAGGTGTGGTAGTCAGCCTCCAAAATTAACTCATAATCCTTGCTCTAAGATATTCATATCCTTGTGGAGTCTCCGCCCACATTAAATAAGCCTGAACTTTGTAATAGATTAGCATTTTGCAAAAGTTATGGTTTGTCAATTCTGAAACTAGGTCATAAAAAAACTGGATTTTAACTTGCTGACTTGAGGGAAGCCAGCTTCCATGTCAGAAGGACACTCAAGCAGCCCTGTGGAGGTCCACGTGGTGGGGAGCTGAGGCCTCCCACCAACAGCCAGCACCAGGTTGCCAGCCATTGGAGTGAGCCATCTTGGAAGTGAACCTTTTAGCCCAAGCTCACTCTCCTATATGCTGACAGAAACAATGTGAAATGATAAATGTTTATTGTACTTCTAAACTGCTATGTTTGGAGGTGATTTATTTTGCAGAAATAGAAAAGTATTTTTGACCCTGAACTGAGAAAGGAAGCTAAAAAGCAAATGGGAATCTTGTGATTTCTGTTGGAAAAAGAAGAAATATAGGACTAAGGCCTGGGAGGATTCATTTTGGTAGCTATGGCTAATAATAACATGTTAGCAGATATGATCTGAGCAAAGGCTTGAAATGTGCTCACTTGTACTTTTCCTCTTGTGCTTCTCCTATACCATGAGGCTATGCCCAAGCATTCCCATTATTCTGGAAAAATAGTAGACACACAGAGGTGAGCCACTCCAGTTACCCTAAGAGCCATAGCTTGGCACCTGGGGTGACTCATAGAAATGAGCAAAACAAACGCTATTGTTCTAGGTCCCTGAAATGTTGTGGTTGCTGGGTATCACAGTGAGAGTAGCTGCTGACTGAAACATGGGCTTAACAGTTTTATTTATCTGCTACTGCACTTGGGAGGAGAATTGTGCACTCTCAAAACATTTATGAATTGTTGACTTGCAAATACCTCAGGTTAGAGCCTTCAGGAAGATCGAGTCTCCTAAAGAAGGTGTGTGCTCAAGAGTGTCCCTGCCCTTTGACCTTGCCCTGGGAAGCCTCTCTGCTCACCCAACCCCATTTATACCTGAGGGTCAAGTTGAACTTGGACTTTTCCTCTTAGGCTTCTTCTTCAAGAGCTAAAAATCATTGGAGGGCTCCTTTGTTTTTGTACATTTGAACATTTTTCTAAAATCCTGACATGAGGAGTGGCTGTGTTCCTTAGTGTATAAATTTGTTTCTTTGGAAATATGCTTGGTTTCTAAAGGGATAGTGACATGGGAGAGAACAGGAAATATATTTGAGATTTGTGGAATCCAAGTTGAAAATCCAGTTGAAAATCAAGTTGAATCAGCACTTGCCATTGGCCATTGGAATAAATGTCCTCATGGATGAAGACTAGTTAATGATGTACAAATGTCCCTATTAGAGAAAAAAACAACACACAAACCCTCTCATAGGTTGAAGCCTGCGAGTTTACCGGGAGCTCCACACAGGGATTTTCACTCAGAGACTCTTGCAGTCTGAGTGGGAGAGGGCGCCAGGAAATGGCCCATTCTTCAGAGTGTGAAATTCAAAGTCAGGGCTCTCTGCTCAGCCCTCAGGGAAGACACCCTTTCATCCTGAGTAGAGTGTCCTGCTGATGTTTGAACACTAGAGGGCGGCGCACCCTCATGCCAGGGAGGAGCCGCTCCGATGCACCACAGTCCCTCTGGGCTGTGGCAATTAATGGCATGCAGTTTTTCCTGCAGACAGAACACACAGCCCTGATTATCCAAAGATCTGGTTTGAGGTACTTTGCAGCAACAGCGCTAGCACGAAAGAAAGACTTTTAAGGGATTCAGTTCCTGGACCCTTATTTTATTTGTGAAAATGTGCAGATAACTAACAAGCACATATGGGCCTTAGAGCCAGTTGGGCTGTTGATGAATTGAGGTTTTGTCACTGTGAACACAAGCGTGTCATCATAGAAAGGGTTCTTGTGAGAATTAAATAAGATAATGCCTGTGAAGAGCTTAGCAAAGTGCCTGTGCAGTCATGATAACTCAGTCATACTGGGGGACTGGAAAAGAGGCCCGGTGAGGAGACAGTGCAGGCACTGGGGCTCTTGTACAACCCACCCTCCCCGCAAGGACCCAGATGCGCCTCCAGGGAGCGAGACCCTCATTGACATTTGTTGAAATACCAAGAGAGCCCTCAGTCCCCAGGCCACACACCTTCATTGAACAGAAAGAAGCCTCATGTATGGATCCAGGGGAAGGCAGAGCAACAACAGACAGATCCTGTGTGAGGGCTGCTGGCTGCCCACCAACCCCTCTGCCCGCAGTCCTGCTCACCCCTCCTCCTAGGCAACTCCGGGTCTCCCTGCTCAGGAAGCTCTCAGCAGCAGCAGACCCGCTGTGGGGTCCGATTACTCCTGGGTGTCTGTGAGCTCCCTCTGATGCCCAAGTTGGCAGGTGGGAGCAGCTCCTGGAAGCACTATGCCAATTCTGAATAAAGCCCTGTTGTTTAGGGCACACACCACACCACCTGTTTGCAAATGAGCTTGGCCATGGGAGCTTCAGAAGTTTCTAGAGTCAGTGACTGCTGTGTGCTCCTGGATGTTCCAATTTGTAGATGGCAGTGGGGATGAATGAAGCTTGAGTGACGTTAGAGGTCATTTTCCCAGTGGCCTGGAGTCTAGATTTCTCAGTGTTGATTCACCAAGTAGCTTGGTGGCTTGAGCAAATACTTAACCTCTTATTGCCTCAGGCTCCCTGATCATATAAGCAGCATAATGATGTTTTTTGCCCCTCCCTTCTGAAAGGACAATTACCAGAATATATGAAGCAGGAATACTTGATGGATGTATAGCACTTACACATTACATAGTGCTTTGGTGGGGAGACAATTCTCCAAGGGTCCCGTGTCCGCATGTCATTGTGCCCACAGAGGCACGGACTGCTTTTGTTCTGGACTTTGTTCATGACCAGCTTTTCAAGGATGTTTGTGGAATGAACAACCTCAGAAGACAGCAACAGTGTCTGTCTCCAGAGCACAGGGCAGGTTTGTTGAGTGCCCAGTAAAATAAGGAGAATGTGTCCTACTGGGGCAAAGCTTGGGCAGGCTTACTACCCATTCTAAACAATTAGGTTTCCAAGCACAGGGCTCCTGTCTGTGTGCAGGTGTTGCTGGCCCTCTTCACATCATCCTGTGGGATTGAGGGCTTGGGGATCTGGTGCAAGAAGCTGCTGCTACCCTGCCTCCTGCTCTTGCTGGGAGTAATACAGTCCTTCATCTCTGACCCAAGAGTCTGTGTCTTATTCCATCATCTATAAAACTGAGGTCAGTTCACTCATTAGCTTACAAGGAGGGTGACAATCTCAGACCCTTTACTGTTCTGAACAAGATTCAGCCAAAGTGCTCTTATTCAGTTTTTACAACAACCCTGTAAGCCAAGCCAGGCACGGCAAGCATTTTCATTCCTATTTTCCTGGTGAGGAAGTTTAGGGATGTTTCCAAGGTCAGATAATATCAGGACAGAGACCCTTAAGCCCAGAAAATAAGTGGTACATGATTAAAGACAACATTTCCTCCAAACCTCTCTTCTCTTCCCCAAACAGGATGGGCAGCTAGGAGTTACATGTTTGTTTGTTTGAGGCATAATTGACATATTACATTATCTTGGTTTCAGGTGTACAGTATAAATGTTTTGATATTTGTATATATTGTGAAATGATCACCACAAGTTAACATCTAACACCACACACAGTTAATTTTTTTTCTCAGGATGAGAATTTAAAAGCTTTTAAAAGAACTACTTTATTAGTCACTTTCAAATATATAATACAGTATTATTAAGTATAGTCACCATGCTGTACATTATATCCCTAGGACTCATTTTATAACTGCAAATTTATACCCTTTGAACCCTTTCCAGATATAAGTGAGATAATATGGTATTTGTCTTTCCTTCTCTGATTTATTTCACTTAGCACAATGCCCTCAAGATTAACCCATATTGTCACAAATTCCCTTCTTTTTTATGGCTGAATAATATTTTCTTTATTCATTCATCTACTGATAGACATTTAGGTTGTTTCCATATCTTGGCTAATGGGAATAATGCTGCAATGACATAAGGGGTGCATATTTCCGAAGTAATGGTTTTGTGTTTGTTTTTTTGGATAAATGAGAAGTGGATCATATGGTAGTTTTAATTTTTTGAGACAATTCCACATCTAGGCCTAGTTCAGTGTGGTGACCACTAACAATATCCCTTGGAATGTGGCCGGTTCAAACTGAGAATTGCTGTGAGTGTAGAATGCAACCTAGATTTGAAGACTTCATACAAAAAATGAATGTAAAATGGTTCTGTATTTTTATATTACACATTGAAATACTGTTTTAATATTTTGGGGCAAATAATACACATTACAGTCAGACCTCAGTTTTTGAAAGACATCTCCCATCTTGAATAAACTTCGGTTCTCAACCCAACAGCCCTTTCATGCTGATAGCTGTATGATCAGTTATGCAACTCTCAGGCGACAAAGGAGAGAATGCACAAGTATGCGTCAGTTTACTGCTAAACCTCAAGTTGTTAACATCTCAGGAAATTATGCTGTCAATATTTTCATGTTTCTTTGCTTTTGAGGATCTGGAATGGATTAATTCAATTTGCATTCTTTCTTTTTTTGTTGTTGTTAATCCTCATCCAAGGATATTTTTCCATTGATTTTTTAGGGAGAGTGGAAGAGAGAGGGAAAGACAGAGAGAAACATCCATGTGAGAGAAACACGTTGATTGGTTGCCTCCTGCACATACCTTGACCAGGACCTGGTCCGGGGAGGACCCTACAACCAAAGTACGTGCCCTTGATTGGAATCAAACCTGGGATCCTTTGGTCCACAGGCTGATGCTCTACCCACGGAGCAAAACTGGCTAGAGCCAATTTGCATTATAACTAATGGGAAAAAATGATTTAGTTTTCGAACAGCCTTCCGGAATGAATTAAGTTCAAGAACTGGGGTTCCAATGTATTGAATTAACTTCAACCATCAACATCCACTGCAAGGCCAAATTGCTTCGGAAAGAAGATAATGCTCTGCATTTGGTGGGATCCGGAAAGTGTGGTGTATTATGAGCTTCTAAAACTACCGACAACAAATAATCAATTTAAACCACGCTTTGACTGTGAAACGACCAGAATGGGCCAGAAGACGCGGCAAAATAATTTTGCTTTATGATAACGCACCATCACACACTTCAAAACCAGTTAAAGACACGTTAAAAGATCTTGCCTGGGAAGTATTAACCCACCCGCTGTATTCACCAGACCTTGCTCCTTCAGATTACCACTTGTTTCGATCAATGGCACACACACTTTCTAAGCAGCACTTCAAAATGTATGAAGAAGTGGAAAATTGGGACTCTGAATGGTTTGCCTCAAAACAAGAAAAGTTCTATTGGGAAGGTATCCACAAATTACCCGAAAGATGAGGGAAATGTGTAGCTAGCGATAGACATTACTTTGAATAAAGCACTTTTGATGTTTCTCTTGAAATTATCGTGTTTTCTTTGATTACAAAATCTGAATTATTAACCGGTACATCTTGTAATTTGTGTCTCTGATGATCAGTGACTTCAAGCATCTTTCATATGTCTCTTGGCCATCTGTATGTCCACTTTGGAGAAGTGTCTATTTAGTTCCTTTGTCCATTTTTTAATTGGATTGTTTGTCTTCCTTTTGTTAAGTTATATAAGTTCCTTATATATTTTGGATATTAACCTTTTATCAGATGAATCATTGCCAAATATGTTCTCCCATATAGTGGGCTCCCTTTTCATTTTGTTGATAGTTTCTTTTGCTGCGCAGAAGCTTTTTATTTTGATGTAGTCCCATTTGTTTATTTTTTTCTTAGTTTCCTTTGCCCTAAGAGATATATCCGTAAACATATTGCTACCAGAGATGTGTGATATTTTGCTGCCTATGGTTTCTTCTAGGATTTTTATGGTTTCCTGCCTTACATTTAAGTCCTTTGTCCATTTTGAGTTTATTCTTGTGTATGGTGTAAATTGGTGGTCTAGTTT
>NW_005368707.1:2078313-2085429 GCF_000412655.1 Myotis brandtii | reverse complement strand
CTATATGCCTGTTCTTGTGCCAGTACCAGGCTGTTTTGATTATGGTGGCTTTGTAGTATAACTTGATATCTGGTATTGTGATTCCTCTAGTTTTGTTCTTCCTTCTCAAGATTGCTGCAGCTATTCGGGGTCTTTTTTGGTTCCAGATAATTTTTTTGGAGCATTTGTTCTAGATCTGTGAAATATGCTGTTGGTATTTTGATAGGGGTTGCATTAAATCTGTAGATTGCTTTAGGTAATATGGACATTTTAATGTTAATTCTACCAGCCCATGAACATGGTATATTCTTCCACTTGTTTATATCTTCCTCTCTATTTTCAATGTCCTGTAGTTTTCCAAATACAAGTTGTTTACCTCCTTGGTTAAGTTTATTCCTAAGTATCTTAACTTCTTTGTTGCAATGGTAAATAGAATTTTTTTTTTTAGTTTCTCTTTCTGAGAATTCATTATTAGTGTATAAAAAAGCCTTCGATTTTTGGGGTGTTGATTTTGTATCCTGCTACATTGCCAAATTCATTTATTAAATCTAGTAGTTTTTTGGTGGAGTCTTTAGGATTTTCTATGTACAATATCATGTCACCTGTGAATAATGAGAGTTTTACTTCCTCCTTTCTAATTTGGATGCCTTATTTCTTCTTCTTATCTAATCACTGTGGCTAGGACTTCCAGTACTATCTTATATAATAAAAGCCTAGGTGGCATCACATACCATGGCTGCCACAAGATGGTCACCCTCATGTTGTCACAAGATGGCCACCACAAGATGGCTGGCAGGGGAGGGCAGTTGTGGGCGAACAGGCCAGCAGGGGAGGGCAGTTGGGGGTGATTAGGCTGGCAGGCAGAAGCAGTTAGGGGCAATCAGGCAGGCAGGCAGGTGAGTGGTTAGGAACCAGCAAACCTGGATTGTGAGAGGGATGTCTAGCAGTTGGACATCACTCAAGGGGTCCCAGATTGAAGAGGGTGCAGGCTGGGCTGAGGGAACCCCCCCCCCGCACAAATTTCGGGCACCGGGCCTCTAGTGTGTGTGTGTGTGTGTGTGTGTGTGTGTGTATACACACACATATATGCCTAAGCAATCGTTTGACCATTCAACTGTTTGACCTTTCGAGTGTTCAACTGGTAGCTATGATGCACACTGACCACCAGGGGGCAGGTGCTCAATGCACAGGCATGGAAATATGGAACAGACTGATGAATCTCAGAGGGAAATGGGTAGGGGGAAGGGTGGGATGAGATTAACCAAAGATATTATATGCATACTAGAGGCCCAGTGCATGGATTCATGCACCTGTGGGGTCCCTCCGCCTGGCCTGTGGGGATCAGGACAAAACTGTGCACCGAGCCTCCAACGTCCCCCGAGGGGTCCCAGATTGCGAGAGGGTGCAGGCCAAGGGACCCCACCGGTGCACAGATCTTTTCATATGTCTTAAATAAGAATGGTGAAAGCGGACATCCTTGTCTTGTTCCTGTTCTTAGGGGAAATGGTTTTCGTTTTTGCCCATTGAGTATGACGTTCGCTGTAGGTTTGTCATGTATGGCCTTTATCATGTTGAGATGTGCTCTCTCCATTCCCACTTTACTAAGAGTTTTTATCAAAAATAGGTGTTGGTTTTGTGAAATGCTTTTTCTGCATCTATTGATATGATCATGTGATTTTTGTCTTTCAATTGTTTATGTGATGTATCACATTTATTGATTTGCGAATATTGTACCATCCTTGCATCCCTGGAATAAGTCCCACTTGGTCATGGTGTATGATCTTTTTAATATATTGCTAGATCTGATTTGCTAATATTTAGTTGAGGATTTTAGCATCTATGTTCATTAGAGATATTGGTCTGTAATTCTCTTTCTTTGTAGTCTCCTTGTCTGGTTTTGGAATTAGGATAATGCTGGCCTCATAAAAGGAGCTTGGAAATGTTCCTACACCTTGAATGTTTTTTAATAGTTTGAGGAGGATAGGTGTTAGTTCTTCTTTGAATGTTTGGTAAAACTCCCCTTTGAAGCCATCTGGACTTAGGCTTTTGTTTGCTGGGAGTTTTTTTTTATTACTGCTTCTATTTCATATTTTTTATTGAACTATTCAGGTTTTCTGATTATTCCTGATTCAGTTTTGGGAGATTATATTTTTTAGGAATTTGTCCATTTCATCCACATTGTCCAGTTTGTTGACATGTAGTTGTCCATAGTATTTTCTTACAATCCATTGTATTTCTGTGGTTTTAGTGGTTACTTCTCCAATTTCGTTTCTGATTTTATTTATTTGGGTCCTCTCTCTTTATTTCTTGATGAGTCTGGCTAATGGTTCATCAATCTTGTTTATCCTTTCAAAGAACAAGTTCTTGGTTCCATTGATTTTTTTTGGTATTGTTTTTGTAGTCTATTTTGTTTATTTCTGCTCTAATCTTTATTATTTCCTTCCTTCTACTTACTTTCTTATTGTTCTCTTTCTAGTTCTTTAAGTTGTAGAGTTAAATAGTTTATTATTAATTTTTCTTGTTTTTTTGAGGTAGGCCTGTAGTGCTATGAACTTCCCTCTCAGAACTGCTTTTGCTGTGTCTCAGAGATTTGGGTTGTTGTGTGTTCATTTTTATTTGTTTCCAGGAAGTTTTTTATTTCTTTCTTGATCTCATTGATTACCCAATTCATTGTTTAATAATATGCTATTTAGCTTCCATGAGTTTGAATGTTTTTGGGTGTTTTTATTGTAGTTGATTTCTATTTTTAATCCACCATGATCTGAGAAGATTCTTGATATGATTTCAATCTTCTTGAACTTGTAGAAGGAATTTGTCCATTTCATCCACATTGTCCAGTTTGTTGACATGTAGTTGTCCATAGTATTTTCTTACAATCCATTGTATTTCTGTGGTTTTAGTGGTTACTTCTCCAATTTCGTTTCTGATTTTATTTATTTGGGTCCTCTCTCTTTATTTCTTGATGAGTCTGGCTAATGGTTCATCAATCTTGTTTATCCTTTCAAAGAACAAGTTCTTGGTTCCATTGATTTTTTTTGGTATTGTTTTTGTAGTCTATTTTGTTTATTTCTGCTCTAATCTTTATTATTTCCTTCCTTCTACTTACTTTCTTATTGTTCTCTTTCTAGTTCTTTAAGTTGTAGAGTTAAATAGTTTATTATTAATTTTTCTTGTTTTTTTGAGGTAGGCCTGTAGTGCTATGAACTTCCCTCTCAGAACTGCTTTTGCTGTGTCTCAGAGATTTGGGTTGTTGTGTGTTCATTTTTATTTGTTTCCAGGAAGTTTTTTATTTCTTTCTTGATCTCATTGATTACCCAATTCATTGTTTAATAATATGCTATTTAGCTTCCATGAGTTTGAATGTTTTTGGGTGTTTTTATTGTAGTTGATTTCTATTTTTAATCCACCATGATCTGAGAAGATTCTTGATATGATTTCAATCTTCTTGAACTTGTAGAGACTTGTTTTGTGTCCTAACATGTAGTCTATCTTTGTAATGACCCATGTGCACTTGAAAAGAATGTATCTGCGGCTTTGGGGTGAAATGGTCTATGAATGTCAATTAAATCCATCTGATACAGTGTGCCCTTTAGAGTCACTGTTTCCTTAAGACATGCATTTGAATCATGTTCAGCCTGGCAAGATGCTCATGACATGAGAAAGGCTTGGGTTTTGTGATGGATTGAGCAGAGTACTGTCATGTGCTCAGCTCACTCTAGGGCACTGATTCTTAACCAGAGATGAATGTTCCCTGCCCCCCAGGGTGACATGGGAAATGTCTGGAGACTCTGTGGCTGTTAATACTGGGGACGGGTGCTACTATGTTATGAGCATCTGGTGAGTAGAGGCAGAAAAGCCACTAAATATCCTGCAATGCACAGGACAGCCCTAACAGAATTATCTGGCCCCAAATGTGAATACTTCTGAGGTTGCAAAACCCTGCACTAAGGCATTGGCTTATTGAGAGGAATGGCAGGGCAAGCTGTTGTACATGCACCTTCCAGAACTCTCCCCAGCTCTTTCCCTGACTTGCACAAGTTTATTTTCATTTCAGTTCGAGATAGTTTCATATACTGCTCTTGTTGCTCCTTGGAACCAAACAGGATAAAGACAGCAAGATCATGGATCCTTGGCAATTCCTCAACATTCTGGTGTCCTAGAGACCAAAGATGTACTATTTGGGTCAATTAAGGGCTAGGAATTTTCATCAATAATAATTAACAGTGCTTTATCATCTCTAATTTTTTGCTTTCTAAGAGATATAGGTTCCTACTCTTGTGTTGAATAAAAGCTCTGCTGACCTGTAGCTTTTTGTCAAGGATACTCTATAATAACCTCAAAACTTCTCTTAGTTTTATCTTTGAGTGTTTTAAGAAATAGCCATCTTGCACCAGCATTATGACACCACATTAAACACTTACTCTCCCGGTGGCAACTTCTGCTCTCAATGATCTTCCCTCCAGCCTCACCTGTGACATGGCCTCTCAGTTGAAGTTCTTCTCTGGACCCCTCCAGTGAGGCTGTACCGTCCTGGGAAAGAGGTGAATGGATAGCGCCTGGTTGATCTGGAGGCATTTTCCTGGACCTGTTCTTGGGGGGTAAAGGGCAGCGGCAGATGTAAGTGCAAGAAGTGAGGCTTCAGAGAACTTTAGTGCCTGAAAAGCTAAAATGGGCACATCATTTTACAGTTCTGTGGGTGCCTTGATGGTGGACTAATCCAGGCATATCCCTGCACAGAATGTGAGCCACAGGCAAGTCACCTGCCACCATTACACGGTCAGAACAATGATGGCAAAACAGAACAGCTACTATGACTGAGATCCTCTTGTGCTTAGGGCACTGTGCCTGCTGCTTTATTTACATTATCTCATTAAACCCCACCTCCTCATGAGTCTTACCCTATCTATCTATTCTAAGCACTGGGGAAAGGACAGGGAACAAAGCAGATCAAAGTCCCTGCTCTCAGAGGGGATGTGTTCTCGTGAAGGAAATAGACAAACCAAATAAATAAAATATATAGTACTTTAATTCAACACCCACCTGTGATAAATAAAAATTTTTGTAATAAATAAAAATTAATAATAGGAGAGAACTTTCTTATTATATTAAAGGGTAACTCTAAAATTCCTCTAGTAAACATCCCACTCAATGATCAAATATTGAAGGCTTTCCCTCTGAGATTAGGAAGGAAAGAAACTTCAATTCATTCTGGTAGAAGTGGTCCTAGCTAGTGCAATAAGGCAAGAAAAAGTAATAGGTAAATAAATAATAAAATATATAAGAATTATACTGTTATTATTGCCAGGTGCTATGATTTTGAACCTAGAGATTAAACTATTAGTGAATTTCTCAAGGTCATTGGATTCAAGATCAATCTTTTTAAAACGTAATATTTTTAGAGCAACAAATAATTCAAAGATTAAAATTAAAATGTCATTTACAACAGCATTAAAAAGTCAAATATCTAGGAACTAAAGGTACTCAGTATTCTATATCAAGAACTACAAAATATCTACAGAAATTTAAGAAAACCTAAATAAATGGAGACATAGCTCATGTTCATGTTTTTGAAGATTAAATATCATTAAGATTTTAATTCTCTCCCAAATTCTCCCCAAATTAAATCTATAGATTCAATATAATTCCATTAAAACATCCATTATTTTTGTAGAAATAAATTTCATATGGAAGTGCAAAGGGCCAATAATAGCAAAGATAGTCTCGAGGAATAACAAAGCTGGAAGATACACTCTATGAAATAGCAAGTTTATTACAATGCTACACAATTTTTAAAATGTGGTATTGGGCCAAGAAGGAAAAATAGACCAGGAAAGAAATGGGAAGCACAGAAACTGATCACCGCATAGATGGTCACGTGATTTGTGACAGGCCAGTGAGAAAAGATGTTCTTTACAATCAGTGGTGCCCGGGATACTGGATATCCATGTGAGAGAAAGGTGAATCCTATCCCTCCCTGCACTTTTGACAAAGTCAGTTTCAGTTGGATTTTAGATTTAATTGTGACAGGTAAATTATAATGTTCTACAGGCTAACATAGGAGAATATCTTCATGATTTTGGTCAGCCAAGTGTTTTTAAGCACACATAAAAACGGACTTAAAAATAAATAAATTGGTCTACATTAAAATCAAGAATTTCTGCTGATTAAGAGATAGCACTAAGAAAATGAAAAGGCAAGCCATAATATGGGAAAAGATATTTGCAATACACATATCCCAATAAAAGACTCAGATCTAAAATATGTTAAGAACTCCTACAGATCAATAAGAAAAAGGCATATAGCACAGAAGAAATCTTATAAAAGTCTTGAAAATGTAGTAGAGAAAAATATTCAAATGGCCATCAACATATGAAAAGATATTCAATCTCAGTCATCAAGGAAATAGAAACTAAAACCACAATGAAGTATCTGTACACACACCCCAGAGTGGTTCAAGTTTTTTTTAGAAAACTAACAATATAAAGCATTGGTGAGATGAGGAGCAATGGAACTGCCTCCACTTCCTGTGGTAGTGGAAATTCGTGAAATCACTTTGGAACACTGGCTGCTAGTACCTATTAAAACTGAGCATACATGAACTTATGGTCAAGAATTCCATTCTTCAGTCTTTATTCAATATAGTCATCAAAAAACATGCATAAGAATAGCCCCAAATTAGAAACAATGCAAGTGAATAATTAAATTATGGTATATCCATGCAATGAAATATACACAGCAATGAAAATGATCAAGCATCTATGTCCTGTGACAACACAAGAAAATGTCACAGACAATAGCTTATCTAATAAAAGAGAAACATGCAAATTGACCATACCTCCACTACACTCACAAGCCACACCCACAAGCCAATCAGAGCGACTATATGCAAATTAACCCAACCAAGATGGCGGCCAGCAGCCATGGAGCTGGAGCAAGCAGAAGGCTTGGTTGCCCCGGTGATGGAGGAAGCCAAGCTTCCCACCTGCCCTGGCCAGCTGTGGGCTCCACTCAAGGCAACAAAGTTTCAATTATAGAAGATAAATAAATCCCAGATACCTGCTTCCAGCCAGGCTCCACTGGGAGCTTGGGTGGCTGGGGGCTGTGGCCAGCCTGCAAACAGCCATCAGCCCCTCACCC
>NW_005368707.1:2077614-2078009 GCF_000412655.1 Myotis brandtii | reverse complement strand
TTCCCGCCTGCCCTGGCCAGCTGTGGGCTCTGCTCAAGGCTACAAAGTTTCAATTATAAAAGAAAAATAAATCCCAGATACCTGCATCCAGCCGGCGTGGCCTCTGCTCAAGGAGGGTCTGGGAGCCTGGGTTGCCCGGGGACATGGCCAGCCTGCAAAGAACCATCAGCCCCTCACTGAGGCTGGCCATGCCCCCCAGCAGGGACCCCCACCCTGAAGGGGGTGTGGCCAGTTGGCAAACAGCCATCAGCCCCTCACCCAGGCTGGCCAGGAACCCCAGCGGGGACCCCCACCCTGAAGGGGGTGTGGCCAGTTGGCAAACAGCCATCAGCCCCTCACCCAGGCTGGCCAGGAACCCCAGCGGGGACCCCCACCCTGAAGGGGGTGTGGCCAGT
>NW_005368707.1:2054632-2076727 GCF_000412655.1 Myotis brandtii | reverse complement strand
GCCGGTTTAGGCCCGATCCCTGTAAACCGGCAGTAGGACATCCTTCAAGGGGTCCCAGATTGGAGAGGGTGCAGGCCGGGCTGAGGAACACCCCCCTCCTCCATGCACGAATTTCATGCACCGGGCCACTAGTTATCTAATAAAAACCAGACACGAAGAGGACATATTTTACAATTCCATTTACATAAAGTTAAAAAATAGGCAAAGTTCATTCAGGTTAATAAAAATCAAGAAGGAAAAGTTAATCTATAGTGATGGAAGTCAAGATGGTGGCTACTTTGGGGAGAGGGCTGGTCAGTGTGGAGGGCTTCAGGGTGCTGGCAATGTCCTGTGTCCAAATCTGGCAATGGTTACAGAGCAGTTACATAAGTAAACATGCCAAGTTGTGCTCTTAAGCACAGACATTTTACATATTTAACTATAAGCATGTAGTTCCTCAATGTAAAGAATTCCTCTATTAAGTAAGTAAGTTCATATGGTTAAAAAAAGCTCCACCAATTTGTTCTTTATGCAAGTGGTATGTGGGGTGCAGGGGTGTAAAGTTGGGGGTGATAGTATGAATCTAGAAGTTAAAGCGTCTGGTCTTTTTTAAACTATGCATGCAACCACCCCCTCTACTACCTCCTTGAGAGAAGGGGAAAAGGCCGGTGATGACTTAAAACTGTTCTGCCAACCAAAAATTCTACAATTGATCATATCCAGAGTTATTTCCTGGGGAAAATTGACACTCTCATGCACAGCTGGTAAGAATATAAATTGGAGGGCAGTTTAGTGGTTACCTATCACAGCTTTAAAAGTTGAATACTTTTTGATCTAGCAATTACAATCCTAGGGGTCTATACATGTGCATACACAGGTTCTTTATAAGAATCAATGATGTTTATTGAAAATTATAAGAGGAAAAAAAGCAACAATCTAAATGTCAATAGGAGATGAGTGATTAAATACAGAGCACGCACCAAATGAAATTTTATGCATTATGCAGCCATTATAAAGGATGAAAGGATGAAGTGAGCTGGCATGAAAATATAGCTACAAAAGATATTCTTTAAATGAAAAATTAAGAAGTTATGGAACCAGCGGGAGAGATCATCTGACTTGGTCACGAGCAAGGGTTCCACAATCAGAGGACTGGAGCTCAACCCTATCTCTGCCACTTCCCAGTTATGTGACCTTGGGCAGGCCTTTTAACTTCTGTGTTCCTTAGTTTCCTATCTGTATAATGGGGATAAAAATAGCGCCTAATCATGTTTCTGTGATACAAGAACCAGTTATTACATGTTAAGGGCTTACAACAGTACTGGTGCTGAACAAACACCTCAAAATGTTAGCTGGTACTATAAGTACAGAATGATCCCACTTATAAAAAATCAAGATAATAGAAAATGTATATATATCCCCACAAATACATGTGGATACACTTAAAGGGAAGCTATATAATATTTTAATGTAATAGTTTCAATGGTGTGTTTTAAAAGACCGCTTTCTCTCAGTTACCCATGCAGTATAAAGTAAAAACATAGCTCCAAGGGCGGTCAACCTGGCTTTGGGATACAGTCTGCCTGGACCACAAGGTCTCTCTTACATTTCTGTAGACACGGGCTTCTTCACTGCACCCCAGCTCCACTGTCAGAGCCCCAACTCCAGCTGGTCTGTGATCAGGAAAAAGTGTAGGACAGTCCGTACAGAGTCACCCATGCAGGGTGAAGGGCTGGCACAATTCCAAAGTAGGAGCTCTGCCCCCTCCCTCCCTAGCCTCCTCTTCCTGCAGTTTTCCCTCTGTCTCATGCCCTCCACAAGGAACTCTCTCTCCTTTCCCTCTAGAAAGCCCCTGCAGTAAGTTTCTAACACTCACCCATACTGAATTCTATACAACTGATAAGTTGCATATTTGTTCTCCAGGAGTGTTTACCTTTTTTCATGAGTAAAAGAGAAGATTTATCCCCAACCTCAACCCCCACTTCCCAAAAAAAGACCCAGTAATTGTGGATCAGCAGAGAGCCGCAGTGGGGGTCTCTTTCTCATGAGGGTATAAAACAAGCTTCCATGTGTAATTCCCCTCCACCCCTCTCCACTAGAGCTATGTCCTCTACTGCAACCAGAACCTGTTCCAACTATCTATGCTAATATATCAAACTCCTGATTGTAAGCCCCAAAGCCGTGGGATTTGGAAGTGAGGCCTGGATTCTATCTTGATTCTCTCTGAGATATCTGGAGATGTGGTTTTAACTCTAGACCCTAGACAGTGGGAATGATAATAGTTCTTACTTATATGGATATATTGTAGGAATTTATGACATTTCTACTTAGAAAGCACTTTTTAGGGAAATATCTCAATGTATTAAATTTCTTCAGTGTTTTCCCTTCCTGTACACTTACTTCATTATCTAATATTTTTTGCTCATAAAGAACAAATAATTCTTTTTTTACTTCTTTCTACCTCTAATCAGGAAAATATTGATTGAATACTGCAATAGAAGAGCAAACTGATTTTAAAAATAAAATTATTAACCAGTACAATCAAATAAGTGTTGTCCTGAAAATGCATTTACTCCAATAATGCTGGAATTTCCTGGAAATCTTGGGGATTGGAAAGTGTAACCTAATACTGAAGGCATCCCCCCAAAGAGAACCATAAAAGTAACTGCATTAGAGATAATAACTCTCACTTAAACATTTGTCTTTTGGACATACTTGTGGGAATATCTATTACTTGAGATTTGACTCACTTGTGCAAGATGTTCTTGTGAGAAAGTAGTTAAGGAGCTTAACAATATAGATACCCACAAAACCTTTAAAATACTCAGGGTACCACAAATATGGTGAGAGAGGCTGTCAGCTCTCCATGGACACAGAGAGAGAGTGATTAGGGAAATCCAGGAGATTATGGTACTTTAGCTTTGTTTGAAAGATGGATAACATCAGGTAAAGACAAAGCTGATTTTGTCTCACAGCATCTCGGGCAGCCATTCTCATGGGTTATGTTCCTACCTTATACCCTCACAGAAACAGTCTATTGGGTTATTGGGGGGGATTTTGAAGCTTAGGTTATGGAGGGAGGATGTTGCTAAAAGTATGTTGTGAGCTAGATGCTGTCCTTATTTCCCCAAATGAGTTGAAAACTTATGTCCATACAAAAACTTGTAAATAAATTTGTAACTGCCAAAACTTGGAAGCAACTAAGATGTCCATCAATGGATGAATGGATCAACAAACAGTGCTACCTCCATACAATGAATTATTATTAAGCAATACAAAGAAATGAACTATCAAGCCAAGAAAAGAGATGAAGGAACTTTAAAAGCACATTGCTAAGTGAAAGAAGCCATTCTGAAAAGGCTCTAGACTGTATAAATCCAATGAGATCACATTCTAGAAAAGGCAAATCTATGGAGACAGCAAGTAATAAAAATCAATAGCTGCCAGGGGTTAATGTGGAGGGAAGAATGAATAGGCAGAGCACACAGTATTTTTTAGGAGGGAAACATGTTCTGTATGATAATATAAGAGTGAATACATGTCAGTATACACCTGTCAAAATCTATAGAATGTATGGATTCATAAAGAGTGAACTATGGATTTTATTGTAAACTATGGACTTTATATATCCCCAATTGGGTGAGGAAAGCAGCAGAGCTGCCACCAGCTCATCACTGTCAGTGTTTTCTGCTATCCGCCTGGGAGACCCACATGGTTGGCAAGCTGCTAGAGGACAAGAAAAAGCCCAAGAATCATCACAGGAGAGAATGGTCTGCTATTTGATGCTTCTGGCTTTTAAATTCTCTCTCTCTCTCTCTCTCTCTCTCTCTCTCTCTCTCTCTCTCTCTCTCCTCTTTTTTCTTTGGTATTTCTCTAAGTGTAGTCTCTAAACCAGCAGCATCAGCATCACCTGGGAAGTTGTTAAAATGCAAATGATCAGTCCCCAGCCCAGATCTACTGAATTAGAAACTTTTAGGTTAGGGCTCAGCAGCCTGGGTTTCAACAAGCAAATTCTTTTCCTTTCTATTCAAGAGGGGCTTTGTATGTGATGCCTGTCATTTAGCAAGGCAAGCCATTGCACATGAAGGAAGTCACCAGCTGTCCTAAAGTGTCACAATTGCTATATTGATTCCCATCTGTCCTCATGTGTTTATTGATTGGAAAAACAAAATGAAATATATATGAATTATATATGATATTATACTTATGCTATAATATCATATAGTATATGATATTATAGCAAATCATAATAGCTCAAGTAGGCTGTTGGTTCTTTGTTATTAAACTACAGCAGAGGGCATTTCCAACCTCTGGTCATTGATCTGAGAGGTGGAGCAGTGATTTCAGTCCATTGTAGGAACCCAGCTCCCTTTGCTTAAATAAAATACAATTCTGTCCTCCTGATAATTACAGACCTTCCTCCCGAAACAGTCCTCACCCCATGAGGTGAGAAAATAATCATCAGGTTAAAATTTTTAAAGAAAAAAATATCAGATTAGGAAATAATTTTCATGTGCAAAACAAAAATTTGATTTCAAAATGCATTTCTTTCCAATAAACAAAGGCATCATTTTTGTAAGTTAGAGCTTAGTGGTGAGTGAAAGAGTTTAAAACATGGCTCAGCACTTAAATTGCATAAAACAAAGCAGAGGCTCAAAGCAAAGGGGCAATGTAAATGTATTTCCACACTGAATTTTCACCTTGGTATTGCTGTCCAGATTCGTCATACGTAATGGGGAGAGATTGTCGGGACTCTAAAATGAACCTGAGCCCCCAGGGATAATTAAGGCCTCTTTTTGCTGATAGAAATCTGTCCCTATGTCCTGGGCATGGAGGGCTGGCTGTTCCTCTGAGACCACAGAGCCCTCATGGTTCCACCTGCCCCATGCCCTGTGGCCTTTTAATTTACTTGTCCTATCCCTGGGCACCTCCAGGCCTCTTCACCCAAATATGAGAGGCTAAGTCCTACCCATCCTTCAAGTTTCAGTTTATATGTAACTCACAGAGGAACACTGTGACCACCAGACACATTTCTATCACTTTGCTCGGCTTCTCCATGGTGTCCTGTCTCCTTTTCCTAATACAGAGTATATTGAGGTGTTTACAATTTACTTCAAAATCATCAGCAGTGAGAGTGTAAAATTATTTGTGCCCGTTAGTGGAAAGGTTGCCACCTAAGCAAGTATTATCATCTGAACATTAAAAACAATCTAATTAAAAATGGGCAAAGGACCTGAGTAGACATTTTTCCAAAGAAGACATACAAATGACCAACAGGTACATGAAAAGTACTCAACATCACTAATCATCAGGCAACTGATAATCAAAACCACAGTGAGATATCACCTTGAACCTGTTAGAATGGCTATCATAAAAAAAGAAAAGAGATAGCTCTAGCCAATTTTTCTCAGTGATTAGAGTGCCAGCCTACAGACTGAAGGGTCTCGGGTTTGATTTGGTCATGGACACCTACCTCGGTTGCAGGCTTGATCCTCGACCCTGGTTAGGGTGCCTGCAGAAGGCAACCAATCAATGTGCCTCTCTCACATCGATGTTTTCCTCTCTGCCTCTCCCCCCCCCCTCCATTCTCTCTAAAAAAAGGTAAAAAAAAAAAAAAGAGATAAGTGTTGGTCAGGCTGTGGAAAAGGGAACCCTCATGCATTGTTGGTGGTATTATAAATTGGTGCAACCACTATGGAAAACAGTATGGAGATTCATCAAAAAATTAAAAATAGAGCTACAATATGATCCAGCAATCCCACTTATGGGTATTTATCCAAAGGAAATGAAATCAGCATCTCAAAGAAATATCTGGTTATTACAGCATTACTCATGATACTAAGATATGGAAACAACCTAGGTGTCCATCGATGGATGAATGGATGAAGATGATGTATAATATATATAGAGAGATATCTACATATCATATATATTGTATATATATCATACATCTTCATATATATGATATATATCATACATATTCATATATATATGATAGAATATTATTTAGCAATAAAAAAGAAATCATGCCATTTGAGACAACATGAATGAAACTGGAGGGCATTATGTTAAGTGAAATAAGACAGACAGAGAAAGGCAAATGATCTCACTTATATGTGAAGCCAAAAAAGTCAAACTCATAGAAACAGAGACTAGGATGGTGGTTGCCAGGGGCTGAGGGTGGTGGTGGGGTGAGAAAAAGCTTAGTTAAAGGGTACAAACTTTGAATGATAAGTAAGTTCTCAGATCATTTAATATACAGTATAGAGGCTATAGTTAATAATATTGTACTGTATACTTAAAATTTGCTAGGAAAGTAGTTCCAACATTGTTCTCTCCATACACACACAAATAGTAACTATGTGAGGTGATGGATGTGTTAATTAACTAGATTCAGATACTTGTTTCATAATGTATATGTATATCAAGTAGCTTTGTACACCTTCAATATACACAATTTTTGTCTACTATACCTCAATAAAGCTGGAAAAACAAAAAGGAGAAAGCCGTGGTCCAAAAGTGGCCACTACAAGCACCTGTTACCTTGATCAACTCTCAACTATTTCAGTTAGCTCACAAACATCAGAGGTAGGGTGTAAACAATGGATGATTGACTAATGTGTTGAATGTTAGCAATAAGCCATCATTCGTTCAATTAAAGTAAGTCAAGATATGTGGACAGGAGAAAGTATTTGAGAAACACTCCTCATCCTTGCACAAAGGAGGCCAGTAGGCCTTGCATTTAGAGATGGTCCTGCCGCTTGACCCCAACGGTCTTGTTTCTGATAAATTGTTCAAGGACATTTTTATTGCACAATACCAACAGATTCTGTCCATAGAATATGCTTTTCTTCTGAAGTAAACTTTTCATGCAAGGGGGTACTTACTTGGACACCTAAACAGCTTTCATCAAACTTTCAAGTTAGTTATGTAAACTATTTGGGGCCTGCATGGGAATAAACATTTGTTCAATAAATGTCTCTATGTGGAGTAAAATTTGATCTAAAGGTTGCTTTTATTATAAAGTGGAGGGGGTAAGCAACTTCCAATCCCTTGGAATTTCTTCAAGGCTGTGGCAGCCTCCCTAAAAGAACCCAAGGGCTAGGCAAGACCTGACTGTGACTACTTGCCTTAAGTCTGGCTGTTCCTGGTCAATCGTCAGCTCTAAGAGGGCAGGGCCACTTCTTAAACAAATAATAGGAGCAAAATACGTTTTGGAATGGATGGCCGAAGCGCTCAGGCTTGCCAGGGCAGCCACGTGAGGCAGGTCGAAGAAAATATAAACAGGCTTGTAAAAAATATGAGAATATATTGGCCAAGGAAAGATTGTGTTTTAATGTAAATTCACTCAAAAGAAGGTTGGCAAGTAGCAAAATGGCAAGAATTTTCATGTTCTGACATATACCTTATGACTTATTGATTTATTAACTTTAGAATACTTTATTGACTTTTAGAAAGAGAGGAAGGGAGAGGGAGAGGGAAACATCAATGTCAGAGTGCGACATTCATGGGCTGCCTCTGCACGTCCCTATCAGGGCCGAAACCCCAGCATGTGCCCCGATCAGGAATTGAACCAGTAATCCCTGGTGCACAGGATGACGCCCAATCAACTGACCCACACTGGCCAGGACCTCTGACATATTTTAATTGAAAATTATTATTATTATTATTATTATTATTGGAATTTGAGCTTTGGTCCTTCTTTTCTGTAATTTGAAATTCTCTGCTTCCATAATGATTGGAGAGTATGTATGAATATGGAGAGGGGAACAGCTATTTTCAGTAGTTTTAAATTATTGAATTCATTATTAAGTTATCCCAGACCTCAGTTTCTGTCATTTTCTTATGCTTCTATGTCAGCAGGGTAAAATAAACAGCATGTGCAAGGAATAAAAACCAGGGAAAAGCCCCAAGTACAGATGTGTGATGATAATTATCTGTTAGACTGAACCGAGAGACAGCCAGCATTTCTTCCTTCAGGAACATGCCATCTTTCATCAGGAGAGAGCTGGGACCTGTCCTCGTAGCCAAAAGCTCTTCCTACTGACCACTGATTACTCCAGGACAATGACGTGTCCTACCCTGTGGCTCGCTTTTTTATTTTTATTTTTTGCCAACCAGGAGTTGAAAGCTAATCAATGTTGCTATGGATTCTGCTCTCAAGCTCCTTGCACAGTAGCCATTGGCCACATGTGGCTACTGAGCCCTTGAAATGGGGTTAGTCTGAAGTGAGACGCACTCTAAGTACAGATACACTCTGAGGTTCAAACACTTAGTATAAAAAATATAATATCTCAGTTATGTTTACATTGATTACACATTAAAATAATATTTTAGAAATAACTAGACTTTGGATAGTGAGCACACCATGCAATATAGGAATGATGCATTATAGAATTGTACACTTGAAACATATTATAATGTTATAACCAATGTCACCCCAATAAATTTAATTTGTAAAGAACTCACACATTTCTTTTGACTTTTTAATGCAGATACTAGGAAATTTTAAATCACATATGAGATTTACATTGTATTTCTATGGGATAGCATTGCCCAAAAAAAGGGGGAGTCTATTTGAAAAGTAGCTGAGAAGATGAGGCTGTCGGCTGTCTGTGCTTTGCACTCTTTGCTGGCTCTGGGCCCTGGCCATCCAGGGTTTCTGCTAAGGCTGCCTTCTGAACCATCTCAGACCAGATCTAAAGTCCTTTCTTCTGCTTAAGGCCCAGTTTTTCAGGCCTCTGCTCTGTGCCAGGTAACAGCCAGCTAATGTGATAAATTAATCCTTGCGAGGGAGTGGTAGATGCTGTTGGATTAATGAGTTCTCATTTTCTGTGTCCCAGTCCTGCAACTCCGCAGGGTCCTTCTGGATGATGGTTTTTTATTCATTTGATAAGTACTGAGTACCGACCATGTGCCAAACACGGTTAGTTAGTCCCCTGGCCAGAGAGACTCACTGTCTTCTGAGAGAGAGAGAGTTTCAATGCAGTGAGCAAGATTCTGGAGGAGCAGAGTTCAGGTATCTACAAATAAATGGATTTAGAATATGGGAACATTATGTGACTTCATGCTCAGAAAGACCCAGGGGCCATCACAGGAGAGCCAGAGTTTGAGAAACATTTGAACAGTGAACAAATGGTCCCTAAGGGAAGAAGTGAGGAAAGAACCTTCTATAGGAGGAAACAGTAGTCACAGAAGCACAAAGCCTGGAATGTCTTGACTCATTGTCCAGTGGGAATTTCAAGCTCCCCAATCCAGGGTAGGGCATTAGGTATTCCCCAACTATGGGCTTATCTAAAGGAATTCTTTCAACTCTTGCTTCTAGGAACTAAAGAGAAAGAAGTAACATCATTAATAACTGATAAAGGTTATTTCTGCCCAAGTATTAGAACAGGGGTGAATCATTGTTGAACAAAAGTTTCTAGGACTTCTCAACTGTCACGGTAACTAAATCAGGAAACTCCAGGAGAGAGTGATGACTAATTTCACGTAAGGTACTTGAAGCTCCTAAATTAGAATAATCCCTTATTTATGATAAAAAATGGGAAAAGGTGGGGGAGGAAGAACCCTATTACTCATAATAGGCAAATACAGTATTGTAAGCAGTAGTTTCCTGGCCCATATGGAATCAGCAAGGTCTGGAGGTGAGACCCTATGGTTGTGTCTGGGGCCTCTCCTACCTTGAGGTCAGGAGTGGTTGGCAGCTGCAGTGTGTGTGTTGGTACTGAGCACTCAGGTCCAGGGCCATGGGATCCCTGGGATCTTCCCTGTGGGGATTTCCTGGCAGGCCTCACCAGGTGCTGGCCGGTGCCCTCCCTTCGGCTGGGGGTTTCTTAGTTGGTTAGATTGGTGCTCCTTGCGGGGCTCCAGACCTGGGCCTGTTCTGGCCATAGTCCCTGTCTTTCTTAGAAATAAAAAAAAAAAAACATTCTTAGAAAAGAGTATAGTTTCTACCCTCCAACTTTCATTTGGAAAATTTTAATCTTATAGAAAAGGTAAAAAAAATTGCATTATGAATACCAATATACCATATGTTTTCCGTGTATAAGATGCCCCCATGTATGGTATAAGACACCCCCCACTTTTCCAACCCAAAATTAAGAAATCAATATTTTAAACATTTTGCTGGTTTTCCTCGTAAGGCCTTCTTCTTTTTTGGCATCTTAAGGAGTTGTTCTTCCTGTTTTCTCTACTGTCTGATCATACACTCAGTGGAGGAGGTCTGAATTCTCTCTCTGCAGCTCTATTTCCATGCTTTTCTGCATAGCTAATTACATTCAATTTGAATTTTGCAGAGTAAGAAAATCATTTGCCAATATTTATGTTTTTATTTTTTGACATCTTAATGGGCTCAGAATGCTCTGGTCCCTGTTGCATCTGTGCACTCTCTGCCTCCACCTCCAATTATGACATCAGCTGACGTCAGTAACAATAAGGCTTGTGATTGGAGGAAGCCTGTTTAACAAGGTATGCGCAGCTACTCACCCCCAGGGCTCCCTGTTCGGCTGACTTCCATGCATAAAACACCCCTTGGTTTTCAGTCTAATGATTTTAGGAAAAAATAGCATCTCATACACAGAAAAATACAGTACCCTTTCACCATTGCTAACAATGCTAACATCAAGCACACATCCTCGCTCGCTCTCTTTCTCTCTCCTCTACCTCCCTCTCAATCATTTTCTCCTTCCCACCCCTTTCTCTATTCCATTTGAAAATTAGAGACACTACAACAGTTTTCTCCTAAATATTACAGCCTGTATCTCCTAAGAATAAGAATGTTCTTCTATGTAATCAAAATGACATGATCACACCCAAGAAATTTAGTGTCAATATGATCTAATATAGAATCCATATACCTTAAGTAGTATCCTTTAGAGCTGTTCATAAAAGTTCCCACATTGCATTTGGTTGAATGTTTCTTTAGTCTTCTTTATTATGGAGTAATCCCTTACCTTTTTTTGTAGGTTTAGTTGGTGGTGGTTTGTTTGTTTTGGTCTCTCATGACATTAGATGTCACGATATGATAGTTTTTTGAAGGACCCAGGCCAGTGTTCTTGTGGCATGTCCTCATTGTGGATTTGTCTGATGAGCCCTGACATCAGGCCAGGTGAAATATTTTGGCAAGAACATCACTTCAGTGACGCATGTCCTTCCCATTGCGTCTCAACAGTTTGTGAGGAGTGTAGACTTTTATGAGTTATGTGCTTGAAATTTTCCAGATGGGGGACCCTGAATAGTTTCACCTACACAGCCCAGATGTGATGAATAAGACACCACTGAGTGGTCTGTATCCGTCCAGTTATTTTTTTATTAATAAGGCATAGAAAATGAAAAAACATGTTCTTTTGGGAATCCTTTTAGGGATAGAAAGGGATTCAACTCTCTTCTCTCTCTCTCTCTCTCTCTCTCTCTCTCTCTCTCTCTCTCTCTCTCTCTCTTTCTTTCTTTCTTCCGCGCACTCTTGCTCTCACTCGCTCTCGCTCTCTCCCTCCATTCCCTTGGTTACTATTTTGATGTGAATATTATGTTAATCACTCTCTTGCTGCCTCACTAGCTCATATTAATGAAATATTCCACCTGGCACACAGTTCTGCCTGCACAGTGCTGGCCAGGGCTTCCTTGCTGCCCTGGGGAGCCATCTGCTTCCCTTGCACATGTGGAGTTGAACTTTTCTTCTCCTCTTTTATTCTGCTTAGTAAGCAGACCCTGACCAGCAACACCTGCATCCTATTCACTTTGCAACCAGAGCCAAAGGGTAAAAAGGCTGGTTTGCTAGGGGGATGGGCTAGGGCAGCATGGGAATGGCTGGGCTTCTCGGTTTCTCTTTTCTGATCGAGAGAGGCAACTGGGAGTTTCATGGAGACTCTTGTCAAAGCTCAGTAGATAATGATGCTTATTGTTTATTGATTGATGTGTACATTCCTGTTAATGCTCATTGATGGGCAGCCCATTAGTAACCCCTGCTTCCTTGCTATGTCCCTTGTAGTCAAAGACAAATTTAACTCTTTATTAGGGTCCTAATAAGGCAGACTTTGGAACAAAGGAGAAAGCTAAACCACATGGTTTCCTTCCCAAATTCAACACACCGAGCACTTACATCCTACAAGCATTGACACACACATGTACCGTACCGTTTGCTTAAATAAACATATCACTAGTTTGAGAATAAAATCATCAGTATGGACACCAAATACCCCTGCAGTCACTTGCAGTGGAAACAGGCTCAGCAAACGGACATAAACATTTGCAAGATAAGCCTGCACCATAGTCACTATCTCTATCGTCCTAATCATATTTGTTTTTTATAAACAAACATTTAGGTTGCATTTTCCATCCCTTTCTCAAGCTGGGCATGAGCTTGCCTGCTGAGTAACAGCATTGGATTGTGACTTGCCGTCCAGTGGCTCAGCAGTTAGGCCAGGGGCTGTGCATCCATGTGTGAACATGCATTTCACACTCAAGAGTCACGAACAAAACAATGCTAATGCTTATTTACTAAGCACATACTGGGTTCTGGGCCCTGAGCTAAGTGTTCTATGGACACCTAATTTTTTCTCCTCCTTTTAAGGTAGTTAGTAGATAAAAGACTGAAAGTAAACCACTGGCCATAGGTGCTTCAGTGGATAAACAAGATGTGGTCTATACATACAATAAAATATTATTTGGCCTTAAAAAAAGGAATTCTGGTACATACTATAACATGGATGAATCTTAGAGATATTACACTAAGTGAAATAAGCCAGACACAAAAAGACAAATGTTGTATGATTCCTCTTATATGAGGTTCCTAGAGTCATTAAATTCATAGAGACAGAAAGTAGAATGCGCCCTGACTGGTTTGGCTCAGTGGATAGAGCATCAGCCTGTGAACTCAAGGGTCCCAGGTTCGATTCCAGTCAAGGGCATGTGCCTTGGTTGCGGGCACATCCCCGGTGGGGTGTGTGCGGGAGGCAGCTGATCGATGTTTCTCTCTCATCGATGTTTCTAAACTCTCTATCCCTCTCCCTTCCTCTCTGTAAAAAAGTCAATAAAATATATTTTTTAAAAAAAGAAGAAAGTAAAATGCTTGTTGCCAGAGGCTATAGGACGGGAAATGAGGTGTCAGTGTTTAAAGGCTACAGATTTCAATTGGGGAAAATGAAAAAGTTCTGGAGATGGATAGTGGTGATGGTTGCACAACAATGTGACTGTACTTAGTGCCACTCAGTATACACTTAAAAACAGTTAAAATGGTAAAGTTTGTTATGCATAATTTGCTACAATAAAAAAATAAAAGTACTGTCAGAGAGAAATTGCTATTACAGAGACTTTCTTATTTGATCACTTTGAGAATGTCTATTCTAAAACTCCTTTTATTTATTTATTTTTAAATTTTATAAAATATATTTTTATTGATTTCAGAGAAGAAGAGAGAAAGAGAGATAGAAATATCAATGATGAGAGAGAATCATTGATTGGCTGCCCCCTGCATGCCCCATACTGGGGATCAAGCCCAAAACCTGGGCATGTGCCCTGACTGGGAATGGGACCATGACCTCCTGGTTCATAGGTCAACGCTCAACCACTGAGCAACACCGGCCAGGCTCCTTTTTTTTTTTTTTTTAATACTTACTGTCTGGCGGTTTCTTAATAGTAGAGATGGTTTTCTGTGAACTACCTATGTAATGTTTCCCCAATGTCCTAAAAGAAGAACTGTGTATTAAGTTTGCCTCTAAAGCTGTAGAGTAACTTTCCTAAGTTCTCCTGAGTGTTCCTTTTTTTGGTTTCACTGCCACTCCCTTTGTAGGACCTCTGAAGAGAAAAGCCTGGCCTGGTGCCTTACCCACTGGGCCTGCAAATCTGAAGACCTGGACCCTTTCCACTCCAGATGCTACAGAGATGGAATCCACCCTGCTGGAGATGAGTGGTGGGTTATACGATGTCACATTTATAATGTGTGAAAGGCACTTCTTGGACATTTCCATGATGGAGACCATGCCTGAAATACAATGCCTAATCATTGCCCAAAGTTGTTGGTCTCCTCGGAGATGTTTTAAGTGTTGCACTGATGATAGTTAATTGTTAGTCACTGCCATTTTTTAATACCCCTTACTATCTTCAAGTCCCTTGATTAGCTTATTTGATCCCAGTACGTGAACTGTGATGTACTATTTTTACATTTTGGGGGATGAGGAAAATAAGACCAGAGAAATAAACAGATTTGAAGGCGGTGGCTTCCAAATTTGCACAGGCCTGAGAATCACCTGGAGAGCTGGTAAGACAGTTTGCCAACTCCACTCCTAGAGTTAATTCAATGGGTCTGTGGTGGGGCCTGAGAAGGGGCATCTCCCACACGCTCCTGGGTGGTGGTGGTGCTTATGTGCTGGTCAGGGCCCACACTTTGAGGAGCACTGGCTTAAGGCCATAGAGTTGTTAAGTAGCAGACACTGGCCCAGTGTTCCTCTACCTCAAGTCTTGTCTGCTAACTGATGAAAGTGTGTACAAAACGGGTGGTGCCAATTCATAACATTGATTCCACAAACCATTCCTCAAAACTGTGTCATTCTTTCATAATCAGGCAACTATTAACCCCTTGAAGGCAGGGACCATGCTGTTTACCCCTTTCCCTCAAAGCTTCCAGCACAGGAAGCCACAGTGGCTGTTAGTTCATAATAAATGTATAATTTCTCAAGACAAATAATTTATCCTGTCCATCTATTGATTGCTAAGGTGGACTTTCAACCCCTTGGAAAGCTTGTGAGCCAAGTGCTCCTTCCCTGCTTGGAATTTCTTCATTCTCATGTAGCTCAGCTTGGACTTGATGGATTGAATGCCTCCCTCTCTCCTGCCTGCAACCCAGAAGGCTCCGCTTCTGAAAACAAAGTCTATAGCAATATGCTGTAAGACCCATAAATCTCCTTCTAATAAATTGGGCCTGCAGGCTGAGTTAAATATGAAGCCAATGGCGACGGCTGCTGTTAGCAATGCCAACGACAATAAGGAGGCTGCTTACTGTCATCAGGGTGTCCAGAGCGGCTGAGAGTGGCTCAGCCCTGAACCGCCACATGTGTACTGTATTACTGTCGGCCAGATGACTTTATCAGGATGGGCAGTGTCTTATTAGGTTCTCCTCTCCTCCACATCTCTCTCTCACTCTCTCTCTCTCTCTCTCTCTCACACACACACACACACACACACACGCACGCACACATATTTATTCAATCTCCTACATGAACATATATCTTCAATGTGTCACAAATCATTGTGAGTTTTGTTGTTCTAACTGCCTTTTAGGGTGAATTTTTCAGTTTTGTGGCAAACACAAATAATTATTTAATATGCTTGTGTGTGTGTGTGTGTGTGTGTGTGTGTGTGTGTGTGTGTATGTGGTGGGGAAGGGATCCACCTAGGCCCAGGGATCTGCTAGGAGGAAGGTTTGCTGTTTTAGGTCTGAATTCTGGGTTCATTTCAACTGGCCTGACCAGCTCTGTGAGTCCACACTGCCCAGGCACACAGGCCGCCAAGGCTACATATCTAGATTGATGGGGTGCCATTTTAATTATTTATGTGTTTTTACTTTCTTAGGCCCTGCCAATAACAATTGGAACTCTCTGGTTTATGTTCTGGCAAATGTCAAAAAAAAAAAAGACATATAAAACACAGCAGAAACTACATTTCTGAGGCATCTATGGAGGTAGGAGGAAAAAGGGAGTTTCTAAATGTATGCTTAGCAATTGGAGTTTTATGTAATAGTTATGTTTCAGAGAGAAGAGAGAAAATGTGTCTATACCCTGGGACTGTGTAATGTGTACCCAAGAACAGAGCGAGTGGACTTGGACTTGTGGGTATGAGTTTGTGCAGATCCATGCCATGTCATCTTGGACCCTGAAGCAAAAGGGAAATCCAATGGTGATTCCATCTTTTAGTTTTGATATTTTGTTCACCGTGGATCCTTTTGCACTAATTACTACTTTTATGATGTCGCATTAAAGTTTTTTGATGCCACCTTAAAATTTTGCACCTGAGATGATGCCTCACTCTCCTTGCCCTTGTATGGCTTTGAGTTTATGTACAATTTTCAGATGCTCACAAGCCTAAAGCCTTGGGTTACAAATAACGGTCTAAGGTAGTGATTTGGTGAGATGGGTAGGTTTTTTTAACCACACCAGCTTAATTTATGGGTTGCTTATTTGCTGGACACTTCTCACACCTTCGCTCAGCTCCATGAGAGTAAACACCACCTAATTCATTGGCACTGTATTCTCCAAACAAGGGAAGTCCCTAGTATCTGGTAGATATTCAAGCAATATTTGTTAGAACAGCCCTATGAGGTTAGCATTGTTATTTTTCTCATTTTACAAATGAGGAAACTAATATTTTGGAGACATTTGGTAATGATCCAAATTCACACAACCAGTGAGTAGTGAAGCCCAGGCTGTCGACTCCAAATCCTGTGCTCTTGACAAGTGTCCTCTCTACTCTCTTCTGTTGTCACATAAAGGTCAGGATTCTGTCCCTCAAAGTTTCTCATTGCCCATGGGGAGTGGGCCTAAGCCATCAGTCGGACATTCCCCAAGGGCTCCTGGACTGCGAGAGGGAGCAGGCCGGGCTCAGGGACCACCCTGAGTGCATGAATTTCATGCACCAGGCCTCTAGTCTAAAATAAAATACCAGGGCCACTGGTCTTCCAAATGAGAATACATAGAATTATATCTAGTTATATGCACTTATCTATAACACTCATTTTACCTAGGAAGATTGGTAATTGCCTTCATCTGGAGGGCAAAAGTACATGAGGAGCCCCAAGGTCTCGGGGCTGGCTAAGCCAGAGAAAAAGAGGTAAGAAATTCAGCTTCATCAACAGGAAGCAAAATTATCTAGAACAGGAATCAACAAACTTTTCTATAAATGCAGGAGTAAGTATTTTGAGCTTTCAGGCCATATGGTCTCTGTTATAACTACTCAACTTGATGGGCGAAAGCAGCCAAAAACAATATGGAAACACATGGGTGTGCCTGTGTTCCAATAAAGCTTTATTTATACAAACAGGCAACAGGCCAGCTATGACCCACAAAATGAGCTGTGATTTGCCAACTCTTAATCTGGAATGCTGTTTCCCTTTACTTAATGATGTTCCGTTAATTTATCTATATATTTTCAACCAATTACATGGGCCATGAACAGAAATGATGGTTGAAATTTATAGAACATTTATTATTGTTTGAACATATATGCAAAGATTCTCTCTTGGGCTTACAGAAACTAACCATCCAGTCCCTTCTATCTCTCCTGACACCCTTAATCTAAGTCCATTTTCTCTCACCTGGACTCTTACCATGGAGTCCTAATGGACATGCCTTCCTCCACGCCTGCCAGAGTGATCTTTTAAAAATGTAAATCAGATCCAATCATCCCCCTATTTAAAATCTTTTGATGATGTGTTATAGCATTTGGGATTAAAACCCACATCTGCCCTGTCAGCTACAGAACACTGCAGGGCCTGGCCCAGGCTGCCTTCTCTCTCTCCCACTGCTGCCTCACCCTCTGGGTTCTAGCCATGTTGGCCTTTGTAAAGTCCCCCCAATTCACTGGCTCCATGCCACCTCCAGCCTTCCCTGAGGGAACATTGCAGTTGCCTCTTCCTGGAATTTTTCCCACACATCCTTTTACTCTTGGTTAATTCTTCAGCATCCATCCCAAACACTTTCTCAAGAGAGCCTTTCCTATCACTCAGATGAGGCCAGGGCCCCCTTTGTTTATTTGACTCCCTAGTATTTTTATTCCTTGTGCTCATTCCCATTGATAAATTATTGCTCATTTATTTTTCAAATGCTTGGGTTCTGTTACACCATGAGCTCCATGAGGGCAGTGACAATGACTGTCTTATGCAAGCTATGCCCCCAGCACCTAGCAAAGAGCCTGGCACAGAGTGGATACTATGAAAATAAATCATTAAGGCACGTGGAAATCCATCAAGGCATGATGTATCCTATGGAACCGGAACTCTCGCCCAAGGCACCATCACTAGATTATGTCAATAGAAAAGGAGGAGCCATAAGGAGGCAGGGTGACCAAGAGGCTGAGCATGTCATTCAGCCCAGGGAGAGGTGTGGAAAGGGCAACCGCTGCCTGGAGAAAAGAGGGCAATTATAGAGCCCAGGCCAAGGGACAAGCAGGGCCTGCTTGGGATTGGGAAGCTACGGTCTGGGATGGGACAGACAGAGCTGAAAAGACACATTTACCAGAGGCTGGTTAAGAGCTTTCTTCTTATTGTTTCCTGATCTGTTAACATCAACAGTCTGCTGCTCAACTCCCAGTGATCCTGGATTGTAATGTACCCCAAAGCCCCTTCAGCTTTTTTTTGCCCTCCTCTCAACATTTTTAAATACCTTTGGGTGGCATAGCAATTGAATACAAGCCCATTGTTGAGGTTCTCACAGAAGCTTATAAGATACACAATAATAAAGTTTCTGAGTGCACTGTTTGGCTCAGTGGATAGAGCATCGGCCTGCAGACTAAAGGATCCCGGGTTCAATTCCGGTCAAGGGCACATACCTTGGTTGCAGGCTCCTCCCCTGGTCCTAAGCCCTGGCCAGTGCGTGCAGGAGGCAACCAATCAATGTGTTTCTCTCACATTGATATTTCTCTCTGTCTTTCCCTCTCTCTTCCACTCTCCCTAAAAATCAATGGAAAAATATCCTTGGGTGAGGATTAACAAAAACAAAGAAAGTTTAAAAACTTGAATTTCCATTCTCTGCCATATGGAAGTAGCATGATGTAGGGTTAATGGGGTGAGATCTGGAGGCTAACACCTGAGAATGAATCATTCCCACGTCCTCTGCCAGTAGCTGAGAACCTCATGGAAGTTACTTCACCACACTAGGTCCCACCATCTCCATCTATAACACGGGGAAAAGCAGAGTGCCTGCCTCAAAGAGTAATTGTGCAGATAACATGGCACAATTCATACACAGGCCAAGCACGTTATAAGCACTTAGTAAGTAGTATCACTAGTATGACTTAAGATCCAGACTATGGGTGGCTCAAGGAGACTGGGACAATATAGAGGTCATGTTGGGATTCAAAATGTGTCTCATGTAGGTATGAGTGGGTCTTTGGGAGCATTGTGCGGAATATTTCTCTTGGTTCCTCCTGGTTCTAGAACCATAACCAGATGGGGCAAGGGGAATGGGATTTAGTGAAAACTGGACAACCTTTCTCCTTGCCTTTGAATTGTCAGCTTCCACTGTCCAGAAGAAAGCGCCCCAGGGAAGAATCACAGGCTTCCTTTTAGGCTCCAAGGGACACATTAACAAAGCATGGGGAGCAGAGGGACACTTCTTTCATCTCTGTCCCATCCATTCTTCTTCTCAAAATCACAGACTCAGGACCTTCCGCCAATTTCTGATCTTTTGTTCCAAGTCAATTCATGAACACTCATAAAATGCTTTGAAGATGAAAGCACCACAGCAATGCACCACGATGCCACTATTATTTTAATAAGTGGAGCCTGCACGTATCTCCTTGACATATGAGCTGTTCAAAATGTTTGTCTTGTTTTTTCTTCAGCTACATGGGAAAAGAACTTGCATCATCTCTCATGTATATGCTTAACATCGACCACTATGTGGAATGAACCTTGTTTCCACAAAAATGTTTGCCTTTTCTCCAACAAAAGAATTGATGTTTCTCTGGGGAATACCTCTCTGTTAGCCAAAACTCAAGTAATTATTTTTAGAGATATGTATTTTTTTTAATGTTTAATTTATTGTGATGCTCAAAATGCCAATAAAATGTACTACAATATCCACAAGGCCAACAAAGTTCAATGCACATTGAGAAGAAATATGTATGTGAACATAATAATGGATTCATAAATGAACACAAGAATAAATTCTACTTAAAGAGGGAAAGAGAATTGAGGATTTTATTCTCCAGATCTGCTACTAATGGAAATTCTATACCTAGGCTCAAAAGGGCCTTTTAAGAAATTTCTCTGGGAAGTACATTCTACCATGTCATGGCACGTTGCTTTGGTACCTTTGCCAAGCCCTCTGCGAGGGTTACCAACATCAAACGTGTTTTCATTTGCTCAGCTTCATTGACAGCTCTCAACGAGGCACTAGAGCTTGCCTGTGGGCTGACGGCAGGATCTAGGCAGAGAATGAGGAGGGCAGTGAGGGGTTGGTGAGCAGTCACCAGCTAGTGCTTGGGAACACAGAGTGGGCTTATATGCCCTGGACCTACCTGTGACTAGCACCTGGGAGCATCCCTCACACCTCCTGAAGGCTACAGACTGCCACTCTGTACTCCCAGCTGAGCATTACATCTGGTTGGTCTGGTTTCACCTCTCAGCTGTGATGAGGGAGCCTACAGTGTGGTCTGACGGTGGCTGTGCCTTGGGGAAGACACTAATCCATAATCTGGGATACACCCATCCTATGGGAGGAAGTCAGGGCCTTCCTGGCAGCCAGGGCTGCTCCTCTGGCTTAGGCTGAACGTCTTGGGGTCCTGGTTGGAACTGTTTTCACAATTTCTGCTTCTTTCAAATGTTTCCTTAACAGTTTACCTGACTTACCACAGACCTGGCTCTCTGGGGCTAGCCAGGGGCCCTGACTGAACTCTATCAACTGCCCTTGAACTCCAGAAACTCCACTAACCACTAACCCCACTGCAGCCCTCCTCTCCCCTCAAGTCAAGCACCCACTGCCTGTCCCCTCCCTGGGACCTGTCACGCACTTCCCTGTGGCATCTCTGGCATTGTTCACTTTGCACTGTGATTAAACTTTTCATGCATGCCTTGTTTTCTGGGCTATTTAGTACAGAGCAGGGAAGGAAGGAGCAGTCTGGTTAGATCCACCCCTAGGAATTTCAATCCCAGGATGCCTGCCCAGAACTGGCATTCACTCCACGTCAGTCAGCACCCTTCTGGGCTTGGTTTCTCTGACATGTGGTAGACTACACATATCCTGGAATAGTTTAACACCCCCAAAGCAAGACTATGTTCCAGAACACTCACTCAAATACCTACTCAGAGAGATCATCCCCACTTGTGGAAAAAGAAATGAATGCATTCAGAGGCCTTTGATCTTTCACAAGAACAAATAGTCCCTGGCTGTCATAAGTGTGTCCTACCACCACCCTCATGCTGGCAATGTGGGCCAATGTAGAAAACTGAGGCTCTGAATTCAGGTTGTGGGCATCTGTGGACTCCATTTGAACCAGGGCATTTCTTTGAGCAGTTCTAGGGGGTGACAGACACAGTCTTCCCCAGAACCAAAGGAGTGCTTTGCTTTATGGCATATTTCCAGAAAGTGCCAACCTCGCTGGGCGTGGCCTACCCTTCCATGTGGTCAGTGCTGAGTCTGCAAGTGGCTCTCCTCCCTCCCACCTGCCCCTCTGGCCTGGCTGTCTGGGCAGCCTGCTGCAGACTGTATTTACAGCTGAAAAGCTGCCCACCTTGCCTTTTATATTGATCTTTTAGGGATCACTCTGTTTCCTCCTCAGCAAAACGAACAGGAGCTGGGTGCCCTTTTCTCGGGACATACTAAGCTCCGTGCAACTGGCTTTGCTGGCAGTTTTGAACACTGGACAGGAAATCCATGCCATTCCCAGGTCCGACCAATCGGCCTGTCTCCTGGTCCCCAGCGGCCTCGGCCTGAGAATGTTGTTTCTCCTCCTCCAGGTAGCGGGGCTCTCGGCTGGAAGAGCCTAGGAGCACAGACACTCATCCATGTATAATTGATGACATAATAAAAACTGCTCTGGCTGCAGGAGGAAATATGATATGGCATAAATCATCGTGCCAGGGAGAGAATGAAATCAAGACCCAAAATTTAAAAATAAGGACTGCACTTCTGCTCATTAAGTCACCATCAAGCCCAACCAGTGTAGCTCAGTGGTTGAGTGTTGATCCATGAATCAAGAGGTCAGTGGTTTGATTCCTGGTCAGGGCATATGCCGGGGTTTGGGGGTCAATCCTCAGTAGGGGGCATGCAGGAGGCAGCCGATCATTGTTTCTATCGCTGTATCCCTCTCCCTTCCTCTCTCTCTAAAAATCAATAAAAAAATATATATACACACACATATATATACTAGGGCCCGGTGCCACAAAAATTTGTGCACTTGGGGGGGGGG
>NW_005368707.1:2049817-2053512 GCF_000412655.1 Myotis brandtii | reverse complement strand
GCAAGCAAGCCTCATGTTCACTTCAGTTGCCTGGCTGCCGGCCGCCATCTTGGCTGGCAGTTAATTTGCATATCTTGCTGATTAGCCAATGGGAAGGGTAGCGAAGTTATGGTTAATTACCATGTTTCTCTATTATTAGATAGGATATCCTGTATAATAAAAGGGTAATATGTAAATTGACCCTAACAGCAGAATGACTGAGAATGACTGGTCACTATGACACACACTAACCACCAGGGGGCAGACGCTCAATGCAGGAGCTGCCCCCTGGTGGTCAGTGCACTCCCACAGGGGGAGCTCTGCTCAGCCACAAGCCAGGCTAACGGCTGCCAGCACAGCGGTGGTGGCGGGAGCATCTCCTGCCTCCTCAGCAGTGCTAAGGATGTCTGACTGCAGCTTAGGCCTGCTCTCCGCTGGCAAGTGGACATCCCCCGAGGGCTCCTCGGCTGCCAGAGGGAAGTCTGACTGCCAGCTTAGGCCCAATCCCCCGAGGGGTCCCAGACTGCGAGAGGGCACAGGCAGGGCTGAGGAACCCGCCCACCCCAAGTCTTCTCAATCACAAAACCTCTGACCAAGGAGGGGGAAAGCACCCCCTTGTGCTTAGGGGACTTGAAAATGGCTGTGTGTGGGGTTCTTCTGTGTGCTGGACACCCTGATGGTGACTCCTCATGGTTTCATCCCCCCAACAAGCTGACTAGGAGGCCCCCATAGGAGAAATTGGAAAACTGAGACTCAGATAATTAAAAATTTGTCTGAGGTCAGACAATAACGTGCATGGAATTCTAATCTGAATCTTAAATTCCAGGTCCCCTTCCAATACCACATAATGGAAATGAGTCAGGGGGAGCTGGGGAACACATGCTGAGACTCATAGAAGGGTAGAAGGTTTGGGATTCCCCATGAGAGCAGAAAGGGGCTGAGAAGGACACAAAAACAAAACAGGCAGAACCTGCATGGTCTGACAGACAGCTGGGGGCTCTGGTAGAGCAGAATCTTTCTGAGCAAAACATGTAACTGGAGCCCCCAATTTGAAAGCATTCTCTCTGATATGGCAACATGCATGTTATGATGCCTAAGATGGTTTTTATTTCTTTTTTAAATTTATTTAATTTTTTTATTAAATTGATTGGGGTGACATTGGTCAACATGAACATACTAGGGGCCCAGTGCATGAATTTGTGCACCTTGAAAGGAACTGTGGGCCGCGAGGCTGTGGTAGGCACAGGGGCGGGTCTCTGCCCATCCTTCATGCCCCCGCCTGGCCCTTCCTGCCGTGCCTTCCCCACCCCCCTCATCCCCTGTCTGCTGGCAGCCCTGCTCCTGCCGTTGCTGCTCCCACGCACTGATGGCACCAGCCCTGCTGGCACCTGCTAACAGTGTGGAGCGATTGGGGCTTGTGCCAGCAGTGGGTGTGAGCGGGGCCGGCGCTGTCAGCAGGTGCGAGTGGTGGCTGCTACACCGATCACCCCTCAGGAGCAGGGGGAGGTGGAGAAACCCTCAAGGGCTATCAGGGCCGATAGCGACCACTTGCACCCACTGATGGTGCTGAGCGATCGGGACTGGCACCAGCTGCAGGTGCGAGCACCAGGCGGGACTGCGGCATGTGGGAGCAAAGAATTTTTAGTAACCACCAGAGGCTCGCCCGATGACAGCAACCAGCACCCTGCCTTGGTCTGGTGCCCTCACTCACCTGCTCCACCATCCCACTGCAGCCGAAGCCTGCCATGATCTGCACACGCCCCCTGGTGGTCAGCACACATCATAGAGACCGGTTGTTTGGTTGTTCAGTTGTTCTGCCATTCAGTCTATTTGCATGTTAGCCTTTTATTATATAGGATAGGTTTCAGATGTGAGTATCTATATTATAAGATTTGTATATTGCACCATATGCCCAGAACTTTGTAAGGTGCTAAGTCAAATCTTCTCTTGTCACCTTATATTAGGATCCCCTTCCTGCTGGCAACCATCACACTGATGTTTGTGTTCATGAATTTCAGTTTTATGTCCCACATATGAGTGAAATCATGTGGTTTTTAGCTTTTTCTGACTGACTTAATTCACTTAGCATAATGTTCTCAAGGTTCATCCATGTTGTTGTAAATGGCAATATTTCATCCTTTCTTATGGCTGGTAGTATTCCATTGTGTATATGTAACACATCTTCTTTATCCGGTCCTCTATTGAGGGACACTTTGGTTGTTTCCATGATTTGGTCAATGTGAATAATGCTGCAATGAACATATGGGTGTATATATCTTAGCAAATACATGATTTCTACTTTGTTGGGTATGTACCCAGGAGTGGGATTGCTGGATCATACGGTAGCTCTAGCCTTAATTTTTTGAGGAATCGCCAGACTGCTTTCCATAGTCATTATACCAGTCTACATTCCCACCAGCAGTGAATGAGGGTTCCTTTTTTCCATAACCTCTCCAACACTTGTTATTGCTTGTCTTGTTGATAATGGCCAGTCTAACAGATGTGAGGTGGCATCTCATTGTAGTTTTGATTTGAATTTCCATATTTGCTAGTGGGGTTGAACATCTTTTCATATAACTATTGGCTGCTCATATGTCTTCTTGGGAGAGGTATATTTTCAGGTCTTCTGTCCACTTTTTGATTGGGTCGTTTGCTTGTTTGGTATTGAGTTTTATGAGTTCTTTATATATTTTGGAAATTAAACATTTATCAGAGCTACTGTTTGCAAATATCATCTCCCATCTGATTGACTGTTTTGTTGTCAGTTTCTTTTGCTGTGCAGAAGCTTTTTAGTTTGATATAGTCCCATTTGTTTATTTTTACCTTACTTCCCTTGCCTTTGGGTCAAGTTCATAAAATGTTCTCTATGACCTAGGTCCATAACTTTGGTACCTACGTTTTCTTCTATGTAACTTATTGTTTTGGGTCTTATATTTAGGGCTTTGATCCATTTTGAATTAATTTTTGTACATGGGGACAAACTGTAATCGAGTTTCATTCGTTTGCATGTGGCTTTCTAGTTTCCCAGCACCATTGATTAAAGAGAGTATCTTTACTCCATTGTGTGTTTCTGGCTCCTTTGTCAAAAATTATCTGCCCATATATGTGTGGTTTTTATATCTGTGTTCTCTATTCTGTTCCATTGATCTGGGTGTCTGTTTCTCTGACAATACCATGCTGTTTTGATTATCATAGCTTTATAGTATAATTTGAAGCCAGGTAGCATGATACCTTTGTTCTTTATTCTCAGGGTTGCTTTGGCTATTCGGGGTCTTTTGTGGTTCCATACAAATCTGATGATTTCTTGTTCTATTTCTTTAAAAATGACATTGGGATTTTGATGGAGATTGCCTTAAATCTGTATATTGCTTTGGGTAATACGGCCATTTTAACTATGTTGATTCTTCTAATCCATGAACATGGGATATCTTTCCATTTTGTTGTGTCCTTTTCAATCTCTTTTAATAATGTTTTGTAATTTTCTTTCACATTCTTTGCTAAATTTCTTCCTAAGTATTTTATTCTTTTGGCTGCAATTGCCAAAGGAACTGTTTTGCTTTGTTTTGTTTTTTTCATTTCTTTTTCTGAAATTTTGTTGGTAGTATACATGAAGGCAATGGATTTTTACACATTGATTTTGTATCCTATAACTTGACTATATTTGTTTATTGTTTCTTTTTTTTTTTTTTGGAATATAGCTCTGTTTATTTATTTAT
>NW_005368707.1:2042031-2048601 GCF_000412655.1 Myotis brandtii | reverse complement strand
GTCCTCTGGGGCCCAGTGGTTCAGCCTCCCCAATTACCTGAGGAGGACACTCTTGGTGGACCCCCTTGTGGTCTTTGTGCACAGTCTTGTTGTAGTTAAGCCTTGATTGTTGTAGGTATCACTGGGAGGAATTGGCCTCCAGGCCAATTGGCTGTGAGAATCAGCTATGTCTGCAGTGGGAGAACTTCTGTCCTGGAGCTCTAGGGAGGTGCTAATCTAGCCTCTGCCTGAGGCTATCCAGCAAATGCCTCTGTGCAAGGCTTGGGCAGGGCAGGTCGCAGGGGATCCACAGGGAGGGTGGAGCAAGCAGTTATGGCTGCTTTCAGTCCTGCCTTCAGAGGCCCCGCTTCTCAGTGTCCCAGCAATTGCTGCAAGTACCTCTGAGAGAAAGCTGCCCTTGAATTCCGACCGATGCCAGACAGTCCCGCTTCTCCCGTATGAGTCTAGGTCCCCAGAGACTCGCCCGGAACTGGAGCTCAGAGCCTGAGACTCCCTCCTGATTGAAAAAGACAACCGCGCCCTCAGCCGCCAGCCCGCTCCGCGTGCGCCTCTGTACCTTAGTATTTTACTTCCGTACCGCACCTCCTCTGAGTCTCAGTATGCTTTTCTCTTTCCTTCTAGTTGTAGAATTTCCACTCAGCCAGCCTTCCTGTGGTTCTGGGTGATGTCCATTCCGTCTTTTAGTTGTATTTTTGAAGTGGTTGTGCGAGGCAGCAAACTCCGGTGTTTACCTATGCCGCCATCTTGGTTTCTCCTTGTTTGTTGTTTCTAATAGTTTGTTGGTGGAATCTTTAGGGTTTTCTAAATACAGAATCATGTCATCCACAAAAAGTGAGTTTGACTTCTTCCCTCCCTATTTGGATGCCTTTTACTTATTTCTTTTGCCTTATTGCTCTGGCTAGGACTTCCAGGACTATGTTGGATAAGAGTGATGAGAGTGGACATCCTTGTCTTGCTGATGGTCTTAGAGAAAAAGCTTTCAGTCTTTTTCCTTTGACTATGATATCAGCTGAGGGTTTATCATATATGGCCTTTATTATGTTGAGGTACTTTCCTTCAATTCCTATTTTATTAAGTGTTTTAATCTTAAGTGGATGTTGTATCTTATCAAATGCCTTTTCTGCATCTTTGATAAGATCATATGTTTTTATCCTTTCTTTTGTTAATGTGGTGTATTATGTTGATTGATTTGCATATGTTGAACCATCCTTGTGCCCCTGGAATGAACTCCACTTGATCGTGATGTATTATGTTTTAGATGTACTGTTGTATTCAATTTGCTAGTATTTTGTTTAGGATTTTTGCATCTGTATTCATTAGAGATATTGGTCTGTAGTTTTCTTTTCTTTCTTTCTTTTTCTTTTTCCCCCCTTCATTTTGCATTATCTTTGCCAGGTTTTGGTATCAGGGTTATATTGGCCTCGTAGAATGTGTTAGGAAGTATTGCCTCTTCTTCAATTTTTTGGAAGAGTTTGAGAAGGAGTTAAATCTTTGAACATTTGGTAGAATTCACTGGTGAAACCATCTGGTCCTTGACTTTTTTTTGGGGGGGGGAGGTTTTCAATGGTTGCTTCAATTTCCTCACTGCTAATTGGTCTATTTAGATTTTCCAATTCATTATGATTTAGTTTAGGAAGGTTATATATTTCTAGGAACTTATCCATTTCTTCTAGATTATTGAAGTTGGTGGTATAAAGTCTTTTATAATATTCTAGTGTGATCCTTTGTATATTGTGATGTCTGTGGTGACCTCTCCTCTCTAATTTCTGATTTTGTTTACTTGGGTCTTTTCCTTTTTGCCTCAGTGAGTCTAGCCAGGGGTTTGTCAATTTTATTAGTCTTTTCAAATAACTAGTTCTTTGTTCTATTAATTTTTTGTATAGTCATTTTGTTCTATATTTCATTTAATTCAGATCTAATTTCTATTATTTCCTTTCTTTTGCTAACTTTGGGGTGCTTTTGTTCTTTTTCTTTCCTAGTACTTTAAGATGTGATGTTAGGTTGTTTACTTGATATTGCCCTTGTTTCTTGAGATAGGCCTGTAATGATATAAACTTCCCTCTTATTACTGTTTTCCATGCTTACCAGAGGTTTTCATATGTTGTACTGTCATTCTCATTTGTCTCTATATATCTCTTCATCTTACTTTTTTTCTCTGACCAGTAAAATGTTGTTAGTAGTATGTTGTTTAATCTCCATGTATTTGTGGGTTTCTTTACTTCCTTTTTGAAGTTGATTTCTAATTTAAGGCATCATGGTCAGAGAATATGCTTGGTATAATTTCAATCTTCTTGAATTTATTGATGCTAGTTTTGTGTCCCAACATATGGTCTATCTTTGAGAATGTTCCCTGTGTGCTGGAGAAGAATGTATAATCCGATGTTATGGGATAAAATGTTCTGTAAATGTTAATTATGTACATTTGGTCCAGTGTGTCATTTAAGGCTGATATTTCTTTATTGATTTTCTGTTTGGTTGATCTGACTATGGCTGTCAATTAAGTATTAAGGTCTCCAACTATGATTGTGTTCTTATCTGTTTCTCCCTTTAGTTCTGTGAGTAGTTGTTTTATATATTTCGGTGCTCCCTGGTTGGGTGCATATATATGAAGAAGTGTTGTGATTTCTTGATGTAGTGCCCCATTTGTCATTATAAAGTGTTCATCTTTGTCTCCTGTTATCTTGAAATCTATTTTGTCAGATATTAATATGGCTACACCAGATTTTCTGTGGATGTTATTTGCTTGAAGAATCATTTTCCACCCTTTTAATTTGAATCTACCTTTGTCTTTGCAGCTTAGATGTGCCTCTTGTAGGCTGCATATGGTTGGGTTTTGTTTTTTGATCCACTCTGATACTCTATGCATCTTTATTTCTGAGTCGAGATTATTTACATTTAGGATAATTATTGATGTATAAGGATTTTCTATAGCCATTTTATCTGTTGTTTTCTGGTAGCTCTGTGCCTCCATTGTTTTTTTTTTCCTTTGTGTTCCTGTCTGTTGTTTTGTTTGGTGGTATTCCATACTTATTTCCTCTTTTTTTAAAGCTATGTGTCCTGGTTTCAGGATTAGTGTGTAGTTACCATTAGGTTTATGAAAGGTGAAGTTGCATATATACTGTAGTTCTTTTGAGTGCATCTGATCTTCATCTTCCTTTGCCAGTTCAGACCTTTCCCCCTTCCCCTTGTATGTTTTTGTTGTCACAAATTATCCCTGTTTATGCTGTAAGTTTTTTGATAATCTTACTCATAGTGTTGTGACCTTATGTTTTTTGTTTCAGGTAGAATAACTCCCTTGATTATTTTCTGCAATGGAGGTTTTCTGGTGATATAATCCCTCAGCTTTTGTGTGTATGGGAACATCTTTATTTCTTCTTCATATTTAAAGGATAATTTTTTCTGGATATATTATTCATGGCTGGCAATGCCTCTCTTTCAGGTGTTTGAATATTTGGTTCCACTCTCTTCTGGCTTGTAGAGTTTCTGCTGAAAAGTCAGGTGAAATTCTGATGGGTTTTCTTTTGTAGGTCACTTCCTTCTTTTCTCTGACTGCTTTGAGAGTTTTTTGTCATTAATTTTTGACAGCTTCAATAACAAGTGTCTTGGAGAGGGCCTCTTTGGATTGAGGTAACTAGGTGTTCTGCTTGCTTCTTGGATTTGAGGATCTAGTTCTTTCCATAGATTTGGAAAGTTCTCATCCACTATTTGTTTTCATAAACTCTCCATTCCATGTTCCCTCTCTTCCTCCTCCTCTGCGGTGCCTATAATTCTAATATTGCTTTTTATGATGAAGTCAGTTAAGTCTCATAGAGATCTTTCATTTTTCTTTATTCTCAGGTCTCTCTCTTCTTCCATCTGTGTCATTTCTTGATTCCTATATTTGATATCACTAGTTCTTTCCTCTAATTGGTTGGTTCTGTTTTCTATGCTCAGTAGCTCTCTTAATCTCCTTAATTACATGCTTCATTTCTAGAATTTCTGATTGGTTCTTTTTTAACATTTCAATTTCCTTGGTAAAATACTCATTTTGTTCATTGATTAGTTTTCTGACTGCACTGAATTGCCTGTCAGTATTTTCTTGCATCTTGTTGAGTATTTTCAGAATTGCAATCTTGAATTCACTGTCATTTATGTCACATGTTCCAGCCTACTTTCTGGGGATTTTTCATTTTCTTTCTGCCCATCATCAATACTGTGGTTCTTCATGGTATTTGCTGTGCTCCTTTTTCACATCTCTGAAGAAGTTTTTCTACTATAATCCAGTAGATGGCGCTGAATCGCAAGATTTTTATATCTGTGGTCTCCCAGATTTGAGCCTCAGCAGCTTCCATTGGACAGTTGTTTGGGGATGGGTTTGTTTTGCCCTCACTCTTAATGGCAACCCCTAACTTCTGTGGGGTCCACCCCTCCTGGGGATCAGTCACAGAGGGAAAGAGCAGTAATATTGCAACAGCTCTTAGTTTACAGATGATATGCCCCTGGACCTGACTCTAAGGGCAATAGGAAGTGAGTCTTGAGAGTCTAAGCAGTGGCAAGTCTCTGTGGCTCCATTTCTGTGTCTGAAACACCACTTCCTGGCCCTACAGTGGGGAGCCTCACAGCAGAACCACGAGCTCTGTCAGGTGCCTGCTGACTCAGACACTGTTCACTCACCCATTATTAATCTAAATCTCTTCCTAATTATATCCTTATTTTAAGTCACAATTGGAGGCTGAGGAGGATTAAATCAAACCTAATTACGTAAAATTATAGCTTATTTATCTGTTGCCCATTTAGGGTAAATAGTTTCTATCTTAATTTATAACCCAACTTTAACACTATTGAACTTGTTTATTTATATCCTAACTAGTGGCCTGGTGCATGAAATTTGTGAATGGGGGGGTGGGGGTGCTCCCTCAGCCCAGCCTGCACCTTCTCCAATCGGGGACCCCTTGAGGGATGTCCGATCCCCACAGGGATCGGGCCTAAACCGGCAGTCGGACATCCCTCTCGCAGTCTGGGACTGCTGGCTCTTAACCACTTGCCTGCCTGCCTGCCTGCCTGCCTGATCGCCCCTAACTGCCTCTGCCTGCCTGCCTGAACTCCCCTAACTGCTCTCCCCTACCAGCCTAATCTCGCCCCCAACTGCCCTCCCCTGCCGGCCTGATCTCACCCAGTCTCTGTCCCTCTTTGTTTTTCTCAGCAGTCCTCCAGGCCTCCCTGCCTCCCTGTCTCCCTCTTCCTCTTTCCCACTGGGAGGGAGCAGGGCCAGTGGGGGCCACTCCACCCTCTGCCTGCCCTCCCTTCCATCCAGGCCTCTTCAGGCCCAGTCTGTTCTGTTTCCTCATTCTGAGAGAGGCTCCAAGAGCAAGCTGGGAGGGAGGGAAAGAAAGGGAGAAAAGGCTGTGAGCTGGTGGGTGCTGTGTGTGTCTGTGCGTGTGTGAAGTTGTGAGTGTGAGTGCTGGCCCCACCTCCCCAGTCCCCATCTCCGCTGCCACAAGTCCCCACCCACCAGAGCCTGCTGTGCGCACAGCCTGGGCATTAATTAGGTCGAGTCTCCGGTGACAGACCAAGGGTTTTTATATATTAGGATAACAACTACTACATTCATACTATTTATAATAAATAAATCAATCATAACAACCTCCTTATCTCACATATGAAATAAGATACCACTAACCACCACATTTATCCTAGTTATTATATTATCTTTAGAAGGACTCCCCCCATTAACAGCATTTTTACCAAAATGAATATTCAAGAAATAACAAAAAATAATACTATTCTACTACTAACACTTATAACCATCACATCCCTACTTAACTTATATTTTTACATATGACTTACATATGCCAAATCACTCACAATATCCCTGACAATAAATAACATAAAAATCAAATGACAATTTGAAAGTATAAAACAAATAACACATTTATCATCCCTGATTGTAATCTCCAACCCTGACTCTTCCACTAGCACCAGCCATAGTAATTCTAGACTAGGAGTTTAGGTTAATCCAGACCAGGAACCTTCAAAGCTTCAAGCAAATATTATTTGTTTAACTCCTGAAAAAAGGACTGCATGATTTTATCTCACATCAAATGAATGCAAGTCAATTACTTTAATTAAGCTAAGCCCTTCCTAGACTGATGGGCTTCAAACCCATGAAATGTTAGTTAACAGCTAAACACCCTAGTCAACTGGCTTCACTCTACTTCTCCTACAGTGAAGAAAAAAAGGCTAGAGGAGCCAGGCAGGATTGAAGCTGCTTCTTCAAATTTGCAATTCAATATGTGTTACACCACAGAACTTGGTAAAAAGAGTTCAACCTCTGTCTTTAGATTTACAATCTAATGCTTGCTCAGCCATTTTACCTATGTTCATAAATTGTTGATTATTTTCAACTAATCATAAGGATATCGGCACTTTATATCTTTTATTTGGGGCCTGAGCAGGCATAGTAGGTACTGCCATAAGTCTATTAATCCATGCTGAATTGAGTCAACCTGGAGTTTTATTAGGAGACTAGGGGCCCGGTGCACAAAAATTTGTGCACTCGGGGGGGGAAGGGGGGGGTCCCTCAGCCCGGCC
>NW_005368707.1:1999251-2040974 GCF_000412655.1 Myotis brandtii | reverse complement strand
TCTGGCCTTTGTTTTCTGTATTCGAAACAATGTTGCGACTCCAGCTCTGAGATCCTGGCTGACTGACAGGAGGTTTCTGGGGTTTTGTTTAGCTTGTATATTTGCAACATAGTTGCTTAGAGTTGCAGCTCAGAGGCGGACAGCGCAGGCGGGGAACGTTGGAGTCCTCCGTAACTGAAGGAAGCAAGCCTCCCTGTTCGCATCAGCTGCCTGGCTGCTGGCCGCCATCTTGGCTGTCAGTTAATTTACATATCTCCCTGATTAGCCAATGGGAAGGGTAGTGGTCGTACGCCAATTACCATGTTTCTCTTTTATTAGTGTAGATGATCAAATTTACAATGTAATTGTTACTGCCCATGCCTTCATAATAATTTTTTTCATAGTAATACCTATTATAATTGGTGGTTTCCAAAACTGATAGTGCCCTTAATGATTGGTGCACCTGATATAACCTTTCCTCAAATAAATAATATAAGCTCCTGACTCCTCCTCCCATTATTCCTTTTACTTCTAGCTTCTTCAATAGTAGAAGCTGGGGCAGGAACCAGTGGGGAGCCTCACAGCAGAACCTGAGTTCTGTCAGGTGCCTGCCAACTCAGACACTGCTCACTCTGTTGCCGCTTTCCACTGCTCGCCCTCTCTCTTCCTCCCACCCCGCCAAGGGAAGTGCCTGCTACCTCTGACTTTCTTCCCTCTTCTGCCCTGAGCTGTGAGCTCCTGGCTGCAGGGCTGTCTGCAGGCCATCTGCATTTTCATCCCTTCTCCTCTCCTCATTCATTCCTGGATGCTCACCTATATGTGTTTCAGTGAGTGGGTCTCTCAGGCATGGGTCTGTGTTGGGCAGGGATTTCTTTGTTGAATTATAGATAGTTAACTTGTTGAAATGTCCAGGGGAGAGGAAAAATTGCACCCTTATGCCACATTCCTCTGACGTCACTCCTGGTCTTCTTTTCTCAGGGTGCCTCATAGAAGGCTTTGCACATACTAGGTGCTCAGTAAGTATTTGTGAATGTCTTTATTGAGTCTTGGATAACATCATCCTTTCCTTTGCCCTCTATACCACTTCCCCTCTCACTTTTCGGTGTTCTTGCTGAGAGAAAGCTGTGTGCAGATTTGCAGCTCATTTTACACTGATAATGTCTAGGAGACTATGTCGTTGGAACAAGCCTCCAAATCCCATCTCTGAATGTGAAACTTCTGAGAAGTGTCTCTAGGGTGCTTCTAACAAGGACTCAAAAGCTATCCAGGCCGAAACCGGTTTGGCTCAGTGGATAGAGCGTCGGCCTGCGGACTGAAAGGTCCCAGGTTCGATTCCGGTCAAGGGCATGTACCTGGGTTGCGGGCACATCCCCAGTAGGAGATGTGCAGGAGGCAGCTGATCGATGTTTCTCTCTCATCGATGTTTCTAACTCTCTATCTCTCTCCCTTCTTCTCTGTAAAAAATCAATAAAATATATTAAAAAAAAAAAAGCTATCCAGACTGTGTGTGTGGCACAAGCAGAGAGTCTCACTCTTCTGTGACTGGTTTCCCCTTTAACACCCTTCCTTACTTGGCCTGTTAGCCTCCTGAGACAGAGGAATGAGTTGGGCAAGCAATACTGGCTGGCTGGCTGGACAACTGCTTTGCACAAAGTGAAAGAGGATGCCCTTTTGCAAGGATGAAGACAAGAGGCCTCCCTGAGACCAGGGTTTGGGCCCCTTGTGGGTGACCCATAGGCCATTCCCACACAGCTCTGAGAGTTTGAGCCTTGCCTGGCCCTGCCTGCCTGGAGGGCTTAGTGATCCCAGCATGGACTGTCTGAGCAGCAAGATCCTGCTTCCCTGAGAGTGGTGGTGACAGTGGGCCAGGCAAAGGAGGAAAGCAGGAGAAGGGTTTTAGCTCCAGAGAAGCAGACAAAGGGGCTATGTTGTGGGGAAGAGAGAGAGAAATAAGTCCAAAGGGTGATAATTTCAGCAGGATCATACCAAAAGTCTCAAGACATTTTTTTAAAAAGTTTCTACTTTGTACCAAATATTTGTTCTCTTGCTAACCATGCCCAGGTAGTCATGCCTCATTTCAAGTCTTAGCAGCAGCTGGCCAGGACACCTTTTTATTTTAAAATGTAAAACTTTTAATTATGGTAGAAATTATATTTTTTGCAACTATACAAACTTATGAAGAAAAATCTTTAGATATCAGCTTTAAAATGTGCAAAGGGGACTAGTTTTTCACAAGTCTTCTAGGGTGTAGGTGAGCCAGAGATTGGAAGACAAGGTCTGCTTTACAGAATTCAGGGTTCCTGGATCTGAGGTACCAAAGAATGCAAAGCCATCATTGCCACAATATCTTATAAAGAAAAACTCCCAGCAGTTTATATCAAATTAAAATCTAGCTTTGCATAGTCTTCAACTTAAACATTACATGTCTCTTCCAAAAAAAGATAAACCCCTCTGTTCTGCTATTTCCCCCGTCTTTTCTTATCTTTTTCTGCTGCTTGGGATTCAGGCGATCTGGCCTGGGGGAGAGGACATTAGCTGGGCTCTGCTTAATTTAACAAGTGAATATATACCATTGAAATTATATATATATATATATATCACTGAATATAACATATGTCTATTTATGAACAGAGGCAAGTGTTTGGCTGGCCCCTTTAGAAATATTTATTTTGTACCTAATTGCAAAGACCATATAAACATTTGTACTTAGGCAAAATAAATGAATTAAAAGAAAAATTAAAATAATAATTTTATAATTACAAAACAGAGAAATATTTATTATAATCTTGATTTACCTGAAAGTAATTGTGGCAGATTTTTTTTCTGCTTTTTTAGGAAATTGGTGGTCAGCACATGATGCCCTGCCCAGGCCTTGCTGTGTTTTCAATAAAGTGGAAAGTGGTTTGTAAAAAGGAATCTGGAGGTTCTGGTTTCCTCTTGGCCCCCCCACCTCATTCCTGAGCTCCTATTAAAGGGAGGAGGGACAGGGCACGAGGGCATGAGATTGAGGCTGCCTGTGGGCCCTTCTACAGTGCTGGTTTTTGTTACATGAGAGCTGCAACAGCTGCCAGAGGGATTTGTCCCCACCCACCGTGGGCATGTGACACAGATTTAGTCTAGACTGTGCTCTGATCTATCCCTGGGCATTTACAAGGCCGGCAAGTGGAGTCACAACCAGATGAATACCCTGTAAACATAGGGTTGTGGGAGGCAAATCTTTGTCCCTGCATTGTAAATGCATTAAAGCTTCAGGGATCAGAAAATCCCACACAGTGCTCATTTTCAACATTTTGAATTATCATCCTTTTAATATACTGACTGGATGGCAGCCAAGTTCCTTTGTACTCATCACCTTTCAATATATTCATCAGCTAACAGTACTCAGTAAGGGATGGCCTTAGGCTCACATCAGTAAGAGAATGAAGGGGGAAAAACCAGAAATCATACCACATACCAAGTGGGATACATGCTGATGAAATTTTAGTGCAAAAGCCTCAGAGAATAGAATTCTGTGTTCCATAAAATAAACAACAAAATCCACAGAACATTGGTCTACTTGTCTCTACCATGGAAATCCTTAACCCCTTAGGGATGAAGCCTGTAATAATTTCATACCTTACAGATGAATTAGAAAGAACTTTGTAAGGTGCTAAGATTTTAGATGTAGTAAAATATTACTGTTAAAATCAACCTTGCACAGAACTTTCAAATATTCTGAGTTATTGTGACTATTTGACCTTAAAAGTGGGTAACAGCCCCTCTGTAGTCAAATTATCCCCTAGATCCCAACTATTCACCCTTTCCCTGCATTCAACCTCCCAAGAAAGTGTGTGTGTGTGTGTGTGTGTGTGTGTGTGTGTGTGTAGAACCACCTCCTACACCAGTGATGGCAAACCTTTTGAGCTCGGCGTGTCAGCATTTTGAAAAACCCTAACTTAACTCTGGTGCCGTGTCACATATAATAATACCCTCTAGGTCAGTGATGGCGAACCTTTTGAGCTCGGCGTGTCAGCATTTTGAAAAACCCTAACTTAACTCTGGTGCCGTGTCACATATAGAAATTTTTTGATATTTGCAACCATAGTAAAACAAAGGCTTATATTTTTGATATTTATTTTATATATTTAAATGCCATTTAACAAAGAAAAATCAACCAAAAAAATGAGTTCGTGTGTCACCTCTGACACGCGTGTCATAGGTTCGCCATCACTGTCCTGCACTAATATATCTTTTCTTTTCTTTTCTTTTTTTCTAGAAGGGTCCTGATCTCTATGAAGTCTCAGGCTGGGGGAGAACATTCTTGGCCACCACCACTTGCCAGGATTTTTGCATATTATATGTAGTTTGTTCTCTGGCCTTCTCCTCATGGGTTAAGATGGCTTCCCAGGTACTATATTGCTTCCTTGGAGAACAGTGACAAAGCCCCACGGGTCACTGTAGGTTGGATTGAATAGTTTCATCCCATGGGGTGTTGCCTGGGTTATAGGAGTTTGCACCTATTGTATTATAGACAGGCCTCAAACCACCAGGAGATGGAACATCAAACCTTAAGAGGAATTTTGGTTTGGCGGCTCAGTTACTCTGCATAATGGCTTGATGAGGTTTCAAAGTGCTGTCACTGAAATTTCTCAGAAAACAGAAACCACAAATCATGTTGAATTCTCATATCTGAGATATTTGTCCCAAACTGGACATAAACCTGATGTGTTGGCCAAGTTTTTCTGTAAAACCACAATGTTTCATGGGAGGGGGGGAAAGTTCCTTTTGTGACTGGAGCAAAGGCTTAATAGTATGTTTTGTAATAAAGGTCAAAGGTCTGGGATAGATGTTGGTGAAATATGCTAAGGTTCTTTGCTCTGCTTGAACCTAGAACTAGCTGAGATCTCGGATCTCAAAAAACAAAACAGAACACAAAAAACTTCTGCCCAGGTATTATGTGTCATTTAGAAACTAGTCTTCATACTCCGAGGCCTCTTCAGCATGGCTGTTGCTTGAAAATGCTCTAAAAACCACAGGGAACATTTTCCCAATGAATCACAATCTGTCTGGGAAGTAAGAGAAATCAGTCAAATATGCCTCAATTATTTTCCTTGGACCATTTGGACAATTGAGATAACAATGCACAGTGGCAACAGTCCACGTTTGTTCAGACTTAAAGACAACTTTGTTATTTGAATGTGTGATTGAGGCAGGAAGCGAATGTCTGCAAAGGTAAATGCAAAGGGGAATGATTTTAGCAAATAGACCAGGCCTATATTTTCTAAGTGGTTTTTCCAAGATTCTCTGATCCCATGTCCAAATTCTAGTGTATGAGAAAAAGTCCACGTTCCTTTGCCAAATAGTTCCTGGGTTGTTCTACCGGTGCCAAAGGCAGAAGTTATTTAGCCCAGGAATACCTTTCAGACTGAAATCAAAACAGCCCAGGGCACAAAATTGTAAATAAACACTGGGATTCACACGCGGGCTCCCACCAAAGCTATTGTGGCCTGTGGAATTCATGTTCCTCACACTTCATCAAAGCCAGACCAACAGTAGCTGCCACTCAGACCAAGTCTTGTTTTCACAGAGCCTGCCGCAGTCAGGTTTCATTTGGCCCAACTCAAGAAACCCAAACAACTGTTTCTGCACTTAGACTTTCCTGTGTGTGGAAAGTTACTGTCTTCCAACTAGAGAGAAATCGGAGCACATAACCCCAGTAGTGATGGTTTGGGGCAGCAACTGGACTGACATTTCAATTTATGTGATGACAGAAGAAATTGTCAAGCATGTTCAGAAGATGCGCAGTTTCAGGGTGAGGTGTCCTTAAGCTCAGGCATATGAAGTTTTCCAGCATTTTAAAAAATACTGTATGTAGCAACAAACACTAAAGACCAGTGCACACAGATTTTTCTCTGTGTGCCAGATCAGTTCTATTTTATCACAACCCGCTTCCTGGCCGGGGCATTCATTCAAAGAGGGATTGGAGTGGCTGGGAAAGAGTCCTGCAGGAGGTCTGAGAGGGGCCTAACAATCTACAGGTCTTTCAAAGGATTTAAAATAGTTACTAACTTTGCCCTAGCTGGTTTAGCTCAGTGGATAGAGCGTCAGCCTGTGGACTCAAGGGTCCCGGGTTCGATTCTGGTCAAGGGCATGTACCTTGGTTGCAGGCACATCCCCAGTGAGGGGTGTGCAGGAGGCAGCTGATTGATGTTTTTCTCTCATCGATGTTTCTAACTCTCTATCCCTCTCCCTTCCTCTCTGTAAAAAATCAATAAAATATATTTTTAAAATAGTTACTAGCTTCATTCCATAAAGCAAAAGAAGGTACATTTTACAATAAGTACTAAAATAAGGCAAATATAAACTAAAGAGAGGAGAATTTGAAGGAGAAAAATTAGCACACACAATGCATGCAGTGACTGTTAGGCAAAGGTCACAAGTTAGGCTCTGAAACTTCTAGGAAAATATAATCAGTGCCTAAGCCACAGTGTCCACAAGGTGGAGGCTGACTCAACAGCTCAGGACAAAGCACAACGACGTGGGCAGGTAGACAGGGAAAAAGGAGCACACAGCCCAGGAAGCCCGAGTCCTCATGTGCCTAAGTCAAAGGGGTCTCTGAGGAGGATGCTTATCTCTGGGTTCTAAAACCACGGGGCCCACCAGCCTCCCCCCACCACTCTTCACCCCCCCCCCAAAGCCAGCAGCCTGCCTCCACCCAGCATGTGATGGCCTTGGACCTCACTTTTGTTCTGTTAACATAAAAAAACCATTGAACCTGTAAAGAATTTTTGTGAGTTTATTTGAGCCAAACTGTCGACATATGCCGGGAAGCAGAACCTCAACGAATTGAGATATTGCTCCGGAGAATGGCGGGTTACATCTGTATTTATACATTGCAATCAAAGGAGGGACATAGGTGGGTTACATGAAATTCATTGGTGATAGATTAAGGAGGTGGGATAAAGCAAAAGTGGGGGGGGGGACCCTGGGATTGGATAAAAAGTAAAATGATGGACACATACTTAGGTGGGTGCAGGATTAATTAACATGATAATGAAAGAATTTGTGGTATCTGTCCTGGCGCCCAGCACACCTGGTTGTGCCCCAGGGGCTCCATAAAAAGGGGAGTTACAAGTTACCCAGACATTTCAAGGGTATGTTATCATAGATGCAAAAAGACAGATAGGCTCAGTTAAGGTAAAGGTTGACCTTGTCAGTAACGATACTGGCCTAGGACATAACTGCCCATCATAACTGCTTTTAGTTAAAGTTTAATTTCAGACCATCCTTTGTGGTTACTTTAGGTCTCCGAGTTTGCAAAACTGCCATGCAGGCCCCCTTTCATCCACAGTTCCAAGACCCACAGATGGGGGTGGCAACTGATTCCTCAGGCGCTGACCTTGGGTTCTGGCAAGCTGTTGGCTTGGTGTTTGTAAAACAGAGTAAAAGCCACAGGTTCTAGGAACCTGAAAGGATAGCAGAGGGAACCGGGATAGTTTTTTGTGGAAATCCCAGCAGAAGCTATGGCTTTGACCTTGCTCAGGTGCCAGCTGCAGGCAGAGGAATTAGTGGGAGAAATGGTCACAGAGCCTTGTGTTGGTCACAGAGCCTTGTGAAACACGGCTCAGATCACCTACTTCAAATAGGCCGGATGAATCATGCTGGATGCCTCCTGGGCATGAACGAGGTGGCAGCAGCTGGTGTCCCCTCAGCAGGGAAGCCAGCAGCAAGGGAGAGAGGCTTCTGTCCCTGGCCAGCTGGCCTTGGAACCTTCCTGTTGAGCTCACAAGAAAAATCCTCAAATTAATCATTAGCAGGGAAAGCGAGACATGTGGGACCTTAGACAACCAAGTGGCTTTCACGGTAGTCTTTTATCTATTGTTGTGGGTAAGAAGTGAGCTGCTCACCAAAGAAGACACCCCCATCCCCTTCATAACAAGCGCTCTAACATAGATATCCCTGTGCTGGAACATTCTGTCTGTGTCAGCAGAGTTCTTCATCCCAGCACAGTGACTTTTGCTCAACAGAGGGACTTTTGCTACCCTATTCTAGGAATACGACATAATTCCACCCGTCCCCCCAGAGTCATCCTCCTTGGAAGGTTGACAGTCACTATGGCTTCCAGGCTGTTGCCTGGAAACGTGAGTTGACATTTCTTTCTGGGACCCACTATGGGGCTCACTGACCTTCCCACTACATTGAGAAGGAACCAAAAAATCTTACTCCACCTTTACTTATAAATTTGTTCTTCCAAATTTCCCACTAAGAGAATTTCTGAACATCTTTAGGAAAGGTGAAAGACTTTAGAACACTTCACTGCTTCAGCTGGCACACACCTGAGCTGCGAAATGGATTGAGGCAAATCTGTTTTAAAAATAGTTTTCAGGTTTTTTTTATATATAAGTATTTAAAAACAAAAATTTGAACTTCTATCTTTCTTGTGCCACTTGGCAAGTTAAAAAAATCTTTTGGGGACATTTCCAAATGGTTTACTGTATCCCAATCAACATTTCCATGGATATTTGCAAGTGCCCTAATCTGACTAATTCCATGGTGTACAATGGGTACTGCAGGTAAAGTCACGCTTTCTGCCCTTGAGGAAGATAAACAGTCACATAATTGTGATCAGTGCCGTGCTAGACACCTGCGTGGGCTGTGGAGGCCAAAGCACAGCACACCCCAGCTTGAGGGCAGAGAGCACAGTGAGGGAGGCTTTTAAAAAATGAAAACTGGTCACAATCTCAAAGGACAAGCAAAATTTGGCATCTAAAAAGAGGGGAAACCATTTGAGATAGGTGGTTTGTGCTTCAAGTGGCAGCACATAGATGGGGAAAAAAGCAAGGCCAGACTTTTTTTTTTTTTTAATATTAGATAGATGGAGATTTGTTGTTCACTTATTTATGCATTCATTGGTTGATTCTTGTATGTGCCCTGATCAGGATGGAGCCTACAACCTTGGCATACAGGCCGGCGCTCTAACCAACTGTGCTACACAATCAGGACTTCGAAGCCAGAACCTAAAGGGCCTTGTGTGCCAGGTTGAGGAACTGAGGCTTTATCCTGTGGCCATTGGGGATTTACAGTAAGTCGCTCAAGGTCACCCAGCTTAAGAGGCAGAGTGGTCTTTGAGGCAATATAGGGTATCCTGATATTTATAAAAACCCAGGATCCGTAACGACCGACCGAAGGCTCGACCGAACACTGGATGTCAATCCTGCAGCCACAGCAACCCAGCACTGACTGCCGAGGGAGCTGCGGATTAGGCCCGGAGAGAGGCCTGAAGAGAGAGGCAGGGTCTGATCTGCAGCCTCAGTGGCAGCTGCTGATCAGCCATGGCCTCTCTGTTTCTCTCCGGGCCTCCGAGGGGGCTGCTGATAAGCCCCACTTCTCTGATCAGGCCCAGAGATAGGTCCGAAGACACTGACTGGCATAGAAACTGACCAATCAGAACCAAATCTGGGTGGACTCTGAGGAACCAATGGCTGCCTAGGAGGCGGAGCTTTTGACTCTGACTGGCATAGAAACTGACCAGTCAGGACCAAATTGGCTGGCAGAGGAAGCTGTTGGCAGCGAGATCAGGCCAGCAGGGGAGGGCAGTAGGGGCAACCAGGCCGGCAGGGGAGGGTAGTTGGAGGTGAGATCAGGCTGGCAGGGAAGGGCAGTTAGGGGTGATCAGGCAGGCAGAAGCAGTTGGGGGCGATCAGGCCAGCAGGGGAGGCAGTTAGGAGCGATCAGGCAGGCAGGCAGGCAGAGGCAGTTAGGGGTGATCAGGTAGGCAGGCAGGTGAGCAGTTAAGAGCCAGTGGTTCCAGATTGTGAGGGGGATGTCCAACTGCCAATTTAGGCCCGATCCCACAGGGATCGGGTCTAAACCAGCAGTCGGACATCCCTCAAGGGGTTCCCGATTGGAGAGGGTGCAGGCTGGGCTGAGGGAACCCCCCCTCCGTGCATGAATTTCATGCACCAGGCCACTAGTCCTATATAATAAAAGGTTAATATGCAAATTGTCCTCTCAACCAGGAATTCAAATGGAGTTTCACCAGTGGCAGGACCGGCCCTGCCCCTGATCAGCACCCCCACCCCCCAACCACCCAGAGCCCCTCTCCCTGGCCAGCCCCAACCCTGACTGGCCCCCAACCCCACATGGAGGTGGGGCCAGCTGGCCAACTGCCAGCGGCCTCTCCCCCTGGCCAGTCCTGCCCCCCATCCCCCCGCCACCCCGACTGGGGGCGGGGCCAGCCCGCCAACCACCCATGGCCCCTCCCCCCATCTGACCCCACCCCCAATTGGTTCCCCCACTTTGATGGGGGCAGGGTTGGCCAGTCAACCTACCACGTCCCCTGCCCCAGGCTGGCCCAGCCTGATAGGCCCTGATTGGGGCAGGCTGCCCGAACCCCTTCTGTGCACAAATTCGTGCACTGGGCCTCTACTTTTCATATATGCTCTTTGCTTTGATTCTGTGAATGATCATGAGGGCTATTTTCATGGGAGAAAACTGATCCTGAGACATATTAAGTGATTTTTACTGAACCCAGTGTTCCTTTTTCTATCATTATGTGGGCTTCTCCACATAAGAACAACTTTGTAAACAACAAAACACATCAAAGCAGAGTACTTTGAGTACTTTGGGAGAACAAAAATCTGAAGCATTCATGTCTACAGCACAATAGATGCTCACAGGCTGCTTAGGAAGAGCCATGAACTGTCCTTTAGCTTTGACATCCTGAAGGCCAAGGTTAAGAAATGCTGAACCCCCAGAAAAGCAGCCATCAGTATGAGAAGCTCAGCCAGGTGGAAGTGTGGGGCCACCAGGGGGAGCCGCTGAGCCCAGGGCACAGCGACAGAGCCCAGGGAGCACCTGATCCCTGCAGTGGAGCTTGTGTTTGCCATCTTGTGAGATGCCTCCCAGGTAACATTGGGAGTAAGGAGAGGGGGATGCTGCAGTAAGCTGAATCCTGCATCAGCAAGTTGGGGACATGAGCCCCCCAAATATAGGGAAAAGTGCAATGTGAATCACTTATACCCCAAACCTGATGAGCTCTAAGGGCAGTGGGTTACATGTGTAACTCAGATACAATGCAGAGTTAACTGTATTATCACTTCCTTTACAGCACCCACATATATAAATAAGCTGGAGACATTCAGATGGTGGGTGGAAAAGAGCATCATAGAAACTCTCAGGGGGAGATGTAAGGTATCATAGGAGTTGAAGTCTCTCCAAATAAAAACAATTGAGACATGAGGGGCCCTACATTTATTTTTCAAAGTGTTATTAAGTTATCCAGTAACTTAGTATCTGAAATTGATGTGTTCTATGTAACTTCTTCCTATTCTTCCCATGTTCCCAGTTAGAAGTTTCTCTGTGAAAACTTCTCAAAGCCTTCAAATTGAGGGGTTTTTTTTAGAACTTCCCTTGAATCGTGTTACACATAAAAAAAGACCGTCCTAAGTCATACCCCGCTTCTTGCTTCCCTTTCAGAAAAAATCTCCTTCCCATCAACCAAGTCAGAAACATTAGCGCATTATGAGCATAACTTACATGCACAGTGCAGGGGGCCCTTGCAGAGTCCAGGCCCCAGAAAGACCTTATGGGTGGGGACCATTTGGCAGGAAGGGCCTTTTCTGGGTGTGTCCTCCATCCACCCTGCAGACTTCATCCAGGTTTTCCATGTCACCAGTCAGGTACCCCCCATCACAACCCATCACCGCCCATCATGCTCACAGTCCTCTTGCTGCTGCGATGGAATGCTCTAGTGGCAGGAAAAATAACCTTAAGAAGAAAGAGAGCCATTAATGGTGAAGAGCTGGCAGGTGAGGGGCCCAAGGTGGACCCCAGCCTCTCCAAACACTAAACTAATGTGTGTGAGGGATTATAGAGAACAAAAGCTGAGACTGAAGCTGTGGCTTTTAACTGCCGAATTCTGTTCATCCTTTCTGCCCCCTGCCTCATCTGGCCTGTAGTTTTTAGTAGCTGCTATCTTTCATTCCCTGAGGAGTAGAAGGCCGACACTTTCCCTCGTTACTGGGCTGCCTCTTAGGCTCCTAGACAAGGCTTGTTCAAACTCCAGGGCCTGTGGAAGCCGGGTGAATTTCAACTCTGGAAATCCTTGTTAGCAGAGCTGGTGGGATTAGCCATGTCATTTCAGATAGCCATGCTACAAGCTGTGAACATACATATTGCTTTAGATCTGTGGCTGATTTAATCTGTGGATGTGAAACCCTGGGGTACAGAGGGCCGACTGCATATTTATTGAAGAAAAAAAAAAGCACATATAAGTGGGCCTGCAAAATTCAAACCAGTGTTATTCAAGGGTCAGCTGTAGTTGCTAAATTAAACTTTAGTTTGTATTGCCTTTCTTTGCTCTCAGCTCTGTTTAAAAACTTAAATACTTTTTTGAATTATTTGTTATGGTTTTTGTTCCTTAAAGTCAATAGACCTTGACAAAAACACCTAAAATTCCATAAAATCTGAAAAAGCAATGTGCCCAGAAAGAACCTTCAATATTATCCATTCGACTCTCTATTTTAAGACTAGAGGCCCAGTGCACAAATTTGTGCACCAGTGGGGTCCATCAGCTTTGCCTGCAGAATCTAGCTGAAACCAGCTCTCCAACATCCCCTGAGGGGTCCTGGATTGCAAGAGGGCACAGGCCAGGCCGAGGGACCCCACTTGTGCACATTCGGGATGGGGAGGGAGGCAAGAGGTTGGCCAGCCAGGGAGGGACTACAGGAGGGCTCCAGGGCACATCAGGCACCTCTCGCTCAGTCCCAATTGGCTGGACCCCAGCAGCAAGCTAACCTACCAGTCTGAGCATCTGCCCCCTGGTGGTCAGTGCACATCATAGCGAGCAGTTGAGGGGCCTTAGCATATCATTAGTATATTGTGCTTTTTTTTTTTTAATTTTTTTTATTGCTTTTTCTTTTTTATTGCTTAAAGTATTACTAAGGGTATTACATATGTGTCCTTTTTTTCCCCGCCCTTGACAATACCCCGGCTTCCCCTACCCCCCCAGTGTCTTATGTCCATTGGTTTTGCTTATATGCATGCATACAAGTCCTTCGGTTGATCTCTTACTCCCCTCCCTTCTGCCCCCCAACCCTCTCTGGCCTTCCCACTGCAGTTTGACAATCAGTTTGAGGCAGCTCTGCCTCTGTATCTATTATTGTTCAAAAGTTTATAATGGTCTCTATTATCCATGAATGAGTGAGATCATGTGGTATTTTTCCTTCATTGACTGGCTTATTTCACTTAGCATAATGCTCTCCAGCTCCATCCATGCCGTTGCAAATTGTAAGAGTTCCTTCTTTTTTACAGCAGCATAGTATTCCATCGTGTAGATGTACCACAGTTTTCTAATCCATTCATCTACTGATGGGCACTTAGGCTGTTTCCAGATCTTAGCTATGGTGAATTGTGCTGCTATGAACATATGGGTGCATATATCCTTTCTGATTGGTGTTTTTGGTTTCTTGGGATATATTCCTAGAAGTGGGATCACAGGGTCAAATGGGAGTTCCATGTTTTGTTTTTTGAGGAAACTCCATACTGTCTTCCATAGTGGCTGCACCAGTCTGCATTCCCACCAGCAGTGCACAAGTGTTCCTTTTTCTCCACATCCTCTCCAGCACTTGTCGTTTGTTGATTTGTTGATGATAGCCATTCTGACAGGTGTGAGATGGTACCTCATTGTTGTTTTGATTTGCATCTCTCGGATGATTAGTGACTTTGAGCATGTTTTCATATGTCTCTTGGCTTTCTGAATGTCCTCTTTTGAAAGGTGTCTATTTAGGTCCTTTGCCCATTTTTTGATTGGATTGTTTATCTTCCTTTTGTTAAGTTGTATGAGTATATTGTGCTTTGATTGGTTGAATGGATGACCGGACAACCGGACACTTAGCATATTAGGCTTTTATTATATAGGATAAGACCTGAGGACCAGAGATGGTAAGTGAAGTCCACAGGTGACAGCGCTGGATTCAGCTTGGACCCTTTGCTGTGGCACTCTTTCTAAGATGTCGCACGCTTGTCACTGAGAAAGTGTTGGTAAACACATGGGGCCAGGAGCTGTGAAGCTGTGCATTGAAATTTTTCTACACTGGAGAACAGAGCCCCCCGGTACTCTATATCCCAGGGGGACATCAATAATTAGAAATTGATGATCATGTCTAATTATCCTGAACAGTGTTTTTTTGTTTGTTTGTTTGTTTCATTTTGTTTTGTTTTGTTTTTAATGCCAGGCTGGTTTAGGGAAAATAAATTGTTTTTCTACTATTTTATATCTATTTTATGTAAGAAATAATGTGCTAATTACCTATAATCCTAGTCTGTTTATCCAAATAGAATCTATATTTTATATATTGCATCAACAAATATATACTGTTAATAAATACACTTCAGGGAAAGTAATAAAATTCTAGGTTAAAGTTAAGATTGTGTGTGTGTGTGTGTGGTATTTTTGTGTAATTTTTATTGTTGATTTAGAGTGTGTGTGTGTGTGTGTGTGTGTGTGGTATTTTTGTGTAATTTTTGTTGTTGATTTAAATTTTTGCTATTTCAACTTGGTCTTCCCTTTAATAGATGTAAATAATAGCCCCAAACTGGGAACAATAGAAAAATGGATAAACAAGCTGAGACATATTCATGCAAAAGAATACAACTCAGCAATAAAAAGAAAGGAAAAACATGGGTGGATCTTGCAATTATTGGGCTTTTCATGAAAGAGTAAAAATAGTATTGTTCCACTTACATGACTTTCTAAAAGAGAAAAACACTAATCTATGGTGAAAATAACAGAAAAGAGTTTCTTCTGAGGTGGAGTAGAGACATGAATTGACTGGGCAGGGCCACAATCTAAACCTCCGGAACGGAGGTGAAGTTCTCTATGCTGCTAGGGGTTTGGGTTGCAGGGCACATGCACATCCCAAAACTCAGCGACGCACATGGAAGATTTGTGCATTTCATCACGTGTAAATTTTTCATTAAAAAAACTGCAGACAAGTATTCTCGTTGATGGAATGCAGGCTGAACATTTAGGGGACAGTGTACTAATGAGTGTGATTTCCTTTGCAGTGCAGCATAAAACTAAGGAAGGTTAGTGGGTGGATATGAAGATGGACAGATATGCCATAAAGCAAGTGCTATAAAATGCAATTGTAGAATCTAGGTGCTGGGTATCCATTGTAAGATTCTTTCAACTTTGCTGTATGTTTGAACATTTTCATAATACAATGTTGGGGAGAAACCATATAGGAACCGAGCAGAGAAGAACTGTCACCCCTGTTTTCCTTTCAGAATTCCCTGAGCATTATGAAGAAGCAAAGACATGTGGCTCAGCACTGGGCTTCTTGTTGACCAGGTTGATACCCAAGACTATTTCTGTAGCAACAACAGAGAGAAAGGCTACTGGAAACAAAAGTCAATTTCCTGTTCCAGCTTTGGGGAAACAAAGCTAAAAAAAAATAAACACCTGAAAAAAGGCAAGAAAAGCATAAATGAACCCCAAACCCCACACAGGATTAGCCCATGTTATCAGCGCAGACAACATGTTAAGGAAAGATAATGCCTGAGTCAGTGTTGGAGGCTAATCTTTCCAGGAATTACAGCCTCATTAACTCCTTTCAGCATTTCTCAGAAAGAATCCACAAATTTTGAACTCTAACCATTTGAATATTATTTCTTCTTATCATTAAGAAAAAAATACACATGATTTACCCATACCCAGTGATGTAATGCTGACTGGTATTTGGATCTTGCCACTTACTGGCAACTTTCCTTTTTTACCCACCTCAAGTCAGTCCCTCTCCATGCCAAGGGCTGACACACTATTTTCTACCCCATTCCCACCCACAATGTCCCCCTTCCCCCTCTTTCCTTTATTTGCTTTTTAAAGGGATTCTAGGGAAGGAAGGGTCACTAGGAAGCACCCTCTTTCTCCTGTCTGGGCTCTCAGCATCCCATTAAAGGGATTCTAGGGAAGGAAGGGTCACTAGGAAGCCCTCTTTCTCCTGTCTGGACTCCCAGCTCCCGGGAAACAGGGCTGTTTCAGAGGCTCACCCTTGATGACAGCACCACAGGAAGGAAAGCAGAGGCTGGATTCTCAGGAGCTGCAAAGCCTTTTCAAAGCAAATTTCCTGGACGATGCGTGCACTTGGTTGATCTGTGGAGGAATGAGGTCAGGTGAGGCCACAGGAGAAGCAGAAACTACATTTTGTACATTCACCGCTTCCAGGGCACCCCCTCCAGGCAAGTTCCCTCAGGGGTTCTAGTTTGTAATTATGAGAATCACGCTTTTCAAATATCCACTTCAAGCCTTTGGAAATGTCTATAATCTCACAGCACACAGAGCAGAAAGACAATAGAATTCAGGCTGGGAAAACCTGGGTCCTACTCTCCATGCCTTTCTGTGGGTGTGAGACTGTAGGTGAGGGAGTGGCCTGTAGGAGTACCCGTCAGGGAGCCATAGACCCAGGGGAAAGATTGTTGTGAGGGGTCCAGAACACCTGGCTTATTGTGAAAGTTTGGGGTTTGGGAAGAGGGCAATGGTACAAAGAAGAGAAGACTGAAGACATTTCCTTATTCAAAAGCAGAGATGCTGGGGGAAACCACTGCTCAGGTATCCGTCTCTGAGACTGTTTGACTGGCACTTTCCTCTTCCCAACAGGTTGAGAGCTGAGATGAAGGGCAAGTGGGATTCTACCCATTTTCTAGAGCTTAGTAACAAATTGCCACAAACAGTGGCTTAAAACAACATAGTTTCTACCTCACAGTGTCTCTGGGCCAGGAGTCTGGACATGGCTTAGCTGGCCCTCTGCCCTGGGTCTCTCCCAGCTGAGAACCAGGTGTCCATAGGGGCTGTGATCTCATTTGGGCTCAGGGTCCGCTTCCAGGTTGTTGGTGAGGATCACTCTCAGCTTCTGGAGGTCACCCTCAGGTTGTAGCCATTGACTCCCCACAACATGGACATTTAAAGCCAGCAGGAGAATGGCTGCCTTCAGTCTACTACAAAGGAGATTTATTTAATGTAACCAAGTTTCCCATCACTTTTCCAATACAATGTAACCTAGTCCAGGGTGTGGCTAGCCATCATATTCACATACCCAACCTACAATCAGAGTAGGGGACTATACAGGGTGGAAACACCTACAGCAGGAATCTTGGTGCCATCTTAGACTTCTTGAAATTTGATCCCACAACCCCAATGGGAGAAACAGGCTAAGAGCATCAGGCCTCCAGAGAGGGGAAAGGGCTGGGTTGCCCACAGTCAGCAAGAGGCCTTGATGCCTCCTGGGTTGGCTTCTAGGTTTCTGGGAAATACCATTAAAATGAGAAGGACTTTGGAAGGAGAGGTGGGTTAAAGCCAGAGTGGGCTCAGCCAGACTTATTCCCTGAGTTTCCTTTAGAATTATGAAAATTTCAGAGATTTTTAAAAAATCTGTATATTGAAGAAATATCAGGGAAGGGGATTGCTGCTTTTTCTCTGAATAATGTTGGTCCAGATTTATCTCTGAGGCACATGCCATTATCAGTCAGAGAGGAATCAAGAAACTGGAAGCATTCAGAAATTGTGCCAGCCAGCAGAGAAGTTGGCACAAGGACCACCTTCAAGGACCCCCTCCTTCAAGGACCACTTTGGAAAGACCACATGTGGCTTCAGGGTCCTGTTTTACAGGTTGGTATCTCTACCTGGCAGTACAGACTCTCATTTGACTGAAATCCTTCTAGCTGAAGTTTCTTCTTTTAGTAACCTCACTGAAGGCAGAGAAAGCGATTCATAGACTCACAGATAAAAGAGAGAGACAGAAAAAGACAACAGAGGCAGAGAGACAGAAATTTGTAAATCATCCATTCCTCACTCTAAAGGCTAAGAAATTCTTAGGTTTGGGGGTGGACATGTCCAAAGACCAAGATGCAACCCAGCTAGCTCTCCCAGTGCCAGGGAACAACTGAGGCAGGGGAGCAGAAATTAAGGGTAGTGGTGAGGCCTTCAGGCAAATGCTCAACCCTCCAAACATGGTGCATTCCAGCTCTTGTGACTTTGTGATCCTACCCTGTGCTGTTCAAAGTCTTTTTTTTTTATTGATTTCAGAGAGGAAGGGAGAGGGGGGGAGAGAGAGAGAGAGAGAGAGACATCAATGATGAGAGAGAATCATTGATTGGCTACCTCCTGCACACCCACTACTGGGGACCAAGCGCACAACCCAGGCATGTGCCCTTGACCGGAATCAAACCTGGGACCCTTTGGTCTGTAGGCCGATGCTCTATCCACTGAGCCAATTATTAATATCCTAATAACTGTCAGATGTATACGAGATGCATTGGAATGATCACTTAGTAGGTGATATAATGTCTAATCACTGGGGTATAACCTGAATCTAATATAATATTGTACACCAACTTTAATTGAAAAGCAAAAGATAAATAAATAAATAAATAAATAAATAAATAAATAAATAAATAAATAAATAAATAAATAAATAAATAAATAAATAAATAAATAAATAAATAAATAAATAAATAAATAAATAAATAAATAAATAAATAAATAAATAAATAAATAAATAAATAAATAAATAAATAAATAAATAAATAAATAAATAAATAAATAAATAAATAAATAAATAAATAAATAAATAAATAAATAAATAAATAAATAAATAAAAATTTATTCTAGAAGCAGAGTTCCATTAAAAAAAAAAAAAGGCCCAGCTGGTGCAGCTCAATGGTTGAGCGTCAACCTATCCTATGAACCAGAAGGTCACAGTTCGATTCCTAGTCAGGGCAAATGCTGGGGTTGTGGGCTTAATCCCCAGTGTGGGGCATGCAGGAGGCAGCCAATCAATGATTCTCTCTCATCATAGATGTGTCTATCTCTCTCTCCCTCTCCATTCCTCTCTGAAATCATTAAAAATATATTTTAAAAAATAAATAAGTAAAAAATAAAACAATAAGAAAACCTTAATTTGAATAATAAAGGGTCATAAGAGTAAAAAGACTGTCACAGAGTTCAAAATAAGCAGCAATGGCCTCCTCTGGGGTGCTGAGTCAGAGGATGACTTGATTACAAAATTTAGCATGGATTCAGTCCAAACTATTTTTTTCCCTTTACTGCCCTCCATTCCCCTCCTGACAGGTTTTCTGGATAAATAAAAGTAAAGGTGTTTTTTGAGCATGTTTCTAAGAAGAGTTGCCAGTTGGGGGCTCAACCTAAACTGGCTTCTAATGAGCAACAAGAAAGAGCTAAGGGGTAGCTAATTCTTTAAAGCAATTTTGTTTACTTGATGCGGTATTTTAGTTTCAGCAGGAGATATGGAAAGTCACATTGTTACTTTTCCTTTCATTCATGACTTCTATGTAAGTAGAATCAAAATGCTTAATCATCCTCTACTTAATGGAAGCTGATCATGAATCGGCAATGTTGTTGACCTAACCTGAGGAACCTGAGAAGTCATTCAAAAAGTATTTATTGAACCTCTACTTAGAACAAGGCACACCCTGGACTTGTCTTTCTAGAATTTTAATTTATTGGTATAGAGAAACATAACAGGTAATTGTAATACAGTGTTTTGGTTATCTATTGCTGTGTAAAAAAAAAATCCTAAAATTCTGTTTTGTTTTGTTTTAATATATTTTTATTGATTTCAGAGAGGAATGGAGAGGGAGAGAGAGATAGAAACATGATGAGAATCATTGATCAGCTGCCTCCTGTATGCCCCCTTCTGAGGACTGAGCCCACAATCTGAACATATGCCCGACCAGGAATTAAACCATAACCTCCTAGTTTATAGGTTGACACTCAACCACTGAGCCAGGCCAGCTGGGCAAAAACTCTGTGTTTTAAAAAACAATGACTTTGTTCCTCACAATTTTGTGGTAGCCTGGGATCAGCTGGGAGTTCTGCTTTCTTATGCTATAGCAGCTGCAGTTAGCTAGGGATTAGCCTGGGGCTTGGAGGTCCAACATGGCTGGTCATCTCTCCTCATCCAGTAGCCTCACCTGGGCTTCTTGAGATAGTGGTGGCTGGCTTTCAAGAGGGTGTGTTCCAAGAGTACAAGTCCCGGTGTGCAAGTCCTATTAATTATGTACTTCTATCACTCTGACTCATGTCCCACAGTCAAAGCAAGTCACATGACCAAGCCCACAGTGAATGTGGGAGAGACCACATAAGTTTATGAAAACCAGGAGATGTGGTTCCTTTGGAGGTCACCAACAGAACAATCATCCAAACAATATGATAAATACTACTAGATCAGTACAAAAGGAACACATGGAAGAAGCACCTGACCCAGATTTAAAGATCAAAGGTAACTTCCTGGAGGAACAGACATTAACTTTTCGCCTGTTGAGCAACCTTATACAACTTGTGGAATGCCATGTAAGATTTGTACTAGGGAGGAGAAACAAGATGGCAGTGTAGGTAAATGCTGGTATTCACTTCCTCCCACAACCACATCAAAATTACAACTAAAATACAGAACAACCATGATTCAGAACCGCCTGAAATCTGGCTGAATGGAAGTCCTACAACTAGAGAAGTAAAGAAGAAAGCACATTGAGACAGGTAGGAGAGGTGGAAGCCCTGAATGGGCTGGTCCAACACCCACATATAGTGTTTTTTTAATTGGGAGGGATATCTCGGCTGCAGGGGCCTCTCATGAGGATCAAGGAGTCCAGCCCCACACCACACCCCTAGATCAGGGTTCCAGAGCTGGAAAGAGAAGCCCCTGTAACTTTGGGCTGTAAAAACCAGTTGGGATTGTAGCTGAGTGACATGGAAGCTGATGGAGATGCAGGCAGTTCCTCTTAAAGGACCAGTGCATGAGTTTACAAAGTCCTGCTCCCTCTGATTTCCAGCGCTGGGACAGCTGTGTGGGGGGATCCAGGGACATACAGGAAGGAACTGGATTGTCTGGCATCAGAGCAAATACTCTGGGGTGGCTTTCTCCCAGACAAGGGTGCTTACAGGGGTCATTGTTCCTATGCTGAGACCTTCCATCAGCCTGGTTCATACTGTTCACTCTGCCCTGGTGATTCCCTGATATTTTGCCCCATCCAATTTGCAGCCCCACCCAAGCTGTTTGCAGCAGCTTTTCCTATGAATGGCCTGTCCTATCTCAGGCTTTAGACCAGTGGTTCAACCTTGGCTGCACATTAGAATCACCTGGGAATCTTTTAAAATCCTGACTTCTAGGCCTCATCCTCCGGAAATTCTGTTTCTTTGTTATGGGGTGGGGCCACAACATTAGTAACAAAGAAACAGAATTTCCGGAGGATGAGGCCCAGAAATCAGGATTTTAAAAAGATTCCCAGGTGATTCCAATGTGCAGCCAATGTTGAAAACCACTGCTTTAGACTTTTCTAAAATCTCTCAAACAAGTAGCAGCTGGCATCAGCAAGACCTGGACTAGTAGCAGTCTGCCTTGTTTCACAGCTTGACCTCACCTGGGCATTCCAAACCCAACACAAGTAGCAGTCATCTCCAGATCGCTCTGTAGTTCCTGACAGGTGGCCCCAGGCAGTATCTGATTTTGCACCTCCTGGGAGGTCCCAGAGCCAGTGCACCTGGTGGACAGTTTCAGTCCATACCAGATTACAACTCTACACATCCACGAGCAACACTCAAGGGGCAAACTTAGTGAACACCAAAGCCCCACTGAAGCAAGTCCTGCTCCAGAGGGGTGCCTCCTGCACAGCAGCTTTTCCACTATAGTCTCAGCTGGTCCTCACAGTCAATTGGCCTGGAGGTCCACTCTTCCAAGTGATGCCAACAATAGTCAAAGCTCAACTATAACAAAACAGTACACATAGCCAAAAATATTGTTCATATTTTTCTTCTTCTTCTTCTTCTTCTTCTTCTTCTTCTTCTTCTTCTTCTTCTTCTTCTTCTCCTTCTTCTTCTTCTTCTTCTTCACAGAGGGGCGCACCTAGAGTACCCAGCTCTGGTGAGTGGGGAGGCTGAGCCACTGGGCCTTACACCTACTACACAAGACCACTCTACCAATTCCAGGAGACATAGCAGCTCTACCTAATACATAGAAACAAACACATGGAAGCAGCCAAAATGCAGAGACAACAAAACATGTCACAAGTGAAAGAACAGAAGAAATCTCCAGGAAAAAGAACTAAATGAAATGGAAGCAAGCAAACTACTAGATACAGAGTTCAAAATAATGGTTATAATGATGCTCAAGGATCTTAATGAGAGTTTCAAGGGACTTAGTGAGACTTTCAAGGATCTTAGTGAGAATTTCAAAAGCATGAAAAAGGACCAGTCAGAAAATAAGCATACACTAACTGAAGTAAAGAATAATTTACAAGGATTCAAAAGTACAGTAGAGGATTCCGAGAATCAAATCAATGATTTGGAATATGAGGAAGCAAAAAACACCCAATCAGAAGAGCAAAAAGAAAAATGAAGATAGTGAAAAAAACCTTTGGGACAACTTCAAGCACACCAACATTCAAATTATGGGGGTGCTAGAAGGTGAAGAGAGAGAGCAAGATATTCAAAACCTATTTGAAGAAAAATGACAAAAAACATCCCCTAACTGGTTAAAAATAGAATTACAAGTCCAGGAAGTGCAGAGTCCCAAAGAGGAAACCAAAGAAGCCCACATGAGGACAGATCATAATTAAAATGCCAAAGGTTAAAGACAAAGAGAGAATCTTAAAAGTAGCAAGAGAAAAGCAGTTATTTACCTACAAGGGAGCATCCATATGGCTGTCAGCTGATTTCTCAGCAGAAACTTTATAGGCCAGAAGGGAGTGGCAATAAATATTCAAAATATAAATAGCAAGGACCTACAAGCAAGATTATTCTACCCAGCAAAGCTACCATTTAGAATTGAAAGTCAGATAAAGAGCTTCACAGAAAGAAAAAGCTAAAGGAGTTCATCACCACCAAGCCAGTATTACATGAAATGTTGAAGGGTATTTTTTACTAAGAAGAAAAAGGAAAAGAAAGAAGAAGAAGAAGAAGAAGAAGAAGAAATATGAATAATAAAATGGCAATGAATACATATCTATCAACAATTGAATCTAATAATCAAAATAAATGAACAAGGAATCTAATGAACAAAATAAACTGATGAATAAAATAGAACCAGCTGCATGGAAACATGGAACAGACTGATGACTATCAGAGGGAAGGGAGGAGAGAGGGCAGGAAGAGATTAACCAAAGAACTATATGCATATATGCATTACCTATAAACACAGACAATAGGGTGCTGAAGGCCTGGGGAGGGGCAGGAACTGGGTGGAGGGGGACAATGGAGGGGGGGAAATGGGGAATAGCTGTAATACTCTCAACAATATATTTTTTTAAGATTTGTATTAGGTACACTATGAAAATAAAATCATTCGTTTTCCTAATTTGAAAGAATTAATCAACTGTTAGAAGAGAGAGCCAGGAACACACTTTTGACATGGTCATAATTACAAGCAGGACTGGCTGATAAGATTAACACCATTTCTCCCCTACTTGATCCTGTTCAGGTTCCCAAAAATACTGACCCTAATTTTTGATTCTATGTGTCTGCATTTCCTGCTCTTGCTTTCAACTTGATATCAGTGGATTTCTTCAAACTAGCAATGTCTGTGTATTGACGGTTAAGCTTTAACTATTGTAAGATTATAATTTTCCAATTTCTCCACTGATTTTTGGGGGAATTCTTAAAAACATGTAAATTTCCCAAGAATAGGTGAGAAGAAATTCTTGCACAGGAAAATACTACTATTGTGGCTGAAACAAAGAGGATAAAAGGGAGAGACCATAAAAATGAGGTAGGCGAGATAGACATCACCAAAAAAGGAAGGGTCTCATAAGCCATTTTAAGTTAGAGCTTTATTCTAAGATAAATAGGAAATCACTGAAATTTTTATAAAGAGGAATGACATGACTAGATTTGCAATTAGAAATACCTCCAATGATTAAATGTGAACAATGGATTGGAGGCAAGAAATCTAGAAAGCTAATGAAATCCAAGAGGGAGATAATGGTGGTCTGAACTTGGGTAGGTGCCATGGTGATGGGGATAAGTGGACAACTTTGAGGAAAACTTGCAAAGAACATTTGACAACATTTTGTGATTGATTGGACATAGGACATAGGGGATTGGGTAAATTTTTTGTAGTCAGACTTTGGTTTCATGTCCAATGACCTGCCCTAGAAAATACCCCAGTTCCTAAATGCTGAAAGAAAGCAGAGATAAACACCATTTATTCTTGTAGTCTCTCCCCAAGTTATTTTGTTTTGTGGACTCTCTTCCTCCTTCCTTATGCAGTATCTGTCTTAAACTTGGAGTTTCTAAAAGGTTGTCTTTAAAAAATGTGATTTCCTACCACAATACTCAAGTATCTCCCAGAGACAACTTTGTGCCATCATGTCTATTTTAGTTTTTAAAAAAGTGCTTTATCTCATTCTTCCAGCAAAACCAAGCCAAGACAAACCCAGAATGGAATTTCAAGATGAAGAAAAGCAATAAAAAAAGGTGTATTTCCATAGGATCACTGCTAGCCTATATCATAACTTTCTGCTTCTGAAAAAGGAAGTAGTTCTGCTTGGTTGATGAAGCCCCAGGTGGCTGAGTTTCTGGGGCTTATCATTGCGAATGCTGACTGATTTGATGGGAAGGGGCAGTGAACAGCGTATTCAGGATCTCTGCCCTCTGTCAGGGGATAGTTCTCCACAGTCACTCAATTTCTGTACCTTTTGCCAGTACAGGCACGGCCTTTTCGAGGATTCTTGTTTAGCAAATAGCCTGGACATTAGAAATAGTAGCTCTTCCCAGAGAAAAGGGTAGTTTGTTTACAGTGTAAAACATATGACTCCCTCCAAGGCCAAGGTCAGGTTCGCTTGTATCACATTAAAAACAATTGAGGTTCCCTAACCTCAGGATTCCTCAGCTGCAATGCCAGCCTCCTACGTGTGCAGCATCCATCTGGACATCTCCTTCTGGACTGGAGGAGCAAGGGGAACTAATGCATAAGCCTGAAACTCATGCCATTTCCTGTGCTATAAAGTCCTTTGTCTGTGACCCAGGAGTCTTGTGTCTTCTGCCAGCATTCACTAAACTGTGGCAGGCCAATTTGTTGGATTGTAAGTAAAATCTCAGATCCTTCAGCATTCTGAAGCTCTCATAAATCTTATATTCTAATGGAAAAAGAAAAAACTTAGCATAAAGAAGCAAAGTAATTGTAAATTGTCAAAATGTCTAGAAACAGATTAGGGTTAAAATAGAGTGTGGGGCTCAGCAAGGGGTAGCGACAGGATAGAGAGGGAACAGAAACCAAGTTGACATGCAGACAAATGGAATATGTTGTATTTCTTGCTCACTCTACTTTTTGCAAGGTCTGTATGTGCTCCTTTGTTAGGAATTATTAGATTGTGGTCCACCCTGGAGGACCAAGTTCATCCCAAGTCCACAATGTACTTCATCCTATGATTCTAGCTTTCTCCACTGAGCATGGAGAAAGAGGGGCTTTACCTTCATGGGATGCATTTATTCAGCAACTATCTATGCATCTGCCAGGCACGTGAAGTTTATATTCTAATGGAGAAGGCACGTGTTACATAAGTAAAATACGTAGATGTTAGATTAGATTGTGTGAAGTCCTACAGAGGAAAATAAAGCAGGACAAGGAGACTGGGAGCAGAGGAGTGGACGTACAATTTCAGACAGGTGGCTGGGGAGGCCCAACAATGAAGGGGTCATTTGAATGTGACGTGAGGAAGTGTGGGAATGAGACTGTGGATATCTGGGAGAAGGGCCTTCAGGGAGAGGACATGACAAGAGCAAGGTCCTGAGAGGGTGTACACCTGACATTCAGGGACAGCAAGGAGACTGAGGGTCTAAAGCAGGGTGGGCCACAGGGATAACTATAGAGGATGTGCTCAGAGAGACACCAGGGACTTTGCAGGTCACTATGAGGATTTTGTCATTTGCTGAGTAACAAGGGGACTCTGTTAGGATTTGATGTTTGGAAGTTAGAGAGGGAGGAACTGGGAGAAAACACAAAGGATTAGGGAGCATTAGCATTAGCATCATACCGAGGTTCTTAGCATTTAAGACTCTGTTCCTGAGACAGTTATCTCAATGTTCCCCAATACTTCACCATTTTCCCCTTTCAGGAGGTCATAGGATGGCCAGAAGTCACTGCATGCCAGCCCTTAACAAACTAAAATGACCCTCTGCCAGTCTTCCACATATGCAGCAGCCAAGCATTGGTCTTAGGCCCAACTGCAACAGGTGGGAGGAGGGGCACGGTTCTATTTCTTTCCCTTTGATTCCTTCCCCAAAGGCAGCAACCCTTAAAGGTGTGTCCAGGAGAATGTCTTTGACAACCAACTCCAGGCAGCACCTCACAGGGCCTCTCATGGCTTCTCAGATTCCCATGCAGGATGCTGAAGACCAGTCACCCCTACTACACTGGGAGGGCATTAGGAAGGACCCAGTGCTTTCTTCTCCTCAAGAGTCTTCCCAGGGCAACCTTCAGGCAGCACATGGAGCTGGGTACCCTCAGGGAGGGGCACCCACATTGACTTGCTGGGTCCCAGACCTGAGGCTGGTGGGAAAGTATCTCCTCCCTCAGCGTTTACTTGTCTGTTCAAGACAAGCTGAGTCCTTGGGAGGAGGAAGGCACAGGTCAAAAGACGGGACTGGCTTGTCTCTGATACTTCTTGTCCCTGCTCTGTTCAGTTCCAGGAATGATTTTTCATTGGCCTACCTTCGCAACCCCACTGTCACTCAGGGTTTGGGGTGAAAAAGGAAAAGGTGTCCTGCTCAGTGCTGGAGTCACTGGACCTCTTACCATCTGTCCCACCACCTGTCACCGCAGGCCTGTGTCACTGTGTGAGCTGTTTCCATGATCCTGAGTGTCCCCATCTTGGCATGCTATTGCCTCCATAGGTGCACACCCACACTCATGGGGGTGGGTGTCATCTGTAGGTTGTGCTGTGTCAATGTGTGAGTTCAGGAATCTGTGTGCCTATTCAAGAATACATTCTGGAGGTTTCTGCTTCATACCTGTTATGGATTGACTTGTGTTCCCTCAAAATAACTACGATGGAGCCCTAACCCCCAATGTGTATAATTCTGGAGATAGGACATTTAAGGAGGTAATTAATGTTAAATTAGGTCATAAGAGCAGATTCCTGAAGTCGTTATAAAAAGAGGAATAGACATGAGAAAGGTACTTTGCAGAGAAAAGGCCATGTCAGGACACAGGGAGAAGGTGGCCATCTGCAAGCCAAGAAAAGAGGCAACTGGAGAAACCAAACCTGACCTTGAACTTTCAGGCTGCAGAAACTGAGAGAATAAATTTCTGTTGTTTAAGCCTCCTATTCTGTGGTATTTTGTTTTGGCAGCCTTAGCAAACTGATACGATATCTCTGTGTTTTTTTGATGGAATATTGAAACATGGTATGAGAGAGACATTCTATTTTAAGATATTCTCACTTTCAGTGAGACAGAGAGAGGCTGAATTGGTAATGAAAAGCAGGAGATACAACAGGGGAAAATGCTGTTCAATCTTGTAATGATCCCACAGAATCTCTGACCTATGGGTTGATTCCTGCTTCCTTTCCCTAGTTCTCGTCAGGAACCTACAGCAGGGCCAACTGTTCTTTCATGGCCTTCCATTGGCCAAGAGAAGATTGCTTTAGCCGGGAGCTCATGCAGTTCCTGCTGCAGCTGGAACTCTCCCCAGGCCTGGGCAAGTTGAGCACTGACCCGTGTCATTGAAGATGAAGACGTTGGCATCCCAGGCAGGCATGTGTTAAGCTGGGACTAGGCACAAATGCTCTCTGCACTGTTCAACTATAGCACAGAGCCCCGTGCTTTTAAAAATAGCAGCACTGTGTTTGAAATTTTCAAGAGAAGACATGTAGGATGTGTATGAGTGTCGGCCACGCCCTCTCTATCTTCTTTCTAAGGAGATACAGATTTAAAACATTTTGTTAGGGAGAGGGAAAGGAAAGATCATTAACTCGCAGCCACACCTACGCATACCCCCCTCCCCACCTCACTTCACAGTGACGTCCTCACTAGAAACAGTGCTTTAGTAAGAACTTGTCTTCTCTAAGCCACCAGAATTAATCCAGAGAAGAATTAATCTGGAGAAAATACACGGGTAGACTTGAACTCAACCTTACTGGTTAAGATCAGTTGAAGAAAACTACTCTGGGTCAGAGAGAGGGCTGCTTTTTCTAAGGGACCAGACCTGCTCCTCAAAGGCAAAATCTCACCTATGCAAGCAGCTCAAAGCCACGAAGTCACGATGAGAACAGGAGGGGAGGTGCTGGCTGCTGGAACAGGTTCCACAGCTCTCCCACCCGCTTTTTCTACAGGCCTGACTCAGCCCAGAATTGTGGACTCAGAGTCAAAGAGAACCCCAGGCATTCTGACCCTTCTTAGGAAAATAGTGGTGCTTAGGAGTGACAGCTGGGATAGCTGGAATTGTTATCAGAAATTCCAAAAGGGCCAGACTCTTCTACAGGAGCCTGCGAGTTAAGAACGAATGTTCCATCTAGGGAATGAAAAATGTTTAAAGAACCCTGTCACTCCTAACCATCAGCTCCAAGTTCCAAACTGAGAAAAATGCTATTTTCCTTCAGGGAGGTGGTGGGCATCACTCTTACAACAGCTCCAAGATGTCCACAAATCAAGCTCCCTGTTCCTATTGCTATCAGCATCACTGCCACTGCTTTCGGGAGCAGTTCCCCTTACGCCCCGGCTGCTCCAGAAGGAAGCTATCTCTGGTATGGCTCCCTCACGCAAACAAGCTTTTTACCAGAGGTGAAGGGTCCACTCTTATGTCTACTCTGCTGGTTTGCCAGTCCCCTTCCCCTTCCTCCCTACTGCCTCTGCTTCCTGCTGCTTTCTCCCTTCTGCTTTCTAAGCAGAGTCCATCACTGAGTGCCTGCTGTGACTAGATACGGGGTTAGGAACGCTGCAGACTTTCTCTCATTCTACCATGCAAATCACCCTCAAGAAGGAGGCAAATTACTCTCAGTTTACAGAGGAATAAAGGCGGGCACAGAGAGGTTACCTGCCTTCACTGGGGTTGCACAGCTAATTATGTCAAGATCAAGACAGGAGCTCTGTGTTGTCTGGCCTCCCAGCTCTCCTCCGGGCCTGCACGCTCCTCATAACCTCCCTAGGGCTGCCATGGCATCAGGACCATGCAGGGATGGCGTTGGCTGAGTGTCCTATAGTGGCCTCCTCCTGTGAGTCCCAGGCAAGGCTCTGCTCCCAGATTCCTAACCCTCCCTCCTGGTTTTTCAAGCCAGTGCTGCTGCCCCTCCCCCAGGGCTTGGGTCCTCAACTGGGGCCTAGGGCCCTGCTTTCCTGGAGTACATGGCAGTCATCATCACCACAAACTACAAGATTTTGGTGAAATGAAAAATAACTTAACAGAAAGGTTAGGACCCAAACCAACCCACAAAGGTAAAAGTGGCCCCAGAGAGAAGGGGATGGCAACTTCTAACAAGATCAGGCAGAAAGCTGGCTCTTTGAAACATTTCAGTGGAAACTGCCAATTCTCACGTGGGAAGAAAAACACCTGAAGCCAGCCCAAGTCTGATACACCTCTCATGTCCACACGAGTTCCTTCAATACCCAGTCATCCTGCTGCTGAGGTCACAGTCCCTGGACACGGAAGGGCAGTGGCTGGCGTGGCTGGCAGCACTCAATGAATAACAACCAGAACCCAGGTTCAAACAGGAGGGGGCATCGAGGAGTCAAGGTTTGGCCTTGAACAGAGTTAACATATTAATCTTTGTGGACTGAACCTCACATGCACCCAAACTCTGTAATATTCAGTTCCCACAAGGCACAGTATCTCTCCAAACAAATGTTGTTCTGTACACTTCCTTTGCCCTCACCCTACATGCGTAGGAGAGGAGTTAGGTGCAGGAGGGACACCAGTTAACTGAGAGATTAACGTTAAGGTCAGACCCTGGGGGAACTGGTTTTTTGTGCTGGGGTTGCAAAGACGCTCTCAGGTTGCAGGTGATCCTTAGAGCAGCACCAGGTGCTCTGAGAGTTAAGAATTCAGGTGAAAGAAATGCACAAACTGGAACAGGCTACAAAGCTCCTAGGGAGTCAAGTTTGGAAAAGATAATGAGGCTTAAGATCTGGAGCTGGCACCCTCAGGTTCTGGAGAAAAAAAGGAAAAGAGAGAAGATGTGTATGGAGGGAGAGGTAGAGCGAGGAAGAGGAGAGGCTGGGAGAAAGGAAGGGAGGAGAGAGCTGCGGGAAGAGGAGGTGAGGAGAAGGAAGAGGAGGTACAGAAGTGAGGAAGAGGGGGAAAGACTGGAAGGGAGAGAGGAGGGAAACTAGAGACTGATTCGTGCATTTGAATCCCCTGGCTTTTGGCATTCATTCCAATAAGAGCTGATTTTACCAGCCAGCAGGAGGCAGTTAGAGTTTATAAGGTAGGAGCAGAATGTTGGCAGGACCCCACCTGGATATATTTGTTCAGGTGCCCGCTACATCCCTCACGCCAACACCAGGTCACACAGGATTATCAGCTGGCTGAAGGATTTTCTCTATGGAAAGCGGCAGCTGGTCCTGATCGACTTTGCTCAAATTTTTTGCGCAGGGAACCTAGATATTAAATTTAATGAACGTCTTTCTGGCTCACCAGGTGAGACAGAAAATAGAGATCTTTTTTCTGGGAACTGCCAACATGCTTGTGGGTGAGGAGGAAGCAAATAAACCCATTTCTTTAGGAAAAGCATCAGTTGCGACGATGATCTACAGTCTGGGTGAAGAGCAAGCCCGGGGACATGGGCAGGTCTCCAGAGCTGTGGCTAATTCAAACATTTTATAATGACATGGTCCACCTGATTTGCTGTACTGGGGTCATGTGGGTCAAGAAGTACTAAGACTTGCTTTTCTGGAGGCTTCAACAGTGCTTCTGATGTCTCATTTGTCATATTGGAATATATATACATAGAAATTTAAAGCTCAGAGGGTAATAAAGAAAGGCTTAAGAATTATTACTGTGAAACAGTGATGTGAAGATTAATATCAATAGCATTAAGAAAAATAAGATTGCCTTATCTTAAGCTTCATTGCTGAGCAAGATTCCAGGGCAGGGGAGGAGTGATGCAGCTGGAAGGGCAGAGCAAAGTGTGGGCCTCAGGCCAGCAAGAAAGATGGTGGTTCTCTCCCTGGGCTGGACTGTAACCAGACAATCAATGGGTCCGGGCTGCCTGTCACTAGTTGAGGCAATTTAGCAGACACAGGGTTGAATCATATATGAGAAGCTTCATTGCTGAGCAAGATTCCAGGGCAGGGGAGGAGTGATGCAGCTGGAAGGGCAGAGCAAAGTGTGGGCCTCAGGCCAGCAAGAAAGATGGTGGTTCTCTCCCTGGGCCGGACTGTAACCAGACAATCAATGGGTCCGGGCTGCCTGTCACTAGTTGAGCCAATTTAGCAGAGACAGGGTTGAATCATATATGAGAATTTATTCCAGTACTGCTGGCAGTATGAGAGAGCAGCAGGTCATTCACAAAAATCTGCTCTTCCCCCACCATAAGCCAGATGCTTATATTGGGACTAAGATTACATGGGGAAGGTATGTCAGATGGACAATTTACAGGTCAAAGGCCTGTAGGTATGCATAGGGCTGGGGGACTTCAAAGGGCTGGTGGCATGCAAAGGGCTGGAGGCTCTGGTTTCTACAACTAGGTTGTTAATCTTTCCATTATAGGCAGCTCCTGGATATAGAGGATGGGCAGCATTTCCAGGTGAGCTCCCAGGTCCCTAGTGCAACTCCCAGCCAGGTTAGAATGTGCCTTTTTTCAGAACAAAACAATCATGGTTAACAGAGCATGATTAATATTTCTTATAATTATAGCTGGTCCCAAATATTCTATTCCTCCCCTATCAAGTCCACAATGAAGTGTTTTTTTTAGTGTACCTGAACCTGATTTTAAGATTTTCCAATTCTTTCAGCTATTCTATATACTTTCAGTGAATTCCATTTCTGCTTATATGGTTCCTTTTAAGAACACTGACTTAAAGACAGAGATTCATTGGTGAAGGTAAGGGCCCCTCGTCCTGGATAAAGAGGGCTGCATGTATCAAGGAGGCGGAGAACCCATGCAGTTCAGGGAGACTAATTAGTGCCTGGGAATCAAATCAAAGGAATGACATTTTCTTCTTTCCTGCTACATACTCCAACTGTGGGCCAATCAATGGTTTGATTACACTGGAAGACATTCAGGCAAGACTCAGGGACCTTAGCAATAGCATACACATTGTACTATTTAACACAGGAAGAGAAAGAGCCACAATCATTTTTTCACTTTGGAAGCTACTTAATCTGGCACAAGAGAACTCAGTTGATCCATAAAAAATGGTGCTCTGAACACCTACCATGTGAATACTTGGCTAAAACTTTGCCCAGTCTGTTTGGCAGGGAATATCCAAGCCTAGACTCATATCACCTGACAACTGGAATCAGTTAGACTAATTTGTAGTCTGCTCTGGAAATTTTTGAAAAGTTAAATGTCTTTGTAAACCTTCCATTCACCCTGCAATTCTGCCTTTCTTGTTGGGTGACATAAGAAAGAGAAGGAAGAAAAAATTGTCCCCTAAAGGGTTTATTCATTGTGACAAAACCTTCATTGGTAAACACAAGACAAAATAAAAATTGCACAAAAAAATTATTCTCTATTGTCCAGGAATTAACTACAATTAGATTTTTCACTGGAAAACTGACTCTCATTGGCTGGAGGCATCACATTTGTAAACTCCACAGTAGGAAGAATTCTCTCCAATCCTGAGCTTGCCTATTCTGGCCTGGATAGGCAAGCTCAGGAAAACCTCATAGGAATGGAAACTAGTTCATGGAGCAGATACCATAGGGCAAGATAGGCAAGCTCAGGAAAACCTCATAGGAATGGAAACAACTAGTTCATGGAGCAGATACCATAGGGCACCTGAGAGGAGGCCAGTAGGACAACACTTAGTCCACAGAGGGGGCAAAAGGACATCTGATATCTGACAACAAAATGGGCCTGCTTCATCCTATCTAGACAAAACTAGGCTTTCTTTTCTACAGAACAATGTCAGCTGCACACTTTCTGAACACCTAGTTGAAGCTGCCCTAAGCAATGAAAGTGGCATGCCTTGCTGTCTTTTTCATGGAGTTTAAATCTTGGTAGTGCTGAGATACTAGTTACCACAGAGCAGTCAAGTTTGGTTTTTCAAAAAGATTCTCTTTTTGGAACCCACTGGAAAGACAGAACTAATGAATAATTTGAAAAGTTTTGCCAAATATTGTATGTGGCTATTGTTGAGTAACATGATTATTTTAGTGACCTTTGAAACACATCAAGTGGGGCTTCTGCCTTCTGGGTGGAGATTCAGCTGTAATGTTTGGCACTCCAGCAGCCTCTTATAACCATGAGGATGGAAGCTGCATGCTCAGGATGGTGGTGCAGAAAGAGGAAACTGTGTCTCCAATGACTTCATAGAGTTGTCCACATCTAGAGTTCCTTTACAGAAGAGAATAAACTCTGTGTGTTTAAGCTACTGTGATCAGGTCTTTAGCTGCGTACATTTTTTAACTAGTAAAGGCTTTCTGTGACAACATTGTTCAAAGGAGAAAAAAGAATACTTAAATATCTAACAATAAAGGATTGACTAAGTTATAGTCATAATAGTTGACTATCAAGTGGCTTTTCATTGAACACCCATTCATTCTTTATAAATTATTTCTTAAATATGTACTTTGTTCCAGGAACATGGGGATACAGTGATACATAATCAGTTATGGTTCCTGCCCTTAAGGAATTATAGACAAATGTTCCCATATAGGCTATGTTCGAGCTACATTGTGCTTCCAATGCCTGCCCTCTGGGTAGGGCAACTTGAGTGGCCATACTAGACCCCTCCATCATGGAAACATTTAGAGCCATTTCTCATTCTTCTTTTCTGAGCTTCTTAAAATTGAATGTTGAAATTTGTCTCTGATGATAGCCCACAGAACCTGTGAAAGATGTTGCCAATTCAGTGTCTTCTCTCAAGTATGATGGTCTTGGGCAGACCCCACATTTTAGCACAGGGTGTAGGATGAAATGGATTTGGAGAAAAATGTGGGCACTAAAATCATCAGGGTAAAAAGAATTACCTGGCAGGGTGTAAGTGGGAATGAAGACAAGGGAACGACTGTGCAAACTGTTACAGAAAGGAATGTATAGACTGCATAGACCTTGGATGTAGGAGGTGAGGTGAAAGAGAAATTAAAGCCAGTTCCAGACCTCTGGTCTGAATCACTTAGGACCAGGATGGCAGTGCCAGGGGTTGGAATAGGGAATGTGAGGGGCACAGTTCTTTGAGATGAAGATGAGTTACCAATGGTGAAATAATGGTGGTTTTACATATTGTATTGTGCAAAAGCAAAACAAAACAAAACCAATTAAATTGGCAAGCAACTTGTGAGCACTGCTCTGTGCTCAGCAGGACATATTCTGTAACCTCTTTACCAAACACTGTTGGGAAATAAGCCATCTACAACCTGCCTCTGCAAGCACCCCCCCTTTTTTTCAGATGTCAAACTTTTGCTCATTTTAACTATTTTGGATGGAAAATTTCCAGGTTGTATTATCAACTTCCTAACTTGTTACGAGTTCTTATTTATTCACTTGTATAATCCTCACCTCATTCATGACACTTTGAATGCAGAAAGTGCTTGGACTGAATGAAGGAGTTTAGCCTTTCATACCGACTTAGGACACTGTTATGCACATCGACTGTGTTCTTGTGATGCTTTAAAATGTAGCCAAGTGTGCACAGTGCACTCTCCAAACACACATCTGTGGTCCTGGCTCCGTCCTCCCTGGTGCATCTCATGCCAGTTGTTTATGGTTCCTGGCCAATCTTCCTGTGCTCATTTCCGTATCCCTGCCTTAGTATTTCAAAACCAACCAAGCAAGACGAGTAAAATCCAACTTTAGTAGAGTCAGTAAACTCTAAGTGAGAACATAAGAACTTGTCTTTTGAGAAAAGCTATGAGCTTTAGTGCTAGGAGGCAGCACCAGCACCCAGCTGCTTCACTGAGCAGGTGACACAGATTGACCGGTCACCATACAAGACCACACTCGAGGGACTTCATGAGTATTTTCATCCAGTCCCCTCTAGGGCAGACACTGCTATGATGCCCATTTTGCCCAGGAGTAAATGGGGCTTAATGAGGCCCCATAGTTAATAAGTGACAGAATCGGGATTCCAACCTAGTGTTGGACTCCTAAGCCCATACTTTGCAATGGGGTCTTACTGATTCATGGGGGCCTTCTGCTCTGCCTCTTTTTCTTCTTCTTCCTCAGTATTTCTCCTCCTCCTTCTTTTCTCTCTCTCTTCCTCTCTTTTATTTTCATTTATTTTGATAGTCAAGGTTTTATTCCATAGATACAAATTTGCCAGAAGCCAAACCTTCAGATAAGTTATTTCTTTATTTGCCCTCAAGTACTTTAAAATTTGGTTGAAGATTTGGGGCATGAAATACAATGTGAGAGATATGGAAGACAATTTCTAACTCAGTCAATTGCATGTCATAGGGTTCATAAGTCTTTAATCCCCACCACAGTCTGTCATCATTCTCATTGCCCACTGATGCCCTATTGTGTCTCAATCAGCTCCCATGATTGTACTGTTTCTTTCCTAGAATGCATTTCCTTCATGACTCTATGCTTCAGAAATTATATTTCATCTTCAAGACACAACCCAGGTGACCCCTTCCTCAAGGTGCCTTTCCAAGGTTCAGCTACAATTGGTAGCATCCTTCCCAGTGTTCTTTTTCTGCTTGATTGAATCTCTCCATGTGGATCTTTGCCTCCTGGAGGTCATCTTCTTGGAGTTTTTTAGTTTGGTATGTTTCTCTCCCACTAGATTATACCTGAGAGGCAGGAGCCACATCCTCAAACCTTTCCTGAGTCTAGAAGGATGTTAGTACTCCTGTGGCTGTCTGTTAGCTGAAATCTTCACATGGGAAGAGACTACATCTTGTAGCACAATCATGGGTAACATCCAACACACAGCATGCAGCACTGGGGACTTTTGTTCACTCTTACTCTCCAGTGTCACTACCAGTAGGAAATTGCTTCTAACAACAGAAGCCTTGGGATGTGCTAAATTAAGTTGAATTTATTTCTCCTATTCATGCTACAACAGGCAAAAATGGTATGACATTTTTACTATTCTCAATAAGATTAAAGATCTTTCACACTTTAGATTAATAAGTTTTCAAAAATCATTTTACTAGGCCTTATAACGCTTGCTTAAGTTTCATACAATATTCAATGTAATTGACTTTTTAGCTTATTTGTGTTGGGGTCCTGCCCCAGCAGGTCCAGGGGTTCCCAAAGGTGTGGACGGAGTCAGCGAAGAAGGAATGACACAGAGACAGCGTTCAGTCAATCATCATAGCCAGGTTCTCTTTTTATTGTCCTGTTACATCTGTATTTATACCATTTGATCCTATAAGCATGCCTCTATAATTACATCATGGTATGTTTTGGGTAATCTTCTACAGTTCCTTGTTTCATTTCCATAGTTTCTTATCTGACCTTTGCCAAAAATCCTGTCTCTATCTAGTTCTGTTGATTTTAATCTTGTCTAGGTTAATCTCTGTATTCCATTTCAAGGGCTATTCCAAGGTCACTGCTCTACTGATAAGCTACAAGGAAGTGACTGAAGGAGATTATCCTACCCAGTAAAGGTTATGTCCTCCCAGCCTCGCTGCTTGCCTTCCCTGGGACTGCCCTGTGTCGGTGGGTCTCCAGGGGTATAGGCTTTGGTGCTTTCCCTGGTGGGCAGACCCCTGGGGATGTGGGCCCAACAAGTCCCAAATTTATTGCCAACAGTCTTAGTCCAAGTTCTTCATAAGTAGTACATGGTATTTCTGTAACACTAGGGGGATTTACTGATTTATTCTCTTCCTTAGTCCTGTTAATCCCTAACTCCAGGGAAAAAATCCCCACCTGGGGAAACAACCTTTCTCGGATAGGTGACCTTGGTTAAAACACATAGCACTAAGAAGGGGAGCGAACGTATTAAGAACAGTATGCCATATACGCCAGGTCCCTTGAAACATATGCTGTGCAGATGTTTCTTCCCTGCAGCGACTGTGTCAAGCAGCAAGGGTGGACCGGCTTCCGGCAAATTCCCCCATTTTTATTTTTTAAATGACAGCACGTGTAAATCAGCGGCCACCTCTCGGATTGGGTTGTTTAAGACTCGGAAGAAGACTTGTTTGTGACTTTGCCAACAGGTCAGTCCGAGGCTTAACCCTATATCGGCTCCTCACATATTTGCTTGAGAATATTACCTAAATTATAGGAAAGGTCAGCAAAATAAATTGGTGTATTTAAAGGTTTTTGGGACACTGCCCAATATTTTTTATGGCTGACAATCAGAATGGGAAAGGCCAGCAAGCAGATCTTTTAGAATTTGTCCTGAAAGTAATCCTCACTATTTTTTTTTTTTTTTTTACAAATGACTGGGGACTGTTCAATAATTTTGACTGAAATCATACCTCAATAAAAGTTTTCAAAAGTTTGACATGTGTTATTGACTTAATTAATTTAAATGTTTAGCAAATGCTTACTATGTGCCAGATACAATCCTAGGTACTTGGGGTATAGTAAGTAGTAAAGAAAACAGGAAAATCTCTGCATCATGGAGCTCTTTTGAATTGATCCCCTGAGCGCTGTGCTATATTGTTCACATTCCTGTGAAATGGATTTATGGTGTTTATTTTATCAATGATAAACTGAAGCTCTGGCAGATAGGTAGCTTGATCACAATTAAATAGCCAGTCAATAGACAAGTCTGAATACACATCAGCTCTTCTGGTTGCAAGTCTTGCTTCTGCTCTATTGTATTTTCCAAAATTGTGTTCTGAAAGTACTTCTGCAGGAGGTAAATGCTTTATGAAAATTAATATTCTAATATGTTTGGGAAATTCTTTTTGTCACAGGTTGGGTTCTCCTCAAAGCAGCTGCTGAGATGCAGTTCTGCATGGAAGAGGATTCTTAGGGCATGTTCTTAAGATCAACACCTAGGGAAGGGAAAGGATGGAAGCAGATTAGACAGGGATAAGGCGAGATGCACTGCAGACTTGGGGGCAGCCTCCGCTGATGCTGCTGCATGGATCTGAAGATGAGGTGACCCTGCAAAGCTATCCTGAATTGGGATAAGGCGAGATGCACTGCAGACTTGGGGGCAGCCTCAGCTGATGCTGCAGGGATCTGAAGATGAGGTGACCCTGCAAAGCTGTCCTGAATTGAGGCAAAACAACTGGGCCTTTATATCCTCATGCCAATCAATTTTAGGATGTGGTCCATTCCAAGAAGGGAGCATGACCTTAGACAAGATAGCTCTATTCAGCTAGCAAATCTCCATAGGGGGCCAACAGGTGCCGGGTGGCTTCCAGGGGCACTGCCAGCAACTGGGGCCAGGAGTTCAGACATCTGGAAGGTACATCCCAGTGTCCACCAGACAGTGGCATTTGTAAGCACAAGGTTAAATAAAACAAACAGATTTCTATACTGCTGTGTACTTAAAGCTTTTAATGGGCAAATATTGTACTGTGAGTCTTGAAGCAGGGAATTTACTATGCATATTTCCCCAAATTTATTAAGCTCAGAATAATTTTTGGTGGGCATATTTATTAACATTTTCTAAAAAAAATCCTTAGGATGAATGTGTAGCACAAATCATAGTGCAATTGGACAAGTGCAAAAGAGGAAGACACAAAATGCAGTAGTAGAGTAGAAAAATTGACTCAAAAATGAATCATAGACCTAAAACTCTAAAATGTTTAGAAGAAGGCATAAACGTAAATCTTTATGATATTAGATTAGGCAATGGTTTCTTAAATATATCACCAAAAACACAAGTGACAAAAGAAAAATAAATTAATTAGATTTCATCAAAATTTAAAACTTTTGTCCTTCATGTAACACCATAAGGAAAGAGAAAAAAAAAAGCAACCTACAGAGTAGAACATATTTGCAAATCATATATCTGATGAGAGAATTGTATTCAGAATATATGAAGAATTATTTCAATCCAACAATAGAAAGACAAATAAGCCAATTTAAAAATAGTCAAGGAATTAAAATAGACATTTTTCAAAAAAAAAATAAAACACAACAATTTACAAATGGTCAATAGCACATGAAAAGATGGTTGACATCATTAACCATCAGGAAAATGCAAATCAAAAGCACAATGAGGTACCACTTCATAGCCACTAGGGTGAGGATGTGGAGAAATATGAATCCTCATACATTACTTATGGGAATGTAAAATGGTACAGCCTCTTTGGAAAATAGTTTGGCAGTTCATCAAAAGGTTAAACATAGAGTTACCACATGACTTGGCAACTCCACTCCTAGATATATACCTAAGTGAATTGAAAACATATGTCTACACAAAAACTTGTGTACAAATATTCATAGAACGTTATTAATAATAGCCAAAAAGTAGAAACAACCCAGATCTGTGTCAACCGATAAATGAATAACCAAATGTGAAATATTACTTGTGTATGAAAAGGAATAATGTAATGATGCAATGCTACAACATGGATGAACTTTGAAAACATCATGCTAAATGAAAGAAGCCAGACACAAATGGTGCATATTGTATAATTTCATTTTTATGAAATGTCTAGAATAGGCACTCTAGAGACATACAGTAGATTAGTAGTTGCCAGGGGAGGTACTCGAGAGTTACTGCTCATATGTATGCTAATATTAAAGTGTTATAAAATTAGATAGTGGTGACAGTGGCACAACTCTATGAACATACTAAAACCCACTGAATTATACTTAAAATTATACTTAAAATACTTAAGTATATGGCTTGCAATATCTCAATATAGCAGTGGGGGCATAAATGAGAGGGTGATGGACTTTGTCTAGGACACTAGGGAAGTTTTCAGACCTCTCTTGCTTGCAAGTGGAAAAAAATGCAAACTGTATTAGGAAAGTTCAAAAAGGAGAGGAAGCTGGAGTATATTGGCTAGCATAACTGGGAAATCCAGAAGTGCAGTTTGATTCAAGGGAGAATTTACTCCCTACAGACTCTCCCACTCAGTGTTTAGGAAGTCCAGCAGAAAGACAGCTGTTCTCTCCCAATATCCTTAGAGCAATCAAAGGGAAGAATCTGATTGGTGCTGCTTGAGACATACTTATTCCTGAACCAATCACTGGGTACAAGATGGCTGGGGTATTCCAATTGGCTGCCCTCGGTCATGTGCTTTCCCTGTGGGGTTGGTGTTTGGGGGGAGCCTTAGTGATAAACAGTCTTCCACCAGAACTAGAATTCAAGTTGAATATAAAAGGAGGAATGAGTATACAGATGCAATAGTTTTTTTCGGGGAAGCAAAGCAAGAGATTTTCAGTGGAAGGATTAATATGGCAACTTTCTTTGCCAGTGATTTTTAACATCATTTTCACTTGCCATTAAGCTCCTTCTTATAGGATTAATAATATTAATATTAATCTAACAGTTCCACAGTAATTTTGTGTTCTATAGTGAAGATTAAGCAACCATATTCAAATAGACAATTATTAGTGTGAAGAATTAATATAGACTCCAGTTTAGGACTAAAGCCTTACTCAGAATTTACTCCCTTCAGCTAGCCTAGTCTAACCCATCTCAAGATCTTTTTTGTAGGGCGTGGCTATAGGGTTAAGCCTCGGACTGACCTGTTGGCAAAACCACAAACAAGTCCCAGCTTAGAGGGCACAGTCCTCCTACCATAATTAGGCTTGACCTTATGACACTCCCTAGATCCTTCCTAGGTAGCTAATGGGCTGTGGGAGGTGCAGCAAGTGCTGCCAAAACAAGTGAAACTCACAAGAATATTGTAACTATGGTGACCACTACCTTGTTTACCTCTGGCTATAAAATAAAGACTCAGCTTGCCTCTGGATCTCTCTCTGTGGCCTCAGCCAGGCACAGGAAGATCCACCTAGACCCAACTTATTCTCTCTGTCTGTCATTTCTTCATCCTTCACCGCCCTCACTCAGGCTTTCGAACTCTTCGCTGAGCTGGCTCAGCACACTTTTTTCTGCCTTTCTTCTCATAGTTCCCTTTCTTGGCCATCAAAGACATAGGCACCTTTTCTCCATATATATGCTCTTTTGAATCTCAGTAGGTAGAGTTAAAATTTTTCCAGTTGCATAAGGCAGAAACTTGAAATGACTTTTTAACTCCTTCATCAACATCCAATCTATTATCAATTACTGGAAATATTGCCTTGTAACTGTCTTGAACATTGTCTTCTCATCTCTATTCCAATGTCAAAGCAGTAATTTACTTTTTTATAATTTCTCACTTGGATTAGCATAACAGCCTCTCCCAGTTTCCAACACCATCCCCTCAATCCATTCTTCATAAGGTGGTCACAGGGAATTTTTAAAAATGAAAATGGCTCCATCCAGGCTTAAAATTCTGTCCTCAATATATAATCCACTAGAGGCCCAGTGCATGAAATTCGTGCACAGAGGGGGGGGTCCCTCAGCCCAGCCTGCATCCACTCTAATCGGGGACCCCTCAGGGGATGTCTGACCGCCGATTTAGCTAAACCGGCAGTCGGACACCCCTCTCACAATCTGGGACCACTGGTTCCTAACCACTCAACTGCCTGCCTGCCTGATTGCCCCTAACTGTCTCTGCCTGCCTGATGCCCCCAACTTGCCTCTGCCTGCCTGCCTGATCACCCCTAACTGCCCTTCCTTG
>NW_005368707.1:1987483-1998805 GCF_000412655.1 Myotis brandtii | reverse complement strand
GGATCAGACCCTGCCTCTCTCTCTGCAGGCCTCTCTCCAGGCCTGATCCAAAGCCCCCTAGGCAGTCAGTGCTGAGTTGGAGCACCTGCAGCAACCCACAGCAACCCAGCACTGACTTCCGGTCTGGTCGAGCCTTGGGCGGTAACGACCCTGGCTCTTTATTATATAGATTATAAATTTCATTGAATGTATATTCCCAAGTCTTCTGAACTGATGCAGTCATTCCAATCTTTGATATGTGAATAAAAGTACCTCGAGCCCCCATCTCACAGTGATGGAAACTTAGTGTTCTCATTTCTCCTCATTTTAGAAACTTGACTCAGACCTGGATCCAACCTCACCATTACTTATCTGTTTTTTGTTTGGTCCAAATTCCTTCAATTTAATTACATAGTATATTAAGTTAGAAGTTTTCACTAAGTCACCAACATATATTAAACATCATTGTCCAAGTGAAATAGACATCTCCGTAGGATTTGCAAAAAGAATTAACAGGTTAAACTCTCAAGTCCCTTTCTTACTTTGAGGCTATTGAATAAGTCAGAAATGGATTTTAAGAGGAAGGATTTGTGAGAACAATTTTTATGAAGAGAGCTATGCTAGGAGACCCTCCCTTCAAAGCCAGAAAGATGGGGGATATGCCCCCATCACCTTGAGTTGAAAGCAGGTGGCCCACACGAGTACTCAGAGACTTTAATATGTGTTTCTGGACTGGGGGTGGGAGGATGCAGCAGACTAGATTGGCATCTGACTCTCTATTAAGAACTCTAAATGGATGAGACAGGTTGGCCAGATGCTGAAAGGCGATCAAAACAAGTGGAGACTCTGGTATCAGCTCACATGTCTGGGGTTTGGTGGGACAGACAAAATGAGGGGCTTGCCATGAACCTGATGTGGGCCATGAGCAAGAGCAAGAGAGAAATGCCAGCTTAGAACAAGTTATTTTAGGGGCTGCAAAAAAGTAAATGACCAGCTGAACCAGAGAAACATCCATCCAGGTAAGAGATCTCTGTGGGGTGAATGGGGTCTTAAATAACCCATAAAAGTGTTCCACAAGATAAAGAGCTTTCAACAACTGCCAATTTCAGAAAGCATTAGCATGTAGTATTATGACAGTGCCAGTTAAGTAAAACTTTCCTATTCCTGACAAAGCCTTCTCACTCCCACCCCGACGCTGCACCGGCTTCAGAATAATGAAAGCTGCAGGAGAGAGGCAGAAGAAACCATTTCCCAGGAGGCAGACAACAAGCAGGAGAGGAATTACAACTCTGAATGAAGTTGGAAGTTTTTACATGGAATTGGGCACCTAGAATGGGGACCATATTTTACAACTTAAAACTACTGTAGAAATTATATTATTTAAGAATAACTTTTAAAAAGCCATGGGACAGCTCAAGCTTTAATCCAGCCACAGGAGAATAACGTCCCCCACTGAATAAATCTTAAAAGAAGATTGTATTGTGGTTATAGAGCATACTCCTGCTTGTTTAACATATGAGTTACATAATATATCAGTTATATAATCCTTCTCATAGGATTCTTCCTCTAGACCAGGGTTGCCAAGCTTTTCCTACAAAAGGCTAGATAGGAAATGTTTGAAGCATTGGGGCCATACAGTCTCTGTTGCAACTAAACTGCTGTTGTGCCCCAAAGCAGCCACAGACAATCCTTCAATGAATGGGTGTGGCTGTGCTCTAATAAGACTTCACTTACAAAAGCAGGTAGAAAGCTGGATGAGCTCCGGCCCATAGTTTGGCGATCCTTGCCTAGACTGTAGGCTCCTGGAGGACAGGAGCTCTAAAATGCCTTGCACATTGTAGATAATAATGACTGGATTTTTAAAAAATAGCAGGAGCTTCTCTATCAACTCAACTAATCCCTCCTGCAATCTTTACAAAAAGTTTCAAGAGAAAAGAGCTAGTATCCTTAGGAAGAACCTGAACTAAAAGACATTTGATTGCAGTCAAAGGAGCTTCTTTCTAAGAGGGCAAGTCACATAGTGCAGAAGCCCCTCTGAGCAGGTTAGCTTATCCGGGTTATAAAGAAGGCACATTCTGGCACGTCAAACTCTACACATAGGCTTTTCAACTATGTCAGTGAAATGTGAGCTTCCCATTGGGCATGGCTTATCTTCTCCATCTTTTTAAGATTGACCTAGCATGGCGTCCTATACATAGGGGACAAAAACAAATGGAAGTTTAAAAGAGGATGAACAGCCCTAGCCGGTTTGGCTGTTTAGGACTAAGGACTGAAGGGTCCTGAGTTCGATTATGGTCAAGGGCGTGTACCTCAGTTGCAGGCTTGACCCCCCACCCTGATCCCTGGTTGGGGCATGTTTGGGAGGCAACCAATCAATGTATCTCTCTCACATTGATGTTCCTCTCTTTGTGTCTCTCCCCCTCCCTTTCACTCTCTCTAAAAAAAAAAAGTCAATGGAAAAATATCCTCTTTCGGGGGAGGATTAACAGAAAAAAAAGGGGGGGAGGGGGAATGAATGGTTCTACTCATAAATAGCCAAAAGGATACTCAGAATGCATATATGATTGAAGATAATTCTTTATCGAGAAAATTCTGCTAACTGGAAGGTGTGGTAAGTATTATAGAAGTTGGCATAAAGCTAGCAGAAAGAAACACCATCTGATGCCCAGTAGGAGATAGCTTTATCATTAAAAAGTTAATTATGAATTTATTTTAGTCCAGGTGAAACAGCATGACATTTTGTTAATGATGTATTCCTTTTATTGAGGTATTTTTCATTGACCATGTTAATAATACAGTTATTATTGGTATTGAGCTCCTAAGGTCTCTGGACTGTATATAAATGCTAGGCTTGTCCATTAATTGTTCAAATCCAATTAAAATTGAATACATACTATGTGCCAGATATTGTTAGGTACTTCCACACACATCGTTGGGGAAGGAGATATAGCGTGGTGTCTGGACACACAGTCCTGAAGCCAGACCACTGGGATTTGACCACTGATTCCATCTCTTACTAGCTGTGAGACCTCGAGTAAGTAACTCTTTATGCCTCAGTCTCCCTATCTATAAGATGATGAAGAAAAGTGGTTTTTGCCTCAAAATTTGTTGTGAGCATTAATGACAGAATATGTGTTTAGTCCTTAATACAGTGCCTGACACATAGTAAGCTCTCAAAAAATATTAGCTATTATTATTATTATCCTATTTAATGTATCTGATAGGGGCAGAAATAGAATGTTGGGGACCAGCTATAATTTTAAGAAATATTAATCATGCTCTGTTAACCATGATTGTTTTGTTCTGATTAAAGAAGGCACATTCTAACCTGGCTGGGAGTTACACAGGACCTGGGAGCTCACCTGGAAATGCAGCCCATCCTCCCCATCAGGGAGCTGCCTATTATCATGGAAAGATTAACAACCTAGTTGCAGAAACCACAGCCATCAGTCCTTTGCATATAGCCAGCCCTTTGAAGATCCCCAGCCTTTGCATACCGGCAGGCCTTTGCAAGTCTCCAGCCTGTATTATTTGTAAATTGCCCATCTGGCATACCCTTTTGCCTACTTCCCCATGTAATCTTTGTCCTTCTACCCAATATAAACATCTGGCTTATGGAGAGAGGCAGAGCAGATTTTTGTGGATGACCTGCTGCTCTCCTATGATACCAGCAGTATTGGAATAAACGCTAATATACAATTCAACCCTGTCTCTGCTTAACGGCTCAAGTAGTGACAGGCAGCATGGACAAATTGATTGTCCAGTTACATAGCATTGAGATGAGTTTGGAGTGATTACCCCATCTGACCAAAGAGGAAGCTGAAGCTTAAGATGCAACTTCCCCTGGGTGACCAAGGGCCAGAAGTCAAGGGCAATAAGAGTTAAGTTTATTACACCAGGAGGCCGAACTGGGTCAAAGGCTATCTGATCTATATCTCTGGCTTTGTTTCAAACTTACTTTAGAAATAAATCTAATCTCTACACAGTCTCATTCGCATCTCCTCTAAATGTTAAAACTGTGTTTTTAAGAACCTCCAAATACAGATTCCATAAAAATGTTAGATTTTCCTCTAAAATAAAAAAATATTATTTTTCAAAAATAGCATTTCTTTGTTAGGAATAGTCATCTTTTTGTGTAGTGTTACTGTCTACTATTCAAAGCCATGCCTACTATCCTTTCATTGTTTTTTCCTTTAGATCAGGAAAGACTTGAAATTTGGCTCTGAAAATTTCCTTAATTTGCAAGGAGAAACATTCCCTGGGAAGTCCATTTGTTATGACCAAGGAGGAAAAACAAAGCTCTAACAAGAAATAATCATCTTTGAAATCACAGGTTTTTCAGAACTAAATTGCTGAATTTATGTCATATCCCTCTTGGCCATTCTCTAGCTTTATCTGCCAAAAGTAACACAAACTGTTGCTTCAAGCAGAAATCTTCCTAGGTAGTGACACTGATAATGCCTCCCCATGCAGAGCCTCAAGGAAGCATCTGGACTGGCTTAAAGACAGGGATGTGCTGAATCATCCCCCCCTAGAGAGAGGATTTCTTTAAAGTCCTTTCAGACAGAAGAATAGTCACCCTCTGACCTCTAAACAGCTTTCTCTGGCAGTTTCCAGAATGTCTGCTTCCAGAAACATTTCTTCCTTTGTTTTATCGGCATCAAAAAGCACTTATAAGAGACCCATTCACCTCTGGGGAAGCATCAAAGATGCAGGGAATAAAATCATACATGTGGTCTCATAGCCTTGGGAACTTAACATCTAAGATGCAACCACATACAAAAAGGATACATAGACAGTAAGAGGTACTATGTCAATATATGGCCAGATAGTAAATTACAACATTTATATCTCATCTACCTAAACCACTTATTCTTTTTCAGCTTTTTATAATGTATAATAATAATAAGTAAAGATATGTATACACATACATGTGCATGCTGACATGTGTTAATGTAAAAAAACCATTGAAACCTGTAAAGAATTTTTGTGAGTTTATTTGAGCCAAACTGTCAACATATGCAGGGAAGCAGAACTTTAACGAATTGAGATAATGCTCCAGAGAATGGGGATTGCATACCTTGTTTTTATAAATTACCATTAAAAGGAAAATACATAAGTGGGTTACATGAAATTCATTGGTGATAGATTAGGAAGGTGGGAGAAAGCAAAGCAGGGAAACCTCTGGGATAGGATAAAAAGTGAAATGATGGACATATGCTTCTTTTACATAGATGAATACAGGATAGTTAACATAGTTAACAGTTGATGATTAACATGATAACAGTAACAATGAGGGAATGCTCTGGTGCCATTTGTTGTGCCCTGAGGGGTCCAAAATAAAAAAGGGAAGTTACCCAGACATTTCACAGGTATGTTATCTTAGATGCAAAAAGACAATAGGCTCAGTAAAGATCTAAGTTGATCTTTGTCAGGGAAAATCCTGGCCTGGGACATGACTACCCACTATAACCTGTTTGTGGTCAAATATTTAATTTTCAGACCATCCTTTGTGGTTATTTTAGGCCTTTGAGTTTGCATAACCGCCATGCAGGCCTTCCCTGAACGAGTTAGGTTAGCATATGGCCCCTTTCATCCACAAATGCATGCACACATACATATAGAACTGATGACATAATTTGCAGAGCTTGATACAAAATGATAATGTGGGTCCCTTATTAAATATTATATGTATCCATATATTTCTATTTTATTTTGTATTTATTTACTTTTTGCTGTTGCTTGTCATCTATTTTCCACTTGGTGCAAGGCACATGGTTACGGGTGTCAGGAAGGCACCTGTGGCTTAGGTAATAAAGAGCTGGGCTCTCTCAACTTCCTTTTTGGGGTTTTGCTGTTTTGACATAAAAGAACCCACTGCTTCTGGCTGAAGCTGGCCTAGTTGATGGGGATGGGTGGGGTGAAGAGTGGATAGAGCAAGTGGAGATGGAAGAGGGACTTAAAAGAACCTAACACCTCTGACAGTCTGGTGGCTGATGGCAGCCACTCAGGATAGGGGCCCAGCTGATTAAATACAATTTATTTTTAAAGATGAAATTCCAATGTAGGTCTAGGTATGACCTTGGTTACATAATTATTTAGTCTAATTATATCCTGGTAAAAAGGAGGTCATATATTCTGAAATACAGTTGGACCAATGTTTAATAGTCTACCTCAGTGAAACACTTCGTTTTTGCCCACTGAGTATGATGTTGGCTGTGGCCTTTATTAAATTGAGGTATGGTCCCTCTATTCCCACTTTGCTGAGAATTTTTATTATAGATTGCTGCTGGATTTTATCAAATGCTTTTTTTACATCTATTGATATGACCATGTAATTTTTATCCTTTATTTTGTTTAGGTAGTGTATCACGTTCATTGATTTGCAGATATTGTACCAACGTTGTATCCCGGAATAAATCCCATTTGATCATGGTGTATGTATGACCTTTTTAATGTATTGTTGGATCTAGTTTGCTAACATTTTGTTGAGGAATTTAGCATCTATGTTCATCAGGGATATTGGCCTATAATTTTTTTTATTTGTAGTGGCTAAAGCATTTCCCTTAAGATTGGGAGCAAGACAGGGATGTCCACTTTCACCACCCTTATTTCAGCATAGTACTGGAAGTCCTAGCCTATTAGACAATATGAAAAAAATAAAAGGCATTCAAATTGGAAAGGAAGAAGTGAATCAGTCATTATTTGCAGATGACATGTTACTGTATATAGAAAATCCTAAAGATATCACACACACACACAAAAAAAACTAAGACTGATAAATGAATTCAGTAAAGTAGCAGATACAAAATAAATATCCAGAAATCAGTGGCATTTTCATATACCAGTAATGAACTGTCAGAAAGGGAATCTAAGAATACAATCCAATTCACAATTGCTTCAAAAAGAAATACTTGGGAATAAATTTAACCCAGGATGTAAAAGACCAGTACTCAGAAAATTATAGAACACTGAAGAAAGAAATGGAAGAAATTATAAATAAGTGGAAGTATATACTGTATACATGGATAGGAAAATTAACATCATTAAAATGTCCATTCTACCCAAAGCAAACTACAGATTCCACGCAATTCCTATCAAGATACCAATGGTGCATTTCACAGATCTAGAACAAATATTTAAAAAATTTATATAGAGCCATGAAAAACCCCAAATAGCTGCAACAATCTTTAAAAAATTTGCCTTGCTTATGTAAACTTGGATTTTTAATGAAAAGTTCTCTGAACAGCAGTTTCTGTGAGAAGGCCATTTATTTCCTTGAAAGACCAGAACAACTAAAATATTAGAAGTTCAGTTTATCTTCTAGAAATACAGGATATATTAGCTATAGGTAAGTGGTTATAATTCTCTATAAACCAATCTGAATAAATGCATTTAAGAGAATATATCATCTAATTTATTAATAGTCTCCAGAGGTCAGAATATATTTCACACAAAAAGAAAATGTACTTCACACAGACATAATGAAAACTAGAGGCTGTTCTCAATTACATCTTGAAAGATCAGGCCTGGGCCCAACTGCACATGGGACTCGACTTCACCAAGTGAGCCCACTTGAGTCTTTCTATGGAATAATCTCTAAAACTGTCAAATTTCCAAAATGGAAACAGAATAAACATGTGTCAAAGATTTATTTAAGTCATTAAAGGAAGGAACAAGCAGTAGACAAGCTGACTCAGATAGCATTTGAAGTACAATATTGACAGCCATTGAAGAAAGTATGTGCCAGTGGTCAGCAAACTCATTAGTCAACAGAGCCAAATATCAACAGTACAATGATTGAAATTTCTTTTGAGAGCCAAATTTTTTAAACTTAAACTATATAGGTAGGTACATTGTTATTAACTTAATTAGGGTACTCCTAAGTTGGCCTTTGCTAAAAACGTCCTCAATCTGATAGAGGTACCTTCGCTGAGGTCGACCCCTTCTAACTCTCCCATCCTCAACTCGTGCATGAATCGCGCTCGCACGCGCGCGCCTCCCCTGCCCTGGGTATCCCTCGGCCCGCCTGCGCCGCGTCTCCCATGGTCCGACCAACCGACACCCCCCACTTCTTCTAAAATAGACTTGCCCAGGCCGAAAACCGACTTCTGCACATGGGCCACGAAGTTTCAATCGCACTGTACGTGCGTGCCCGCACGTGGTATTTTGTGGAAGAGCCACACTCAAGGGGCCAAAGAGCTGCATGTGGCTCGCGAGCCACGGTTTGCCGACCACTGGTATGTGCAATAAGACAGCTACTAGGTTAGATTTTCAAAATGGTTTTATGTCCCTCCACAACCATATCCTTTGAGGTTATCTTTCCAATCTGACAGAAATAATTTTCATTGTTCTCTGGCATAAAACTCCAAGTAACTTCAATGGATCTAGGTCCTGACCAAATAGTAAATGGTGAGTTGAGCAAAGGTATGGCTAATTGAATAATCCTTGGAAAGGCTTTTTGGATCAAACTTCAGCATGACATTGAAAGACACGCGTTTCTTTTTTGCCTTGTTTACACATCATAGATAACTTTTTTTAGCAAGGCAGGAAGGTGATACAATTAGAAAAAGGGGATTTAAGCAGGTGAGCGTGATACAATAAGCATGATGGCCGAGAAGGCACAGACATAATACGGAGTGTCCTCATAAGACAGTTGACCCTCCCCTGGCTAGTTTGGTTCAGTGGTTAGAGCATTGGCCTGAGGACTGAAGGAGCGGGGGTTCAATTCTGGTCAAGGGCACATACCTCAGTTGCAGGCTCAATCCCCAGCCCTGGTTGGGGCATGTGAGGGAGGCAACCATTTGATGTGTCTCTCTCACATCGTTGTTTCTCTCTCTCTGTCTCCACCTCTCCCTTCCACTCTCTCTAAAAGTCAATGGAAAAAATATCCTCAGCTGAGAATTAAAAAAAAAGAAAAAAAAGACAGTTGACCCCAAAGGGAGTTCTGCAAGGCCAAGGGCTGTAGGGTTTCCTGGGAGAGGAGTTGGGCTGTCAGAACTGACAAGGAGAAGGTGGTAGCTTGGCCCAGGAGCTCCTCAGGCAGGGCACTGGGAATGGCTTGTAGAGTTTTCTTACTTCGATTCCTTTCTGGTCTGAGTAATCAATGCAGGTCTCCGTCAAATGAACTTCTAAAGTGTGGTCTAGAAAATGCATTCACAACACCTTGCTCCATTGCTTGTGTTGAAGGGGCACCAAACTGTTGCTTCTTTGTTGGTGACCCTGTGAGCCTTCCTTTTCCTGAGTAGAGCTGCCCCCAAGGCTCTCTCATTACACAGTCAGCTCCTCTCCTCATTCTGCTTCACACCTCTACTCTCACCCCAATATCTGTACCAACCAAGACTGTAGATCAAGTTCACCAGTACTGTGCCCAAGAGGCGACTTTCCTGCTGCTCCCCACCACACCCCATTGCATCCTTGCCCCTTCCATGCTACTCCATGCCCCTCCCTCTGCCTGCCTGCCTGTCTAATACTTTCTATCTTATCTCAGTCCATGGTACTTGCTCTTGTCTGTCCCTTCCTCTCCCAAACACACTCATCTGCTTTCCATACCACCAAACATCTCTTGGCTCTGGGTACCTCCTGCTCCAATTAAATCCCCAGTCAGTCAACCCCACACCCCACGTGGTGCCTCCCACTGTCCCAGAGTACTGCTTGTGGTTTCTCTGTGTTCTAAATCTTCCTTGATCCTAAGACTAAAGGCCTGGCCCTGACTCTGCTTTACAACCACACCTGGCTCTCAGAGCATTCAGACACACACCAGGTGGCCTGTGGATTGGACCTGTTGCTCCCAGGGGTTACTCAGGACCTTGGACCATATTCAGATTGTGTTTGCAGCTGCAGCTTTCCCAGAATGGCTTCCAGATCCATACTGACCCGAAGCTGGGTGGGCCCATGTCCAGCTGCACCTCTGGGCCCTGGGGTGAAATTTTTGGAATCAGCTCATCTGCTAAGGCTCACAGACTCCCAGAACAATCCCACATACACCTCAAGACTGCTTGAAAGAGGACCAGGTTTTTTAATCCATTTTTCCAGTTTGGGGGAAAACTGAGGTATAATTAGGGAGGTTTTTGTGCCTGTCCTGTGAAGCCTTGAGAAAAACTCTCACAGGCCAGAGTTCTGTTCCCTGTTTCTATTGCTTAGTAGGAACCAAGAGGTAAACATGAGGGAAATGGAGATGACTTTGTGGCCTCCTCCCACACCCCAACCATCCCCAACTCCTCAGGCGGCTGGGAAACCCTCAGAGGACATGAGCATTCACTGTCCTCTTAGTTTCTGCTCTGAGCAAATGGCAGGCCAAGCGCCAAGCACCTGGGAGCCTTTCCTCTGATGCTGCCATAAAGGCAGAGCCCTGGCCGCTCCTTCCAGTCTTTCCTCCTTCCAGTTACCCACTCCTAACGACTCGGATAAAAACTTCCAGCCAGCTGCCCAGGCGTGAGTCCCAGCTCTGTATTTATTGTCTATGTGAATTTGAGCAAGTCATTCTTAACTTATTATCTTATTCATAGTGTGAATGATATTAAGGCCCATCATGTACCTCACAGAGCTTTTCTCCTCAGAAAAGGAGATTTAAATAACTTTGCAAACAACAAAGTATCAGGTAAATGTTGGTAGTACTATTCATGGTAATAAATAAGACAGTAATATTTTAGGTGTCTCACTAATATGCCTAATCATGATGACATCAATTCCATTAACACCTGCCATCATACCAGACCTCTCCTAGCAGCTCTCAGTCTTCCCCAGACTACCTTTATGTTACCCTCACAGAGCACGACACCTTTTTCCCCATTTTTTTTGCCCAGCCAAGACATGCATTACTTCCTGAGGATTCCTTTACTGTCTCTGTCCTTCCTCTTCCCAAGATTTCCTTCACAGAGTCTCACCTTGGAGTGCAAGGCAGAGTCCTACACCGTGGACCACATCTCTCCCCTCCCTGTTCCTCTGGCCATCGAGGGCCACCCAAGTTATTCTCCAGCTCAGGCAGTTTCCTCCTCAGCCAGGGGCCGTGGACTCAGTCCCAGCATCACCTGTGCACACCATCCTGTGCACACCGTCCTGTGCACACAGCTGGCACACGAGCAAGGGTCTGTGACCCAGCACAGCTGGGAAATGCTGAACAAAGTTAACACTATTTTGGTTTGTTTTTTCAACTCTAACACTTTTCAGACTTCAGAATGCTAGAATACTTGACAAATTTCCAAGTGGGGGGTGTAGTATGTTGTTTCCTAAACTTGCTTGGCCATGGAACCCTTTGTGTGGCCCAGCGCCTTGCTGGGTCAGTGTCCTGAGTGGCACTGCCTTCACTCATCATTTGGGACCTGCACACTGACACGCCCTCTG
>NW_005368707.1:1980568-1987450 GCF_000412655.1 Myotis brandtii | reverse complement strand
AGAGGACAGAGGGCAGCCTGCCTGTTGTTGACGGCTTCTCACCCCCTCCTCCCTTCACATCTTCCCCCAGACAGAATCTCACCCTGCAGGGGGGTTTCCTCCCCAACACGAGAGCTGTTTGGCTGGCAGTTCCCTCGGTTCATGGGCTGAGGTCGACTCCTCCATCTTCTTGCCTCCACTGTTGCACATGCACAGCCACAGGACCACGAGGGAGAGGCCTCCTTGGCCAATCTCAGCAGAACTCCAGGATGGTGTGCCTGGGCCCAGGAGCACAAGCAGGACCAAGTCCACAAGTCCCTCCAACATCAACTTCTCGAGAGAGAGAAATTACTATCTGCCAGGGAGTCCAGGCTTTGGAGGTCCTCCATGGCCCCAGAGGCCACTCCAGGGAAACCCCTGTCCTTGACAAACCAGGAGAAATTTTCAGGCATCACTTGCTTTGTTACACTTTGCAGATATTGCGTTTTCATCAACATAGAGGCAAGACCCTTCACCAGCAAAAAGATTAAGATCCATTGACGGCTCAGATGATGACTAGCATTTTTAGCAACAACGTATTTTTAAAGTAAGGTATGTACATTGTTTTTTTAGGCTTAATATTATTGCACACTTAATAGACTATAATATAGTGTAAATATAATTTTATATGCACTGGGAAACAAAACAATTTCTATGACTCACTTTATTGCGATAACTGTGGTGGTCTGGAGCCAAACCTGCAGTATCTGCATTCTGCAAGGTATGCCTGTGCCATCCCTCTGCAGGCCAAACAAGGATGCGCGCATGTCCTGGGTATAGAAAAGGAACTTCCCTTCACTTTGCACCCAGTTTGGGAATTTCAGGCTCTCACTTGGGGATCTGGTTTATTTCTTCAATTTAATTGTTCACCGCAGCACTCAGTCTGTCATGTGCTGGCGTGTGCCAGGCACTCTGCTGGGCCCTTGGGGAGGTGAGGATGCAAGAAAAATTGCCCCCAGGAGAGCATGCTTGCACTTGGAGGACTTGGGACACACGGCTTTTTCCCCTCTGTGACAGTGATTCTAGGTGCAGCTTAAGTTATTGAGAGAACCAAAGCCTGCACAGGCCACCAAAGGCCATTGCCCCTGCCCTGCTGTGACCCCATGGCCAAAGAGGAGGTTTGCAGTGGGCAGCATGACTATCCTCTGCTGATAACCATGGCAGAGACAGCTTACTGGAGAGTTACATGGGCTTAAATTTCAGGGCCTCAGCCCTGCACAAGCCCCTTCCAGACCCTGTCACTGGCTTTGCCTCTATATTGTAGTATTCTTTTCTTTATCCCCAAATTGAGTAAACATTGGCCCCCAAAATCCCAGATCTGTCCTTGGTGGGTGAGAGATGCATGCTTCTCCAATTAGGTTCCATTCCATGGAAACTGGTCCTGAACCTGATGTCGTGTGAGCTGTTCTCAGCCTCGGTTCAGAAGACCGTTGCCTGGGCAGGCTCTGGAATTCCTGGATCTGAACCACGGAGACAGCCCAGGACAGTCACGCACCGTGGGACAACCGAAAACCCTGCTGCTGGGCCTTGGCGACACCCAGAGCCCACCAGGCCAGGCGGCCCAGCCAGGGGCCACTCTTCCTACCTAACCTCATTTTCAGGAAAACTCTAGTGAGCATCATGAGTCTCCCAGCCTTCTCAGCTGGTCACTATTACTACATATTTCTCCAAAACTTATTTATTTATTTTTTTACATCAGTGCAATGGAACAGGGAGCTCCCACGTCAAGGCAAGTAACAGATGAAGACATAAGCTCTGCACAGTATTTCCAATCACAGGATGTTCTATTCAAGTGACCATTGTGTCTGACCAGCTTGGCTGCTTATGCCCTGTGGCTCCAGCATTCCTTACCAGAGTCAGCTTCCTGGGACTCAGACTCCCTTTGTGTCCTGAAACTTCAAAGCAAATGCTTCCTTTAAATTTCTCTAGAATCTCATTCCCTACTTACTGCTTCTAAGATAAAAGAGTCCTCCATCCTTTCGCTATAAAGCATGTGAGACAAGAAAATCTGACTGAAGGCTTCAGAGCTGTGACTTCTTTGTGCTTTTTCCCATACCCTTGGAGTGGGGGGAGTTCATGCCATTGCCCAATAGAAGAGCTTGACACGAGCATGGGCTATTCCAAGGGTGAGCAGCAGCACAGGGGAGACAGGCAGCTCACAGAGAAGGAGGAAACCTCAATAAAAAGGTGGCTTTGAAAAGAATCCCTGGGGTCAGGCCTATTTGGTGGGAAACAGATGTGCCTGTGACTGAAGGAGGAGATTGGTGGGCCCTGTCTTCCTTTCCCCTGCAGGCCAGCCGCCTTGAGCGCCAGGCTGGCCACATTCACCTGAGCGTTTAGCCGGGGCCCCGGGCCTGCCAGGAGGAAACTGCTCCTTCAGCTTCCAGTTACTGCCGGGTGATCAGAAATTCCCTGGGCATGTGATGCTACTAAAAGTTCCCAATTAAAAGGAAAGTATAAATAAGAAGCACGGAAGGGACCCCAGATCCAGAACTTTGAGGGAACAGTTAAGAGAAAAGAGTCATAAAAAGGTGCCCTTCTCTGGTTTGGGGAAGAAGGAATTGATAACTTCCTCTTTTTACCATTAAATCCTCTCCTTACAAATAATTAAAAAGGTTTCATGTAGGACATTTTCCCACCCCAGCCCACCTCCTGTCCACTCCACTGAGCAAAAGGTCACTTTCAGGCTTCCCCCAGCCTCAGGCTACTAAGAGGCATGGGCTTCTCCCAAGTCACACCTCAGGGGTCTGGGCCTGAGCACATCCCCGCCGCGGTGGGAGCCAAGGTCACCCTGCATGCCAGCAGACTTTGTCATTCTTACAGCTATATCCACATTCAAAAGGCTTCACTCTGGTCCATGTTGTCTTTCTGATAAATTATATTTTGATAAGCATGTTGACACTCTCCTGACTTTCTCTGAGTGTTACATTGCTGAAATGGAAGCTGGGTCTCCATCCTGTCCTGATTTTATTAAACAAAGATATTTATTTATTTTTAAAATATTTGTGTTGATTTCAGAGAGGAAGGGAGAGGGAGAGAGAGTGATAGAAACATCAATGATGAGAGAGTATCATTGATTGGCTGCCTCCTGCACACCCCACACTGGGGATTGAGCCCACAACCCAGACATGTGCCCTGACCAGGAATTGCACCATGACCTCCTGGTTCATAGGTCAATGCTCAACCACTGAGCCACGCCGGCTGGGCTAGGCAACAATATTTACACCATTCATTTAAAGCTTGACTCAGTACGTAGGTCTGGATGATCAAGGACAACCTAGCTTGTTTAATGCTCATGAGCAACCTCCATCAGAGAGAGGGGCTCACTTCCAGACCAAGTCTGTCCAACTCCAGAAGCAAAGCCCTAACCGCTGTCCTATACGGCTGCTTACAAGCACAGCAGAGGGAATGGAATTATTGGAGAGGGTCATAAAATGTTAGTGTTGGAAGAGACCACTGTGCTCCCACATCTGTCATCATCATCTTCACCATTATCACCATATCATTATCATCAACATTAGCATAATCACCATCACTATCATTATTATCATCATCATCATCACCACCACCACCATCATCACCACCACCACCATCATTATCACCACCATTATCATCATCACCATCAGCCAAAAAGTTTATTGAATACTTATTATATCTAATTTACAGAGATTATCTTATTTAATCCTCACATTAACTTTAATTTTCTCATTTTATAGATCAAAACTAAAATATAGAGAGGTTAAGTACCATTCTTAATGTCACCTAGCTATGAAGCAGCTGAGCCAAGATTCAAACCTGAACAGTCTAACACAAGAGCTCCCACTCTCAATAAGTACCCTATATAGCCGCCCCAAATAAATGTGTTGATGGAGTAAATTGATGACTGAGGGAATACAAATAATGAAAGAGAAAATTCATTCAATCATTCAGCAAATATGTATTGAGTTCCTATTACGTGCCATGCACTAGGTCAGGCTCTGGAAAGATGGTGGGGAAAAAGTGGACACTACCCTTGGAGCTTAAAGTCTGGGAAAGAAGTAAAAGATGACTCTGAGTTTTCCAGTGTGAGTGATTCAGAGATGAAATGATAGTGCCTTTGGGAGGGAATTCAGAAGGAGTAAATTTAGAGGTAAAAAAACCTTTATTTTGGCAAGTAGTTTGCTAAGCTTCAGGCACCAAGGTAAAGCAAATTAACAATTAAAATTGTTCAAAAGGTCATGGAGATACTGGCTGGCAGCTCAAAGAGAGACTGATGTGTATCTAGGAATTACATAAGTATTGCTGATGGCTGAAGATAGGAACCTAAGGCAAGATTGATATAGAGAATATTAAGTCTAGAGATAGGAACTAAGCCTTGGAGCAAGTTCCAGAGAGGATGGACACCTTCCAAGAGAAGAAATGATCACAAGGTGTCAAAGAAGCCAGGGACTGAGGAGTTCTGCAGAAGAGGGAGACATGGTCAAAAATGTCAGAGGTCTCGGGGAGAGCAACAAAAATGAACACTAGTTCTTTCCATGTGACCTAAAGCAAGTTTTTGATAATTTCTGAGAGCACAGTGTCAACAGATGGTGAGGGTAAATGATAGATTGTAGAGAACTTGGGGGAAATGGGTGATAAGGAAAAAGCAACAGCCGTTTCTTAAATTCATTGAGAAGCTAGCATGAAAAGAGAGCAGCAATGGTCAGTTAGTGGAAAAAATGCTGAAAAAATCAGTTTTACTAATTATGTGACCTGACCCAAATATGAATATGTTTAAATGTGACAATCATTGGATTTAAGACATTCTGTAACTCATGCTCCTGAAATGGGACCCCCAGGTTTGGCCTACCCCAATCCCTTGATTTCCCACACAAATGAGTGGTGGTCTCTGCTCTCTGATTTCCTATTTGGGATCATGACTGAGTTTAGTTCAGCAGGTTTTCTTCTCTTTATAATAAACTTTTTAAATAAAAGAAACAATTAATCCCCAAATATATTTTCCTTGAGGAAACATTTACATCCTTATGACTTCAAATGCTAAGCCAATAAAAGCAGCATCAAAAAACATTATATTTATAGTTATCAACAACAAAAAGCAGAAGGGAAAACACCATTAGGACATCTTTGTAAAAGTATGACAGGTTCAGACCCAAGACCATGGGAGATCATGGGACTGAAGTGTTTCCTGTTGAAAAAAAAAAATGCTAAATTTAAAACCAAAATGCATGAATTTGGAAGTCATAGAGATGCAGTCTTCCTAGAATACTCATCACACACTGACCTCTGTTCCAATTCAGGTCCAGAAACTAAAGCAATGAGCAAATCAGAAATATCGAAATAGTGACAGCTGGGGGTCACAGCCACTCTGAGGAGAGGCTGAGGTGACTGAGGCTGTTTTGGCTTGAAACGAGAAAATGGAGAAAATATAGCACTTTCTGTTAAGAACAAAACAAGAAGGAGAGGTTTAAACTCCCACAGAAGGCTTTAGTTGTAGATTAGAAAGAATTTCTGACCAATTGGTTTATAAGCATTAAGTGTGTTGCTAAGGGTCATTGAGATTATTCAGGTTCAAATCCCATATCCTCCTATGGGACTTGGAGCAAATTACTTAATCTCTCTGGGCCTCAATGTCCTCCAAAGTGGGGATGTAGCAGTCACTAACTGCTGCAAGGATGTCATGAGTTAAAGCACTTAGCAGAGGAGCAGACACATCATCAGCGCTAGTCCGCAGCGGCTCCATCATGACTGTTCTCATCCTTGTGATACCCAAGAAAGGACTCATCTCCATCTATAAGGTCAGGTCTGAAGGAAATGTAACAATTTTTTTAAAGACTGAATTTAATGTCTATTTTCAGCCCCCATTTTGGGGAAAATGCATCTCTGGCAACTCAAGGTCACTTCCTTTCCTTGCCAGAGGAGGGGTGACTTCTGTATCATCAAGGTGTTGGGAATGGGAAGGAACTGGTGCAGGTTTGTCCTCGGGTTGTCATCAGTCTAAACCTGCATCCTCAGAGATCCAGTGTAGCTCAGGCTTCAGTCACCATACAGGTAGCTACCCCTTTTGAGGACTCCTCAGGCCCACTCTCTTTCAGCTACTTCCATGGTATACTTGAGGACAGGTGGCCATGGGAATCCTGAGAGGCTGGCCAGGACCTCAGATGGCTCTAGCTCCCAAGCAGTCACTCCTGTTTGGAGATCCTACCACCTCTCCAGAGCTGGGCCCAGGAAAAGTAAGACTCAGGATCCCTCTGCTGACTCCCCCAAACATTTTATTGCCTTTCCATATTCCTTGGCGCAGAGACGGCAATGCACATGACCAGCCATACTTGAGACACAAACCTTATCTCTCTTCTGTCGATGACAAGGATAGATGGGGGACTAAAGCTTTAGTTAGTTCACATTATCCTACTAGGCCCTGAAGACATTAGTCTCTCACTTCAGCCCCAGCAGAAGTCTCCTGTTGCTTCCCTTAAATAACTTCCTGCTATCTATACAGAAGGACTGCAAGAGTCTCCTAGTGCCTACCACCAGGGAGGGAATGTCTCAGAGTTTACCATGGACAAACAAACTAACACATTGCATCTCCATTGAGTCAAATGGCTCTGGTAACTTATGGCTAGAAAAATAACTTAATTTTTATTCCATTTATATATTTAAACTAGAGGCCCGGTGCACAGATTTGTGCACTGGTGGGGTCCCTCGGCCTAGTCTTCACCCTCTCCCAATCCTGGACCCCTCGGGGGATGTCGGACTGCTGGTTTCAGCCCAATCCCTGCAGGCCTGTGCATTGAGCGTCTGCCCCCTGGTGGTCAGTGCACATCATAGCTACTGGTCGAATGGTCACTTAGGCATAAATATATATATATGACTTATAGAAAACACACA
>NW_005368707.1:1974655-1980467 GCF_000412655.1 Myotis brandtii | reverse complement strand
ACGATTCATAACAGTAACAACATTACAGTTATGAAGTAGCAACGAAAATAAATTTTATGGTTGGGTCACAACATGAGGAACTGTATTTAAAGGGCCAGAAGGTTGAGAACCACTGCACTAGACAAAAATAAAGGAGCAAAAAGGAAAATGCAGTAAACTTGGAAGCATTCAATTCATGTGCCAGGGAATGGCAATGTGCTACAGGATGGCCACAGAGAGGACCTGCCTTCCCATCAGGCAGGACACAGGAATCTCCCCGGTACTGAAATTTCCCCCATGGCTCCTCAGGAGAGGGGCAGCATGTAATGTAGTGAACTAAGCCTCAGTGATATCTGTACAGGAAATAATGCAGTGAGCAGCTTAGGGCCACTTCTTTCAACACCCTGGCTATGGACCCAGAGCATCTGGGACAAAGGGAATCTCAGTAAATATAATTCCACAAAGACTATTACTGTGCAATCCACATATCTCCCTGCTGTCTCAATAATTAATAAATAAGCTAAATAAGCTGAAATGTTCAGTAGGTTTCAGAGAGGTGAACAAACTGTGTATTATTCAGGCAGTCCTTCCCATATTATTCCTGTCACGTACTCACCATGGTAGGTTCAGGTTAGGATGAGCAATGCTCCTGTTTGCTTGAGACTGAGAGCTTTCAGTGTTAGAACTAAGTCCAGGAAAATGGGGCAGTTGGTCACTCCGGTTCAGAATGACATCTCCTGCCTCATTCAAGGATTACAGCTCATCTGTGTTGCTGGTTAAGTGCAAAATTTTAAAAGTCAGACAATCTGAGGTGGGGTTACAGGCTTCTGAGAATAGAGAAACTGACAAGAAGTAGAGGGACCAGACCTTCTCCAGAAAGGAGCTGTGTGGGCAGGGCCTAGATTCGCCAGAAGTGTCTTCTCTCCTGCAATGAGCAGGTCAAGGCCTCGTGCTTAGTCCATTCTAGATGACCAGTATATATTGGGATCAAGTTCAATTAGGGTGACTCAGGGTAACAGTCCTCAGCCTCTTCCAGCTCCTTTTGTTCGTCTTCTCTTAGGCACTTGTGTGGGGTGCACTTATTTGTTAATCTATCCTTGATTCTACCCTCCATGTTGGGCTGAGCTGTGTGTCCTGACCACCGGGCCTCTCGAGATAGAGAGGCAGAGTCCTCTTCTGTGGGTGCCTAATGCTCGTCTCTCGGCCGCCTGGATACTGACCTAATGGCCTCCCCTGGATCCTGCTCCAAGAAATTTCCTCAATGGGTTTCCCCTTCCCTGAGACCAAGGACAGTGTCTGGGCTGTTTCTTTGCAAACATTCTCATCTATTTCTGCTGCTCAGGGGCCCCAAGGATCCAGGGTGCTGAGATTATGGTACTGGGATGTCAGACAGGATGTAACATAATCCTTGCCCATGGATCCAGGGTGCTGAGATTATGGTACTGGGATGTCAGGATGTAACATAATCCTTGCCCAATGGGGGGTTTGTGATCTAGGTGATCAGACAAATAGGTTCTTGACTTTCTTTTGAAGACTTTGGAAATGATTTGCATTAAAACAAAATGAAATAAGAATCATAATAACAATTAGAAACAAAACAAAAACACTCCCAGAACTCAGTTCTCATGCCAAAATAATTTAATTCTCAGAAACTTCTCTCACCCCTTCCCTCTTCTCTGGCTCTGTGTTCCACATTCTGGAAAAGAGAAACAAACAATCAAAGAAGTAGATTCTCTAACTCCTGATTCATTTATCCTATACCTACAGGTGAATTACTCATCTTATCTGTGCCTGAGTTGTTTCATCAATAAATAAAAACAATAGTACAACAGCAATCACTTGAATACTGCTAGTTATATGCCAGGCACTATTCCAAGCACTTTGTTTATATTAGCTTATTTACAACAATATATTTACAATATATTGTGAGGAACATGCTATCATGCTTTTTATATTATAGATGAGAAAACTAGGACTCAGATTTTAATAACTTGTCCCAGGTCATGCAGCTGGTAAATGAGAGGCTGGGATTCAACCCGGACTGGCTTCATAATGTACGCACCTACATTACTCAATGCTGAATGAATAAACGGCTTGCTGGCTGGTTGATAGATGAGTGGGTGATAGATAGTCAGATGAAGGCACTGGGCCCAGCAATTGCTCAGACTCCTCTCTTCAATGTATATGGCATCAATATTTAAAATTCATGCTCTTAACATGGATTGTGGTTCCCCACATTCTTTTGTTTCAAAGTGAAGTGGAGGATTGTCCACTTGGAGGATGGCAGACTCTGAGCCAGGGGTCCTCAAACTATGGCCCGCGGGCCACATGCAAATACAAATATTGTATTTGTTCCCGTTCTGTTTTTTTACTTCAAAATAAGATATGTGCAGTGTGCATAGGAATTTGTTCATAGTTTTTTTTTTAAACTATAGTCCGGCCCTCCAACGGTCTGAGGGACAGTGAACTGGCCCCCTGTTTAAAAAGTTTGAGGACCCCAGCTCTGAGCCAAGTAAAAACTCGGCCTCTGTGTAGTACACCTTCTTTGGAGAAGGAATATTCTCCATTAGGACTCATTAAAATATTGGTGGAATGGAAGCAAAGACATTATGTTTCCCCAAAACCAATTAATCTCAGAAAAGTTCTTTGAGAGTCTTGGATATAAATTTCTTCTTTCATTCCAAGACTAACACATTTCTTACATAAAAGTGAAAAGAATATTGTTACCCCTGAAAAAATAGATTACTGTATCTAGTCAACAAGAGCTTATCTTGAACCTCCAAAGAGTTAGCTTGAATGCTCCTTCAAGTTACTCTTTAATAAAGAGACCTGTTTGAGATTAGCCAGATATGTGGCTTCGGCCTCAAAGTCACCAAATTTCAGTGACAGGCCTGTTTTCCATCTTTGTGATATCAATCTTTTGACAACCAAACATTTCTTTAATAAAAGCATTTTGCATGCCTTCCTCTCAGCAGAGTCCTTGAAATTACCTAGATAAGGAAAAAAGGAAAACTCTAAGGATCTAGAAAATCAAGTATGATTGAGTGCTTACTCCACCGCAGAATAGCTCACATCTTTTAAAAACTTACCCATGGGGAGATTTTCAAAGATGTATAAACTTGCCTTTTTCTTATTTTGTTTAGGAGATGACAATTAAGTTTTTGTTCTTTTTAATTGTTCAGTGGGTGGGTTAAATTACTATCGTTAGTATTTTCCAGTGATCTGGAATTAGAATGTGCTTACATGAATTTAATTCTTACACCTCCATTGTGTTAGTTCATGTTCTGAAGAATTCTGCACTGTGAACTGCACTAGGCAGAAGATTGACATATTATTTGGGCTCCATTATTCAGAGCCATGAAACCTTATGCAAGTCACTGATGCCTTCTCAAACTCAGTTTCTTAACCTCAGCTGCCTGACCTACAAAATGGAGCTAATACTACCCACCCCCCTACCTAGGCATTATAAAGAATTCGTTAGTATTAAACTCATGGCAAAGTGTATCAATGAGCATAGTTAAGTAACAAGTAGAAGAGTTATTCTGTTAAGCAGAGGAAATCATGATCAAGTAACATTTGCTCCATTATATCAACACGACTTTCAACCTACAAGTGAGCTTGTAACCAAGCTTCATGCACTGAACAGACAAATTCCTCCAAAAACATCAGTGAGGTAAACACAAAATAATTTACCATCATATACAGGGAATACTAAAGATGAATTTTTATTACTGGTATAGCCTAGATGCCTATGGTTAGGTCTTTTGTTTCTATCACTAGAACACTGCCTTTAAAAGCCCTTACTCGCTCTTAGAGCAGGCAGAGGATGGTGGGCATCATGGTGTTTAAGGTAAAGTGGGCATTGTCAGGGTGCCACTGGTGGCCTTTTCTCGATTTCAGTTCTTCACAAAAGATAAGGAAAATGAATTTATAAGGGTGGAGGAACTGGGGTATTTGATAGTTGTTGTTTCCAAGATAGTTTAGAACATCAAAGAATTCATAAGCTTTAACTCCACTCACCCCTTTCTTCCCTATAAATAAAATTCCCTCCAGAGATGGCTGCTTAAACTGCAAGGATTGTCTTAGAGCCAGTCAATTTGCTTCCCTGGTCCTGCATTAGATTCCGTAGCCTGGCCTTCTAAAGACTATTCCAAATGTCCTAAGCACTATTTAGGAGTTCAAATGCTCTGACCTCAGAAGTCTCTTCAACTCTCTGACCATGTCCTAATGGCCTAAGGAGCTCTTCACAGCCTCCTGACACTCTACTGTATTTGTGAATAGCTCTTCCCTCTCTGACCATGTCCTAATGGCCTAAGGAGCTCTTCACTCTACTGTGTTTGTGAATAGCTCTTCCAAAGGAGCCTTGAGTAGCCCAGCCCATAAATTTCCAGTTTCTTTTGCTCCAGCTTAGAGAGTGAAGGGTTTGGGAATCATAACACATGAAAGAAGACTGGAGGAGCAAGAAAAGAAAATCTTAGTGGGGATGAATCACTGATTCTAGATACTGGGGGCATTCCTGTGAAAGAGAAATTAGATTTATCTGGCACAACATCAAAGAACAGAGCTGGAACCAAAGAGTAGAAGTTATGTGGAGGCAGGTTTTTGGCTCAGTATTGTGAAGAACAGCCTTTAGCACCTGGAATGGGCTGCCTTGTAAGGTAGAGAGTTCCTCAGCACTAAAAGTAAGCAAGTGGAGGTGCTCTGACCACTTACTAAGAGGGGAATCTTTCATTGGACAGAGAGTTGGCCTAAGGGCTGGACTCTGTGGCCCTTTCAATAGAGATTCCAGGATTCCAAGTACATTAGTAACTTTTCTCAGACCTGGAAATTCTCCCATCATTTCTCAGGGCCCACGGCTCCCTTCAGTCTTTGCAGAAAGCCTGGAGTAAGAATATTTCACATTCCCCAAATGTCATTCCCACCACCCAGGTGAAAGGGTGAAGAAAATGACAGACATCCACCTGAGAGATGAGGTTCTTATTACTGTCCCTCGGGCGGAAGTAGGAAGCCAGTAAACTTTGAAGTTAGCATTCCCTAGTTTTCTCAGAAGCCTACCGCTCTTACATAAACTTTTTTCTTCTTGTAGGCCAAAAAGGTTTGTTGAATTGATCATGTTTTTCCCCAGGGTATTTAGAGAATAAAACAGGACCTAGGGCACAGTAGGTGGTCAATAAATCTTTGTTGAAAGAACAATGAACACATATTAAAAGCACGAGAAGAGCATGTACAATGCTTAACCTAAATGTCAAATATCGTCGTCATTCCAGGCCCATCTGTAAAATAAAAATGAATATATTAATGACACCTTGCTTTTGAGTTGTTCTGAGGATCAGAGGATATAATACTGTAAATAATGTGCTTAACAGACCACCTGACACAAAGTCAAGGTTTAATAGATGCCAGCTCTCTTTATTATTATTATGATTGCTATTATTACTGGTATTTTAAACAAAATGATCAAGGAGGAATAAGAAGACAAAGAGATATTGAACATTAGAACAGCACTTCTTTCCCATTAGCCCTTTGTCACATCAGATCACATCATATCACACCACCAGAAACTGGCAGACTATTTCACGCTGATTTTAAGGAGGAAAAACCAGGACTTCAGTTAGAAGGGCATGCCTTTCCTTCCTTCAGAGAGCTGGGTTCCTCAGAGCACCAGAACTAATGCTCACTGCCTTGGTTACTAGAGAGCGCTCTGTGAGATTATCAACGTTGGAATTACAAAGGGGACAAGGGTTAGTATAAGAAGACTTTATTTTTTTTTTCTAGAATAAGTATTTTATTTTATTTATTTATTTTTATTTTTTTTTTAATTTCTTAAAGTATT
>NW_005368707.1:1971120-1974032 GCF_000412655.1 Myotis brandtii | reverse complement strand
CAAGTGCACAGACTGCCTGTCTGCCGTCTCCCAGCGTCCCATGTGAGACTGGATCTGGTGGACCTGCCTGTGTGTTTGCTGGTACAGTGGTTCTACATCACTGGCCCAGCCGTGTCCAGCTCCGGCTTCCTCCGAACCTGATTCTGCTTCTTGAGTGTGTCCCTTATGTATGCGAGGAGTTGAAATCTGCATTCTGCTGGGCTGGGCTGCAAAAGCACCGGTGGTTCTCTTTGTGCCACTAGCACAGCTTGGGTGGGGATGTAAATTGAGTAGGGCGGGGTCCCCAGGAATCACGAGGGCGGAGCAAGGGGCAATGGCATCTCCGTGACTCCGCGTCTTGCGTCCCGAGTGCCGGTGAGCAGCTCCGTGAGACAGCCACTCTCGCTCTCCGGCCCGTTGCAAGGCCGTCCCGCCTCTCCCTGTAGGGGTCTGGGACCTCCGGATCCCGCTGCAAACACGCTCAGTGGATTTGAGAGTCTGCATCCCATTCTGATTGAAAAAAAAACTGCACATCCAGTTGCAGCCAGCCTGGCGTGCGACTCTGTACCTCCATTCTTGGAGCCTCTGCACAACCTACTCAGTCTCAATGCTCTTCTTTCTCTTCTTCCAGTTGTAGAGCTTCCACTGGGCCAGCTTTCCCATGGTTCTGAATGACAACTGTTTGTTTTATAGTTGGTAGTCTCGATGTTGTTGTGGGAGGCAGCACTCACAGGTCTGTACCTTATGCCACCATCTTGGTTCTCCTGTAAGAAGACTTTAATAGTGAATACCTACTAAGAATGAGTCTGGTTTAAATTTCCCAAAGTACTTACCAACAGATGAGAGGATTTGTGAACACAGAAGCATGTACTTTTAAACTCTTGTCAATTCTAGCTGTGCTCCCCGCCAGTCACCCCGGGTGGGGCTGGGCCCACTGCGGCTGTGTCTCCCTGTCAGTCAGAACCTCTGTGGGCACCATGTCTGCTGGCCCCGAAGGAGGAGGAAAATGGAAACAACATGGGGAAGGCGAGATGTCCTCCCTATGAGAGGTCTGTACATGTATTAGAGTCTGTAGTAACATCTTTTCTTTGTTCTAACATTCTAGCAAAGGGACTTTCCTCTTTCTAAGCAGTAAAGCTTCTAAAGAACTCTGCTAGGTAAGGGGGGGGGTGAGATGGATTAAAGACTTGCTAGAGTCAAATGATTTATTATAATTTTATTAAAAATACAAACAGATTCTATTATTGCTCAGTGAACACAAATGCTTCAGTTCCTAAGTGGTGCAGGCCCTCATTACCCAAGAACCCGCAAGCCCTGGCAAGGCAACCTCATAAATTATCTAGTCATAGTCACGAATATAAGAACAGGTAAAAGCACCTGATGGAAGCTTCAGGGCAACCTAGACTCACTAATAAGTTATAAATGGAGGCCTTTCTGACTAGGTGAGTAACGATGGGTTTTTAAAGCACCGTCCCAACATAACTGACTCCACCAGGTCCTGTTGATACATAACCAACTTCAACCACCTGGCGCAGTGCGCGGTCCTCTCCCGTGAGTTCAGCACAGTGCATGGATGGCAATTCTCAGGAAAGACTTCTGTAAAGGTTAATGGTTCTCCTTCTTCAAATAAATAAATAACATCAAAACATGAATATAAGTAATTTGCTTATTTTTAGACTATGCTATGTAGTCAAAACTATATCTCAGAATAGATACTATATAGTCACCTTTCATTATTGTTCTAGAAAACAGAAGTTGTTTTTTCTTTTTTTTTAATCTAAATTTCCCAGAGATGCTTCTCAAAAGGAACTGCTTCAGTGTTCCCCATTCGGCACATGTATTTAGAATCTGTAGTAACGTCTATGATGTGAGTGGAGTGTTTAATCTAAATTTTATAATGAAATAGTTCATTGCAATTTGCAATAAATCTTTTGCCTCTGATTCACCCATGATGACTATTATCTGATATCCTGTTTCCTTCTCCTAGACATTGGCCAGGACGCCAGCCATGGTTAAAATCAGACATCACAGTCGTACGTGAGTTCAGTGACTGCTTGTCATCAGGTTGTCCATTGTCAGACAATGGGAAAATTCTGACTGTTACACTGTGAGACAATTATTGATTAAATGGAGTACGATGGGACACTTAAAGTGACCCCAAGATTAAGCTCTCATTTGGGGGTTGTTTGATGACTCATGGCCAATGCCAACCACTTGGAGATACTACAACAAAACTCTGCTGCTGACAAAACAATTAACCATTAGTGGTGAAAATTTATCCACTGGAACCCAAAGAACATCTGCAGGCCATTAACACTGGAGAATTTCCCCTCTAAATCCCGATTGCCAGAGTTAGAACCAACCACCCCAAAACTGTGGCCCTCATGCTAAATCCATATTTATGTTCCATTGAAATGATTTCAAGGATTTACGTCTTGCTCTACATGGCCCAGTTCCCATGGTTGCAGCCTCCAGTCTCACGGAGCATGTCCTGGTGCCCAGCAGCACTCCTGCCCTCTCCAGTTGGGAAGGAGCAGCTTCCTGAAGAATAATTCCAGGTTCCATCTTCACATCTAGAGGCCCATCAAGAATCTGAAGGCCAGGCCACCCTGAGATAAATGAGAAAAAGACAACTAAGATGCAAGACCCAACAATGAAAATATTAAAATGTAAAACATTTCTATGCTGGGGTTTGCACTGAATAATGATGTTTTGGTCAATGACAGGCCACATATAGGACAGTGGCACTATCTACACTAATAAAAGAGAAAGATGCAAATTAACCATCACTCCGCCACTCCGCTACACCCACAAGCCATGCCCACCAGCCGATCAGGAGCGAGTATGCAAATTAACCCAACTAAGATGGTGGTGGCCACAGAGCTGGAGCGAGCAGGAGGCTTGGGTTGCCCCCAGCGATGGAGGAAGCCAAG
>NW_005368707.1:1956539-1970769 GCF_000412655.1 Myotis brandtii | reverse complement strand
CCCTGATCCAGGGCACCCTTCAGGGCAAACCAGCCAGCCCCAACCCGTACACCAGGCCTCTATCCTATATAATAAAAGGGTAATATGCAAACTGACCCTAACAGCAGAACAACTGGGAATGAATGGTCACTATGACACACACTGACCACCAGGGGGCAGACACTCAATGCAGAAGCTACCCCCTGGTGGTCAGTGCGCCCCCACAGGGGAGCTCTGCTCAGCCACAAGCCAGGCTGACGGCTGCCAGTACAGCGGTGGTGGTGGGAGCCTCTCCCGCCTCCTCAGCAGAGCTAAGGATGTCCGACTGCAGCTTAGGCCTGCTCCCCGCTGGCAAGTGGACATCCCCCGAGGGCTCCCAGGCTGCCAGAGGGATGTCTGACTGCCAGCTTAGACCCAATCCCCTGGGGAGTGGGCCTAAGCCAGCAGGTGGTCATCCCCCAAGAGGTCCCAGACTGTGAGAGGGCACAGGCCGGGCTGAGGGACCCCCCCGAGTGCACAAATTTTTGTGCACCAGGCCTTTAGTCTTACCTAATAATAGAAAAACATGTAAATTAACCGTCCTTCTGCTACGCTCACCAGCCAATCAGGAGAGTATTCAAATTAACCCAACAAATATGGCGGTTAATTTGCATACGTAGGGGCGAAGCGGCAGAGCAAAGACTGAATGCTCCATCCGGAGCTGCGAAGACCAAAGGCTCCGTCAGGAGCCGCAAAGACTGAAGGCTCCGTCCGGAGCAAAGGTCTGGGTCCCAGGTGCCAGAGGAAAACTGGTGCCGGCAGCCAGGGGACGGGAAGGCCTATTTCACGAATCTCTTTGTGCAATGGGCCTCTAGTAAGATTATAATAGAGCCAACATGTAGTATGTGATATCTTAGTACACACATTACTTACTCCTGTGTTTGTGGTGATGCTGATGTAACCTGACCTATTGTGTTGTGGTCATATAAAAGTATAGCACATACAATTATGGACAGTACTTGATAATACAATATTTGATAATAAAAATAAATTACTATGTTACTAGTTTATATATTTAGTATACTTTCATTTTTAACTTTACTTTAGAGTGTACTCTTTCTACTTATAAAAAATCTTTGCTGTAAACAGTGTGCCCTGTTACCCAGCAGCAGCACACACATGTTGTGCATACTGTGTTTCTTGATTGTGTCATTTTTTCTTGTACTTGATTTGCTCTCACATTGTTTTATAATTTAGTGTAGCCTATGTGTACAGTATGTATAAAGTCTACAGTATTATATAGTAACTAGAGGCCTGATGCACAAAATTCATGCAAGGGGCTTGGTCCTTGCAGCCCCAGCTGCCTTGGCTGGCCCTCACAGCCCCAGCTTTATCTGGAAGGTCATCCGGACAGTCGTTCTGCTGTTCAGTCTAGTTAGCATATTAGCTCTTTATTATATAGGATGTCCTAGGTTTTCATGTTCACTCACCACACACTCACTTACCCACTCAGAACAACTTCCAGTTCTCCAAGCTCCATTTATGATAAGTGCCCTATACAGATGTACCATTTTTTATCTTTAATACCTTATTCTTACTGAACCTTTTCTATGTTTAGATATGTTTAGATACACAAATACTTATCATTTTACAGTTGTTTACAGTATTCAGTATAGTAACATGCTGTACAAGTTGTTAGCCTAGGAGCAACAGACTATATAGTATACTATATAGCCTAGGTGTGTAGTAGGTTATACCATCTAGGCTTGTGTAAGTGCACTCTATGATGTTCAAACAGTGATGAAATTGCCTAATGACACATTTCTCAAAACATATCCCACTTGTTAAGTGGTGCATGATTGTAAATACATAATCCTATCTAATAAAGAGGGAATATGCTAATTGACCATCACACCCTCACAAGATGGCGGCGCCCACAGCCACAAGATGGCGGTGCCCAGTCCCCTCACCCCCGCCTCATCCAGCCTCAGTCCCCCAGTCCCTTCAGCCCACCTCATCCAGCCTCAGTCCCCCAGTACCTTCAGCCCCACCTCATCCAGCCTCAGTCCCCCAGTCCCCTCAGCCTCGTCTCACTCATCCAGCTGGAGTCCCCCAGTTCCCTCAGCCCCACAGGGGAAGGCAGCTGGGGGTGATCGGGCTGGCAGGGAACAGTTGGAGGAGGCAATCGGGCTGGCAGGGGAGGGCAGTTGGGGATGATCATGCCAGCAGGGGAGCAGTTAGGTGTCAATCAGGCCGGCAGGGGAGCGGTTAGGGGGCTATCAGGCTGGCAGGTAGAGTGGTTAGGGGCAATCAGGCAGGCAGGCAAGTGGTTAGAAGCCAGCAGTCCCAGATTGTGAGAGGGATCCCAGATTGAAGAGGGTGCAGGCTGGGCTGAGGGACAACACCCCCCCCCACCCCCCTGCATGAATTTCATGCACCGGGCCTCTAGTATATTATAAAAGTGACTAGTGAAAAGTTATATAATTTCTTCTGTGTATTAGTTTGCAGTTTGGTAAGTTAGAAGTTCAACACAAGACTCACTGGGCTAAAATGAAGGTCTTCTTGGGGCTGTGCTCCTTTCTGGAGGTTCTAGGGAAAAGTCCATTTTCTTTTTTCTTTTTTTTTTTCCAGTTTCTAAAGGCTGCTCACATTCCTTGGCTTGTGGCCTCTTCCTCTATATTTAAAGCCAGCAAAATTACATCTCTCTGACCCTTCTTCCACCATCACATATACCTTAACCATTGTAGGAAAAGGTTCTCTAATTTTAAAGAGACCCATGTGATTAATTCGCATCCATACAAATAATGCAAGATCATCTCCCCAACTCAGGATCTTTAACTTAATCACATCCGCAAAATGTTTTTTTTTGGTTTTTTTGTTTGTTTTGCCATGGAAGGTCATGTATTTACAGGTTTCAGGGATTAGGGCATGGATCTCTTTGGGCGGGGAGGGGTTATTCTACCAGTCTCAAGCTATTTCTATATTCCACATAGTAAAGACATTTGAAATCAAAAGTTCATCAGCCATTTACCCAGCTGATGTGGTTCAGTGGCTGAGCATCAACCCATGAACCCAGAGGTTGTGGTACAATTCCCCATCAGGGCACATGCTTGGGTTGTGGGCTTGATCCCCAGTACGGGGCATGCAGGAGGCCACTTACAGTTGTTTCTCTCTCATCATTGATATTTCTATCTCTCCCTCTCCCTTCCTCTTTCATATTTTTAAATATTTTGTCAATCATTTCCCTTCTTGTCATTTTTTTGCTATTTTACCATTTACTTTATTTTATTTTTTTATTGTCTAAAATTTTACATATGTCTCCTTTTTTTGTCTTTTTTTTTTTAGAATTGAATTTTACCCTAGAAAATAGAACAGAAGTTTTCAGTGCCTAAAGTCTTAAACGTGGAACAATCTCACTAGTCCTCAATGAATCTCTTGGCTGAAAGTTTTCCAAAATTTTTAGGGAGGATTTCAGTTTTACTGGTAAACATGAGATTTATCCAGTCTTACTGTTGTATATTTATATGAGACCAATATAGCGGTTTTATGTACCAATAGTATTTCTTCTGACACAGTAAAATGTTCATTTTAGCATAAACTGTTGTGTCCCAGAATGTGTGGAAGGAAGGGTGTAGTTAGTAAATGTGTCTCTTAGCCTGTCTTTTCACCCTGAACTCACTCACAGCATAGGTTTCTGTGCATTGAAGCATAGAGCAGCCTTGGTTGGTGAGTGCGTTCACAGGAGTTTAGTCTATTTCTTGCCTGTATTTCCTACTCATGTCTGGCAAATCTCTAAGTTGAAGCCAGTCTGTCTCAGAGGCGAGCACTTGCTGGTGCTTTCCACCCCACACCATGATTTTGGCTGATGCTTGGCAAAGAGCATTTCTTATTCCCTGGGAAATGTGCACTTGTTCATGTTTTTAACAACTGGGAGCCGAGCCGAGTTAGAGTCCTGTCACTGTTAATGGGCTGAGCAATATCAGTCAGTGTCCAGAATTGGCTTATGGGCTATTTTCTGTCTTTAAGGAGGTGATTCTTATTGGCAAGAACATGCTTTTTGGGGCCCTGACCTATCCATGTTCTCTTTTCAAGCATATGTCTCCTTCAGGAGGCACACACTGCCCCGAGGCCTGCTGCCTACAACAGCATGTCCTGGCCACAGGAAGACCAAGCAAAGGCAAAGGCACCAACTGTAGTCCAGGCCTGTGCTCAGAGGCCTACATTCATGATCTCATTTAACTTTACAAAACCCTATAAGATGGGCTTTCTCAATTGTCCCATTTTACAGATGATGGAAGCAAGATTTAAAGTGACATGCCCTGCCTCCCAGAGCTGGTCAGTGATTGGGCTAGCCAAAACTGTAAGTTGGGAAGCAAGTGAGGGAGCTCAAGCTGTAAACAGAATGTGAAGGAGGCCCCCAAACTCAGCAATCAGGGCAAAGAATATGTTAATGTAATATCTTAGAAAATATGAATTAATAAAAAATATCCATAATGAATAAAATGTCAAAATTCTAAGTAAAGACAGGATCTGACCTTGTACTTGTAGGACTTAGTCTTACTCACCCTTATCCCAGCCTGGTTTGATCCTGTCCCTGCCCAGGCTGGGTTTGAACCCAAGACTGGCTGAAACCACAGCCCATGCTCTCCCCCACTTCTCTGGGGCACTCATCTGTCTCCTTTGCTAGCAGGGACCTGGAGTATGCTTACATTGCTTGTCAACAAGGGGGGCAAATGAAGCTGATGCTCTCACTCACCCACCCAGGCTGGACTTAGAGGGGCATCTGTAATGGAAAGAAATCATGTGGAATGGCCCCTGGTCCTTCCGTCAGCATAGGAAATGTTTGATAGAGTAAGTCCTAGTTGTCGTTGGGCAAATCAACATTAGTCTGTGAGCAGATCTGCTTTAGTGAAAGTTCGGTGGCTCAGTTCAGATGGGCAGAGGGCCCCTCAACCTCCTCACCCTACCCAGCCTACTCCCTGGAGCGGCCACTGTGGACTCGGGACCTCTGCTTCTCACAGAATAGATATTCCTTTGCCCAAGTCCATTGGAAAGCCATGCTTCTCTTTAACTTCTTGCCTCCGGCAACTCCTGAGCAGGTGTCAAACAATGTCTACTGCTCCCTCCAGCCCAGCCCTGACTGCAGCCCCAAGTCCAGGACAGGGAAGCAGCTACTGAGGTATGGATGGGACCCTTGAACCAAATTCTATCGGGGGCTGTAGTGAACACATTCCACGGAACTGTCATATCCCTTGCCTCGTTTTCCTTTCCTTGCCCCATCTGAACTTGACATCTTAGTAATGCTTATAGCATCTCCTTTAACTTCAGTTAAAACTTTAGGTTCTAATTCCAGCACCCGAGCTTTAAAAAGTGTTACTTTCTTTATTTGCCATCATGAAATTAAGTAGGGCACTTTGCTCTGACGTGATGCAGTCCTCTTCCTAGAGCCCAAGGGATGTCTGTTCACTCTCAGGGCTCTCTCCTCACTCAAGCTCCATGCTCTACTTCATTCTCATTTTACTGCCACTTTGTGGAATGCTTTGTTCCAATTCTTAAAGGGATAGTGCAGCTATTTTTTAAAATTCCTTGCTCTTTCTTCTTAAAGGCAAAAACATGATTTTCTCTATGTTTTCTTATTCTAAGAATATTAACAAATATATTCTTCATTTATTCATCCAACAAATACAAGTTGTTTACCAAGAGCCAGGTTCAATGCCGTCCTGTGGATTTTCCTTACAGCAGCTCCTCCTATCTGAGGGTCTAGCTGATGCTCTCTCAAAAATTCACCTGACCTTAGCTGTTCACTCTAGTCAAGGGGATCTGGGTAGTTTGAAGAAGAGAGAATGTCCCAGTCTGTCCTGAAGACAGCTGAGTTTAACAACAACAGAAAAGAAGAACATCTATTTCAGAAGATACCTGAACAATTGTTTTAGCAAATAAATACCAGTGATGCTTGCAATGAAAAATAACACATGAAAGGTAAGTAAACAATGAAGGGACACTCGTTTCTAGATTGCATTTTAAATTAGCATTTTCTAATTCAACAACAATAATACTCAAAACAGAAAATTAAGAAAACCCAAAAGAGCATTTAAAAAATTAGTCATGTTACATGGCAATTATATCTCAATAAAGTTGGGGGGGGGGCATAAGCCAACCATTGAAGGTAACAACTGAGACATAATATGTTTGAAAGTAAATTCTTTCAATATTTTCTCAATGCATGTGAAAAATAACTATATTTTTAGTCAAAACTTGACTTCTACTGTTTCTAGTACAGTATTTCCTGTGCTGGTTGACACAGGAATAAATAGAAAGGTAATGGTTGCATCTCTCATATGAATACACCATCACTCAGTCAGCCTCAGGACTGGCTATCTAGATAGTCTCCAAAATTTACTGTCATAAATCATGTTTTAATGAACTTCCATGTGAACTTCTTTGCAGACACCTTTTACTTCCTCTCCAGGATAAAGTCACAGAAATTAAAATGCTAGATGAAGGAATATGCAGATTTAAATATTTTAGTAATATAGTAACAAATTGTCCTTAAATGTGTGTGTGTGTGTGTGTGTGTGTGTGTGTTAATCAATACCTCCATACGACTATATATAATTGCCAGGGAAACTTATCTCCCACAGAAGGAAGCTTGGTTAGGAATGAGGCAATTTTTCTGTGTCAGAAAATCCGAGTTGGAAAGGATTGCTGAGGAAGGCCATCCAATCTTTAACCTCAGCTGTCATACACTCGCCTCATCTGGTGAGCTTCTACACTGCCATGTCGAGCCCCATTCTGGGAGATTCCAACTTTATTAGTCTTGGATGGAGCCTGGGCATAGTATCATTGTAAAACCTTTCCAGTGGTTCCAATGTCAGCCAAGGTTGAGAGTCACTGAACTAAAGGAAAAGAAGTTTGCATACATTTGGTTGGGTTCAGGTGTATGTCTTCTGAGGCGATGCCCTAAACAAATGTTTGAGTTGTTTCCCTAATTCTTTAACTTTGTGAAAAATATTTCTGTGAAAACTGTGACAAACACTTTATAAACCCCTGAAAGGAAAGCCTGGGTAGGTCCAGACAGGTTCTTTCAGTTGTGTTCAGGTAACCGAAAATGGTGGCCTTTGTGACATCACCAAGGTTGCATCGGAGGGAAGAAAATGGAACCACAGCCAGTGGCTTTGAGTTGCAATTGGCACCCGAGTGGTCGGAGTCTTAGAAGACAGGGCAGTGTGAAATGGGGAGTGAGGCTTGACTTTAGGGTTGCACAAACCTAGGATTGAATTCAAGTCTTGCCATTCATTACTGTGTTACCCTGAGCAAGTTCTTTGCTTTTCTGGCCTCAGTTTTATCATCTATACAACGGGCTATATTGCAGCTTCCTCACAGAGCATTGGTGAGGTGTATACTGAGATAACATGTATGCATGCAGTGCCTACGCACTGATCAAAGACAACTGCTTTCTTTGCAGGCACCAAGAGTACTTCGTGCCTGCACCCACACATCCTAACTGCAATCCTAGTTGCGACAGGTGGGGTTTAAGACCAGCTTTGCTGCTCCCAAGGGGCTTGACCTTGTGCAAGTCACTGCTTGCAAAGCCCCAATTTCCTCCTTTAAAGTTCTCATGGCCCCTCCAAAATGCAACAATCTCTAAAGGAGGTCTTTTCCTTCACTTGGAATTTTTTATATTTAAATTAAATACACTAGAAGAGAACATTCAATGGCATAATTTTCAAAATGTTATAATTTATGGAGTGCCTATGATGTGTATATATGTATGTTATAGCATCGAAAGTTTACAACTACCATGGGAGATACTCTGTGAGGAAGTGGATTCAAAGAAAAATATTCTATCCATAATTACATAGTTGGCACTTGGTACAATTGAGATTGGAACCCAGCTTGATTCCAAACCCCTTGTTCCTGACAAGCTTAATTCCTAAGCCCTGCTGGTTATTAAAACAGGACTGATTATTCAAAGATAAACTAACCATTCTTGCTTTTCATTTTCCTTTCCTTTGCTGTGCTCCTATTTCCTAACAATTGCTTTTGTTTTGTGTTTGTGTTTTAGAGAAGGAGGGATAGAGGAAGAGGGAGAGAAAAAGGAACATTGATGTGAGAGATACATCAATCAGTTGCCTATTGTATGCACCCCACCGGGGATTGAACCCACAACTCAGGTATGTGCTCTGACCTGTGATTTTCTAAAGTTCTCAGAGTGAACCACATCAATATACCCTACTACACTCCAAGTAGGGTATATTTAGTTGGATCCACAAAAGGCCCACCATCTTCCCCAGCCCCACCCAAGAGGAGGAGAAGCATAAATGGGAGGAAATGGCAGTCTTAATAGATGACGCTAAAATACTGCACTTTTCCAGGTTTACAAAATAAAAGAACATGCAATGATATTGCTATGACCCTTCCCGAGGAGAGTCTGCATTAATAAGGGCCACCTAAGTGTTAGCCTCATAGGCTGCAGGTAAATCCACCTCTAGCCCTACTTGTTCCAGGTTGTTTTAAAATGAGGATTGTTCTCACTGACACACCGCTGTAGATGGGATCGTAGTTTATATGGAAATGATTGTGTTAAGTATAGCCTAATTTTTCTGTTACTACTGTCAACATGACAGATCTCCCTTCTTACCTTAAAATTGAGAATTATTTTATTCTAATTATTTTCTCCCATCAAGTAACCAAAGAGCTTTGGAACTATAAAGAAACAGAGCTCCTCTAATCCACAAACCTGGATTTTCAGGGATGAGAAAACTGAGACCTAGAGAGGGTCTGTGACCTAGACAGGCTTCGTCTGTCCCCAGATCAAGGACAATGCCCCAGCCGGAACTTATTGTGCATTAATTCTGCCCAGGAAAGAGGAGCACGGGCATGCCTGCCATTCCCAGGAGAGTTTGCTCTAGTTGGGGGACTATATCTATTTAACACAAAATGGTATCTGATAAACATAAAATTATTGTCAGAGGCAAGAACTGTGATCTCAACCCATTCAACACCTTTAACATCCTATATAATAAAAGCTTAATAAGCTAAATGTCTGGTCATCCGGTCGACTGTTCAACCAATCAAAGCATAATATGCTAATGATATGCTAAGGCCGCTCAACCATTCAACCGCTCACTATGACATGCACTGACCACCAGGGGCAGACAGTCGACTGGTTGACCAGTCGCTATGACGTGCACTGACCACCAGAGGGGAGATGCTCTGACTGGTAGGTTAGCTTGCTGCTGGGGTCAGGCCGATCGGGACTGAGGGAGATGGGTCAGACATGCCCTGGAACCCTCCTGGGGTCCCTCTCCAGCTGGACAACCTCCCATGTCCCTCCCCAGCCAGACAGCCCCTATGGCCCCGATCGGGTCTGGGCGAGACGGAGCTGGACACGCCCTGGAGCTTTCCTGCGGTCCCTCCCCAGCCCTGATTGTGCACCACTGGGGTCCCTCGGCCTGGCCTGTGCCCTCTCGCAATCCGGGACCCCTCGGGGAATGGAGAGCCAGTTTCCACCCGATCCTGCAGACCACTCCCCTCGGGAGGGCACCAGACACAGGACTCATGGCTGGTGAGTGCTGCTGCAATGGCACAAGCCTCTCCCTATCAAGACTGATTGGGCGCGAGCCTGCGGCAGGCACAGTGGGGCTGGGATGAGTGGGAGCGGCAGGTAGGAGCTGCAGGCGGCGTTGGACTACGGGTTTTGGCCCGATCCCCGCAGGCAACCCAGAGGGACCCCACCCATGCATGAATTTAATTAAAAAAATGTAATAACTTCACCTACCAAGTGTGAGGCTCCCACCCCTTGGCAAACCAGCCTCTCCTGAGCCAATGAGGCTGTCAGCTCTGCTAAGAAGCCCCTTGGGGGTTGAGAATTATGTGGTTTGAAGAAATTTCCAAAGGCCCTCCCTTTTATCCAAACTTTATTGTTTTGGGTCAGAAGCAGTGTAAAACTTTACTGCAACAGACATATACAGTATGTTCTATAAAGTATGTGCACTCATATGTGTATGTTTTAAGTGGAACAGAATACAGTGATTCTGAGAATAGAAATATAAAAAAGTTTAGTTAATCCTAGAAGGAAAATAATCAATCCAATACACTACTTTTTCTATTAACTTCATCCTTGAAAATAATTTTTTAGATCAAATTTTTTTTTCTTTTTTAATTCCTTTTAACCAAGTAAAACACTGAATTAATACTTGTTTTATATTTTTTTATTGAATTTATTGGGGTGACATTGGTTAATAATATTATTTAGGTTCAGATGTACAGTTCTGTAATACATCATCTGTATATTGTATTGTGTGTTTACCATTGCAATATATCAACTTTTTGAAGAAATTTTTATAAATACAGAAATTCCAGATGATGAATTATCTTAATATTCAAGTTCAAATGATTTATTGCTTCTGGTCATGGTCCTGAGAAAGAGCCTTGTCTAAATGACTTCCAGGAGCTGATGGAAGGGACAAAGAAGAGGCAGGCAGGTACCCTCCCTCTAGCCTCAGGGTTTCAAACTTTTCTTCCTCTTTTGAAAGCCAAGGGATGTTTCTTCTAAAGAAATGGTGCAATGAGATCAACAGGTAAACACAGAGGAAAGCTGTTCTAGCTAAGACATGGGTGAAGGTCCTGTCCCCGCTAACTTCCCCTTACTCTGCTTTCGTCATTGTGTTTTCTTCTCTGATTCTCTCTGACTCTGACCCTTCGATTACTTTGGGCCCACCTGGATAATCCAAGATAAGCTCCCATGTGGGCAGAGCTCAAGAGATTTATCTCAGTGCTGCGGCCAAAGCAACGCTGTGAGCACACTCCAGCGAACAGGCTTCCTTGGCACACCAGGAAGTGGCAACGCCCGCCTGACAAATCTCCAGGAGCCACCTACTCTTAGCCCCGACCCTCACGCCCATTGGATAACATAGCAAGCGTGTCCCTGTTCTATTGGCAGCTTACCCCTTTATATACGGCTGTACTTCCCCAATAAACTTAGATCTGTGTCTCTGAACCTGGTCTCCGAAGTCATGCATGTAGACGCCCCAGCGCGTTGGGCTCCGTCGTCCTCACCCCTGAGGGACCCCCTGTCTCACTCCCACATCAAGAGCCTTAATCTAATCATACCTGTGAAGTCTTTTTTGCCATGTTAGGTATTATATTCACAGTCTTCTAGAATGTGGGTATCTTTGGGGACTATTATTCTGCCTACCACATTTTTCTTGTGGATTAACTTGAATTAAGGCTAGTACCCTTTGTTAAATTTATTAAAACTCAGCTTCTAGAAGGTAACCCTGGTTAGTAAGGCTTCACCTCAGCTACCCACAAGTGAGTTGAGGTTGTCCAGTGTTCTTTAGTCTAACCTGATAGTTCTCCAACTTTAGCCAGAATAAAATCACGAAGAAGGTTTGTGAAGACAGATTGCTGTACTCGAAACCCAGAGATTCTGATTCAATAGGTCTGTCCAAGAATTTGCATTTCTCAATCAGGTAAAATATTTTTAACAAACATCCACAAATTCTTTGGCACTCCTCCCTTTAAAAAGTGGGGTCTCATTTTTCTCCCTTTGAGTATGGGTCAGAGTCAGTCACTCACTTCTAACTATATTCAATGGATGTGATGGCATATGATTTCAAGACAAAGTTCTCAAAGGCAGGACAGCTTCTGTGTCCTCTCTCTCAGATCATGCGGAGGGCCAAACCCCATGTCTTGAGGACACTCTAGCAGCCTAGGGAGGAAATGAAGACTGCTACCAACATCAGCACCAATTTGACAGCCACGTGAGGGCGCCACCTTAGAAGCTGATGCTCCAGTCCCAGTAGAGCCTGCAGGTGACAGCAGCTCTGGTGACACCTTGACTGGAACCTCATGAGAGACCCTACACTAAGATGTTCCTGCTAAGTCAATCCTAAATTCCTGACCCATGGAAACTGTGAGAAATAACAAATGTTTATTGGTGTTAAAAGCCACTAACTTTTGGGATAACTAGTTAGACAGCAACAGACAACTAATTGATGTTGCTGTCACTGGTCCAAGGACCACACTTCGAGAAGCACTGGTCCAGCTGACACATTGGGGGTGGGGGTGGGGGTCACAGGCATTTCTCCTGCCTGCAACTGGTATTCTCAGGACAACTAGAGGAGGGTAATGTCCTCAGGTTTATATGGACTGCAAATTCATTTTCTCCTTTCTGCAGACATATTCAGTTACCACCAGTTGCTCCTTTATGGAAATTCTTTTACTAGGAAGAATAACAACAATATGTCAACTGTGAGCTGGACTCCAGAAGGCCATTTCTGTCTACTCAGTCATAAAAATGTTCTGTGCATGGGTGAAGAACTGGACAGGATTAGGGAGACAAGAACATGATGAAAAGATTAGACCATTGTTCTCTGTCACACTTTTTTCAGTCTGGAGGTGAATAAGATGAAGAAAGAAAACAAAACTCTTGACAAAAGAGGGAAAGATAGCACTAGGAGCTAGGAGAGCGAGGGGGCGTCCAACTGTTACATAATGAGAAACAAGCTTCCCTCATTGTATTAGAGAAGCCAATTCCTGGGCCAGCTGTAGAGGAAACAGGAAGTTTACATTATCTGGGATGTCAGTAAGAACCGAGCGGACACACTTCCTGTCTGATTCTCCCGGAAGATTAGCAAACTCTTCAGCAAAGATGCTTTTCCAGGGGTTTCATTAGTTGTTTACTTTCCCAGTTGGCAGATGTGGGCCAAAGGCAATGCGGCTCCCAGAATGAGGGCAGGGAAGTGGTAGTGGACAGAGTGCCACAGAGGAAGGCAGCTTGAGCTCCAGCACGCCTCATTGGCTCTGTCTTCAGATCAGGCTGTGCCGGGGCCTGGTGGTCAGCACATTCACATCAGTGACCCCCATTCTCTTTGATGGGGTTTCTCTGGCTTTTCTCTTTATTCATGGAAACATAAAATATGGCGTATGATTTCATTTGTATGAAGTTCTTGGAAAGGGGAAACTAATCTAGAATGACAGGAAGCAGAAAGTGGTTGCCTCAGGCCAATATTGGTGGGGGTGGGGGGTTGACTACAAAGGGGCATGTGGAAATTTGAGGAGAGATGGAAATGTCCCACATTTTTATTGTGGTAGTGGTCACATGGGTGTATACATTTTCAAAATTCATTGAACTGTACACTCAGAATGGGTACATTTGCTTGTATATCAATATATCTCAATAATGTTGACTTTAAAAGTATGACATAGGAGGAGTCCTCTGATAGGGCTGTCAATGAAAGGTTTGGCAAAAAATAAGTTATCTGGTAGAAGAAAGAATGCACTGGATTAGATTAAATGTCTTCAAACAGAGTGGACAGTCACTTGGAGGAGATTTTATGCAAGGAATTCAAGGATAAATTAGAGGATGGAATATATATTAGTTTCCCAGGGCTGTCATAACAAATTTCTACAGACTAGCTGGCTAAAACAACAGAAGTTTGTTCTCTCACAGTTCTGGAGGATGGAAGTCTGAAAGCAAGGTATCAATAGGGTTAATTCCTTCTGGAGGCTCTGAGGGGGAATCTGTTCCAAGCTTTTCTTCTAGCTCCTGGCTGCATGTAATCCATACTAAATTTTGCTTGGTGCAGAACTCCAATCACTCCTCCATCATCATGTGGCCTCCTGTTATTGTTTCCATTGTCTGTCTGTGTTTTCTCCTCTTCTTATAAGGACACTTGTCATTGGATTTAGGGCCCACCCAGATAATCCAGGATGATCTCATTTTAAGATCCTTAACTTAATTATATCTGCAAACACTCTTTTTCCAAATAAGGTCACATTCAAAACTCCAGGTGGGCATATATTTTGTGGAGCCTCCACTTAACCCACTACAGTATGGATAGAGTTTATGCTCTTTCTAACTCTGAGATTCTAGAATCCCACATTATTTATACTGAAGACTATGTGGCTTATATTCAACTAGTGGCCCGGTGCACGAAATTCGTGCACGGGGGAGGGTGTGTTCCTCAGCCTGGCCTGCACCCTCTCCAATTTGGGACCCCTCAAAGGATGTCCTACTGCCAGTTTACAGGGATTGGGCCTAAACCAGCAGTCGGACATCCCTCTTGCAATCCAGGACTGCTGGCTCCTAACCGCTCACCTGCCTGCCTGCCTGCCTGATTGCCTCTAACCACTCTGCCTGCTGGCCTGATCACCCCAAACTGCCCCCCCTGCTGGCCTGCTCTCCTCTACCTTCCCTCCCCACTGGCCTGCTCATCCTCAACTGTCCCCCTGCTGGCCTGCTCACTTCAAACTGCCCCCCCCC
>NW_005368707.1:1919139-1954201 GCF_000412655.1 Myotis brandtii | reverse complement strand
CAGAGGGACCTTAACTTTGATGTAAGGGATTGTTTCTGTTGCCAACTGTTTTCTTCCTTGCCAAGTAAGAGAGTTGTTGTGAACTCTTCAGTGATGCCTTCCCCAGGATATTTGCAGATGTGGTTGGGAAAAGTCATTTCATCCCCGACCTTTGCATGTCAGGTGCTGGGGTCCCGGGGGTGCCGCCTGGCCTGCGCCCTGGCTCTCTCTCCCTCTGATCGCCATGCGATCATGGGGCCGCAGGCGAGGCGGCAGCCCGGCTTTCCGATGGCGATCACCGGCCGGCTCTTGCCTGCTGCCTGGGTTTCCGATCACTGTTCTTCCGTCCTTCCTCTTTCGCCTCCCATCATTGTGCCTACGTATGCAAATTAACCACCATCTTTGTTGGCAGTTAATTTGCATATCGCCCTAATTAGCCAATGGGAAGCGTAGTGGAGCTATGGTTAATTATCCTTTTTGTCTTTTATTAGATAGGATACTTTTGTAAAAGAAGTATTTGAAAGACAGTGAACATCTACTACCTGGTTGGAAAATGGGGAATGGAATAACGAGAGAAAAGAAGGGCCAGAAACAGAAAAATATAACTTTAGAGTTTGCCTAAAGCTAACCTTGATGCCAAATCTATGTAATTTCTAAACATTTAACCTGAGGTCTTTCCACATACACTGAAAAGAAGAGAAATTTGACCATGATCAGAAAGCCATTCTTCCTATGAGAATGGGGAAGCAAAGGAAACATTCTACAGGTCCTAGAGTTATAGAGTTCCAGTTTCCAGATACTTCCTTAAAAGATCTTGCTCTGCCCTACCCTGCCCCAAATCTGTTTTGAAACTGATCTGAGTTGTTTTTTCTGCTGCCTTGGAAACTTCTCAAACACATAGCCCTGGGCCTGATAACAGCAGAAAACTCTTGTTCCCACCGAACCCCCTAATGAGTTATAAAATCTCAAAGCATTTGGAGAGGAAAGTGATCTTATTCTAAGAGTCCCTTTACCAATGAGGAGAAATTGTAACTCAAAATTGCCTAGAAAAGAAAAGAAGCAAATTAGATCTCACAACTATCAGCATCACAGCCACGTGTGCCATAATGCAAGCCTGCTCTTTCGCTCCATCAGCACAGAAGAGAAGTTGAGATCCACTGGTTTCAAAATGACAACATGCGGTAGCCGGTGAAAAGCCAGTGTGATGAGAGGGATTTCCTCTCTGGCCCACAGACCCAGTGTCATTAATTCCCACTGGCATGGTGATGCTCTGTTTGCTCGTTAGCGCTCATTGGCATATATTGTCCCTCTGTGAACCACCATACTCTCCCTGACCAGATTAATCTGGTGACTCTCATTACATGATTGATTACAACCAGCATCTCACTAAAAATGGGGACTGGAGGATTAAAGTAATTAATCTAACCCTTCAGGAAGGCTATTTCCTGTATTAATGTCTTCATTTTATCAAATACAGACATTTTTCAACTTATGATGGGAGTACTTTCTGTCAGTTGAAAATATTGTAAGTTGAAATGCATTTAATACACCTAACCTACCAAACATCATAGCTTAGCCTCACCCACCTTAAACATGCTCAAAACACTTACATTTAGCTATAGTCAGCAAAATCATCTAAACAAAACCTCCCTTATAATAAAGTGTTGAATATGTCTAGCAAGGGGCAAAGCTGGGAAAACAAGAACCTCACCCCCAGGGTACCCTATCCTCCCCTAGCATATCGCTGGTCAGGCAGCTTAGACCCCCTGAATTTTCCTCTCTAAAGATAACATCTAGGCCTCAGTTGTATTTCAGCCCCAGGCCTAGAAAAGCAGCAAAACCAGACAAGTGGTGTTGCGGCTGCCTCAGGATCAGCTGCTTTGACTAATGAACCCCTGCTCTGACACCACCCAATCAGTAGAGACCAGAACCCTGAACAGTACACCTGGAAAGCTGATGAGTATTCTATTAAGACCCTCCCTGAGACCTCCCCTAAGATTTCCAACTGTAAAAAAGAGATAAATATGCTCAGGACAAAGGACCCAGTGCATGCTCTCCCTCCAAGGAGCATGCCCATGTCATTCCCCCACAGGCACGTGCCCCACAACCTCTAAGGGACCCCACAAGACTTGCAACCAGGGGAGCAATGGGCAGCGGCAGCTGATCCCAGGCTAACCCCCTGAACCTGTCTCCAAGGCCCCCTTTTCTCTGACTTCTCAGTGAGCCAAAGCAGCCCAGCCCAGGCTTTCCTATTGCTTCTTCTATGTCCTTCCTTGTTTCATGTCTCAAGTATATTTTTGCTGCCATCATGGACCCCATACCCTCTGGCTCAGCATTGTGTAGCCCTTCCCTTTAGATATCCCCATTCCCCATCCCCCTTTCCTTAAACTAAATGTATCTTTAATCACTGTCTGACATGGCTATTTAGCCTGCCTGTGCACTACCGCACCACCAACTTTAACTTTTCACTTTCTAAAGTAAAAACAAACAAAAAAAAATGTAAGCAGAACCAGGGAAAGTTGGGATTTGGATACATTGCCCTAAGATAGCTGTAAGTCCCCATTGGGCTTTTGTAACCGAGCTCACCTGCCAGGTGTTGTGTGCAGAACCCCATGTGTTTTTCAGTCCCCAGACAGAAGAATCTCATTTGAGCCACCTTGGATGTCATTGGCAGACCTTGAGAAGAGCACCTAGGAGCCAGTGAGAGGGCTGGGAGCACACACAGGGTTATTCTGGGCCAGCCTGTGGTGTCATCAGGAAGCCTAGAGGTGGCACAAGAAACCTATGCTCAATAAGAACCTTCTACAAAGCTGAACTGAAAACTGCCCCAGACTTGGCTACTTGGCCATGCCTCTGAGAGCCCAAAAAAGAAACTCAGGCCACGAGAAATACATTTCAAGCCTATTCCATGGCTCATAGCAGAAGGAAAGTCTAAATTTAAATCTCTGAGCCATAGTTTCAGAACCAAAGTTTTTATATGACACAACATAAAAAGATCTTTGGGAAAGAGGGATAGGTCCTCACTCGTGTGTGTGTGTGTGTGTGTGTGTGTGTGTGTGTGTGTGTGTGTGTATGCACCCACATGGGGAGAGACCTGTGCTGAGTACTTCTTACCTGCTGGGCTCTGTAGAGGTGGGGGGTGAGGCTGCAAAAGGGAATGCAGCTGGCCCTCCTTTGAGAAGCCTTTAGTCCAACAGAGGGGGATGCTACTTACGCTGCCAGAATCCACTGGCTTTGTGACCCCAGAGGGGGCTAAATGTGCTGAAAAATTGTACTGCAGTGAACACTGGAAGGTAATACTGGAGGAAGTGAGAGTAATCAAGCTCTAACATGCTGGGCCAGCAAAGATTTGGGCCGAACAGAACCATGTTGGGCGGCTCAATGAGGAAATGAGCACCCTGCTTATAGTTATACTAGAGGTCTGATGCACAAAAATTCGTACAAGAGTAGGCCTTCCTTCCCCTGACTGCCGGCACTAGCTTTCCTCTGGCACCCGGGACCTGGGCTTCCCTCTGGCCACCGGCAGGCACTTAGGACCCGGGCAGCTTCCCTCTGGCCCCGGCTTCATCTGGAAGGATGTCCGGAATGACTTCTGGAAGGACGCCCTGTCTAATTAGCATATTACCCTTTTATTATTATAGATAATGCTTCACCTTCTTGTCTTGCCTGATGCTCACAGCACCCTCAGCAGTGAGCATTATTATCTCCATTCTGCTGATGAGGACACTGAGATCAGAGAGGTTAAATGATCAACTTCAGATCAGACAGCCAGTCCAAGGCAGAACACTGCCTCGGCACAGCAGTCAGGCTTCAGAGAGTCTGGCACAGAAGGAATGTCACCCGGGATAGGCATCCTGCCAACTGCAAAAAGCCAAAGTGTTCCAAGTGGGCACGCTGTAAAGGTGAAGGCAGCCCCCTGAATGCCTGTGCAAGGGAGGCTGGTACAGAGGCCTCTGACTTGGGGGCAGGCAGCTGCTCCCTTCCTCAGGCAACACCTGCTCACAGGATCACCAGGCAGAGGAAACAAATGTCTGACAGCCCCATATCCTACTGCACTCTCCCCAAACACAGCGCCCATGGCAACCAAATAGAGGGCCCTGGAAAAAACACAGTGCTGGAGGCAGGCAGGGCATGGCACTGAGTACTTACTCTGCACCAGGCGCTGTCATAGGCCTGAACCTGACTAAGGAGAGAACCAAGCCAGTAAGAAGAAAAGGCTTTGAACCCAGGTATTGGATGCCAGCCCCCTAGCTATGCTACAATCTCCCCCACATACACCCAAGTGACACATCCCCTCAAGAGAGTTGGAATATTCAGCAAGTGACAATGAATGACAGTTGACTATCAGCCTCTCAAAGGCAGGACAGGACAATTTCTCTGTTTTGCTCACTGATGTAACCCATGATTCCAGAACAGTGCAGGGCACATGGCAGACTTTTAATATTTATTAGGTAAAGAACCATAAAACCATACCCTGAAATGCTAAGTTGACCAAGCTACTTGCTACTGCACTTTGCTTTCCCAATTTGCAATTCAGGTTTTTCCTTCCTAGAGTCTAATAGTAGAGTTCCTTAATGATGTAATTTTACATACAAGAAGACTCATCCCAGGCCTAGTCCCTCTTTCACACTGGAGAATGCTCAGGGCGGAAGGTGACATACTTATTGGTCCCAGACAGCAGCTAGGCTGAGGTGGACTTTGTCCGGCTGGACCTTCCCCAAAACCAGCTGCACAGATTCACCCTACACCCTCCTCATCTCTTCATTTAACCCTCAATAATGCAACTCCTTCTTTCACGAGACTGAAGTTTTGTGCCCCATTTACTGTATTTTGGTGGGATTTTCTATATCACCATTGTCACTGATCTTAAGTTTCCTTACAAACAATAAGAAATGTAGATATTGCCTTCCATGATCAAGGTCTGTGGTGCTCAGATGCTTTCCAGGGCTCTGCCCACCACCCCAGGGCCAGCTCTGGCCTCACCTGCTTAGGTGTGTCCCAGGGACAGTGAATGTGGAATTGGCTTGAAATAGTAAATGCCCCTGAGCAGTAGAGAGAGTTTCATCACACTGGCATGTCGCTAAAACCGCACAATCTGTCAAGTGAGTTTGTTTTGCTCTCTAGATAAATGAGGAGCCAAAGGGTGTTTTTCTGACTGTGAATTCTTGGCATTTTTTCAGGCTCTTAAATAAGCAAAGCGAACACTGCCAGTCTTCTCTGGCACTGCTCAGGACTGTTTAATGAATAATAGAATCATGGATCAGGGGTCTCAGAAGTCACCTGGCACAGGGGTTTTCAAAACTTTTAGGCCACAAAATCCTTTCAAATACAATATTTGGTATGGTATGGTATGGCATGGCATGGCATGGTATGACATGGTATGGTATGACATGGTATGGTATGGTATGGTATGGTATGGTATGGTATGGTATGGTATGGTATGGTATGGCATGGTATGGCATGGTATGGCATGACATGGTATGACATGGTATGGTATAGTATGGTATGGTATGGTATGAGGAAAAAGCTAGCAGTACTGTGGATAAAGGCAGCTCCGGACCCTCCCCTAAGCTCTCTTTTACCTTCCTTCTGGCCAACCAGCGCAGTTCCAGAAACAGCAGTCTCATCTAACACCTCGCTGCAATGATCATACACAAAGGGACTGAGAGGGGAAGGGGCTTGGTCACCCAGGGAGTTAATGACCAAGCTGGGGCTGGCACCTCGCTCTGGCTCAGGAGTTGCACTCTCCCTATGCCCAGCCCAGCCTCAACCTGCTTTCTAACCTAACACTCAGACATGCCCCTGCCTGGGACCAGTGTTCAGAGACAATGCTCCCTGCCTGGTCCTGAAGGCCCGGCCAGGCCTCAGCGTGTGGGTACATGCTAGTGACCACACCTAGGTGACTTATTAAATGTGGAGCTTGTGATAAGACCACTTTAGCAGCAAAGCTCCCACTGGCCTTGACTTCCCATCTCTCAATGAGAAGAGATACCTTTAATTCTCAAATGTGCTCTTTAATGGCAAAAAACAAACAAACAAACAAACAAACCCCCAACAAACAAACAGCAACAAAAATCCCTACAAACACAACCTTCTGTCCCAGCCTTTTATTTATGGGTCGCAGATCAGAGAACTGTCTTGCAGAAACGACACCCATGAAGTCAAGTTAAAAATGGGAATGGGTTTGGAAGGAACCAGGCCTGCATTCACCCTGTGCCGCCACCCCAAGGCCCCAGCATCCTCCTCTGTAAAGGCAGCATGTGGCTCCATGATCTCGAAGCTCCTAAAAAAATGGAAAGCAAACTCCTTTTCCTCTCTCCACGTGGAGGAGTCCTCTCCCATGTTCTCCTAGGAGGCAAGGAAAGAAGTGAAACCTGAGGAGCCCAGTCCCGTGGCCGCCCAGTGAGTCCTGCGAGAAGCAATGCTGTGACTCACACAGAAAAGCTGCAGAAGTGCCTCGGAACCAAATATCCCTGTCTCAATAGTCCTTTATTTTCTTCGCCTTCTCAATAACCTTTCTCCTCAGCTTCAACTACTTTAGAAAAGCTGTCAATATACAACTGGAGCCCTGGCATTTTTCTCTTATCCCTCCGTCCTGTCTGCCTTGTCTCAGCTGATAGCCTGGTGCCAGACACTGAAATGGGAAGCTCCCTTCCCTGACCTTCCCCTCCCTTCCCTGACCTTCCCCTCCCCTCCCACACCCTCCCTATCTCCTCACTGTACCTTCCCTGTGGTTCTCTTCCCCTCCCTCCTGTACCCTCCTACACCCTCCCTCTCCTCTCGCTCCTGTACCCTCCTCCTCTCCCTCACTGTCCCCTCCCTCCTGTACCCCTCCCGAACACACAGATTAAAGTCACTTGGAGAGTCTGGCTGGAACATTCCGTGGTGCTCAGAAATCTTAAACACTGTGGCCTCTACAGTGCCTGCCAGGGAGAACAGGGAGTCCTCTCTCAGGCCAGACTCGAAGCAGGCAAGATGGAAGAAGCCTTATTAGGTCATCCAGCCCAAGAACAGGGTGAGCCTCTTTCTTCTGGTCACCAGCCCACAAGAATGAAACTCCAGACTTGGACATCTGCATCCCTCCACCACTAACTCCCCATCCCACCCTTTAAGGAATCCACCCTCTTCCAAAGACAAAACAGTCCTCTGGCCGCATCCCGTTCCCCTCCACACCTGGAAAGAAAGCCCTGTGTGATGCCTTCCCAGGACTCAGTGATGCTTATTCTGGTCCTGCTATGTCCTCACACCTGGCTTTTTCAGAACACTTAGCACCTTTTACCACCCCGTATCATGTCCTTATTTGTGGTTCTGTTTGTCACCTGTCTCCCTGCACTAACATGTAGTTCTTGAAGAAGAGATTGCTCATTTGGGTCATGCATACATCTCAAGTGCAACTTCAGTAAACATTTACTGAATGGATTTCTTACACACAAAGATACCTCTCTAGTGCATATTTTCATTTCATGTCTCATGCTTCTTTTTTTTCAACGATTTCTACAGATAAAGCCACTTTATATTCATGCAGAAAGGAAGGAAGTTATCCTTTGTCATGTCCCTATCTTTTCCTATCTGGGAGTCAACAGTCTCCCTCCATTTTCTTGGGGAAAGTGGGCTCACCTGAGTCAATCCTTCACTCAACTTCCTCATGCCATGAGCAGGCAAGTTTCTAAGGGCTGCAAGCCATTCTCACAGCTCATTGAGGATGCGCGAATATCAGCACCCCAACGGCCTCCAAAGCCTTATTCCGGCATGGGCCTGGCCCCCCACCTCTGCACTCTGGCTCCTGAACTATCACCTCCCAACTGTCAAAACTGCTCCCAAGGAAGAATCTTACAAAAACTGCCACACTGAGGAATGAATGCTTAATAAGGCTCAACAAGTTCCCTCTCCAGAAGCAGTGCCACTTTGAGCGGGCAAGCTCCAGTCAGAGGAGCGGGCACCTGCTGGCACAATGTCATTATCTATGAGAGGGCTGGAGTCTGGCCAACCTCCAGGACTGGGCCTGCTCTTTAAAAATACTCATTTGTGTTTTCTGATTATAAAAAGACTACATGTCATAGAAATTTTTGTTTAAATGATATTTTAAAAAATAAAACATTTAAAGCATCTGTTAGTTCACTGTTCATAAATAACACTGTACACATTTAAAATTTTTCTTTCTCACTCTTTAGTCCAATTATTTTTTTATTTTTTTCTTTAGGAAAAACATTTTTTTCAGCCCACCTTTTCTGTTTAGGTGGCTCACAGCTGACTCCTGGATGTTCTGAAGAAGGATGGAAGAGCTTATCTTGGTGGAATGGCATGAGGGATGGCATGGGTCCCTGAGGATAAGGCTTTTATGTGGCTCCCTTAGTGGCACAGAATGGACATTGAATCAATGCTTTGGACTGAACACACGCCAGGGTCAGTCCATGTTAAAATGCAGAGCGTGGGCAACTTTGTATGATTTCAAGGATTACAAAAGTTCTCAAATTAGAATTTCTCCTCTAACCATTGCTAATACCTACAGTTCCAGTGTGAAAACTGTGTTCTTAAACCCCAAACTCTATTTCCAGGTGAGAAAACTGAAGTCCCAGAAGGGTGAACTGAAGTCCCAGAAGGGCTTTGAAATATGTTCAAATGTGTATATCCAGGGGAGGGAAATGATTGGAGTCATTATAGGATCAGTAAACACACACCAGTCACAATGGCTGTGAATGGGTCTCTCCTAAACATCCAAGGACAGTGAGACGAGGGTAAACTGAAGGCACAGAAGCCCAGGAGGACTGGGGGGACTGGGGACATAGCCAAAGAGGAAAATATGGAAGGGTGGAAAGGCAAAGGCTGGAGACACTAAGAATTAAGGTCAGGTTTCTTCCCTTCTGGGTTATTTATACTTAAAAAGAACATACCTGTGGTGTCTATGTCCAGTTCTGGCCTTAGTAATGGTGTGACTACAATATGTAAGATAAAGGCATGGTGCCAGGATCAGTGGTCCTTTGGGTAGCTTAGTAAATACAGATTGCCAGAGCCCTACCCCTGGAAATTCGTATTTAAGTTGGTCAAAGCCCAGGCATTGATCAGTTTGGACTTTTGTTTTATTTCCTCAAAGCCTTGCATTTGCTCAATTGTCACTGCCAGAAGCACTGTCCAGTCCACCTACAAGCACCTCTGGCCTCTGCAGGTGCCTGTATGCATCTGCACATGGCAGTTCTGCACGCTCAGAGGCTAGAGGTTCCCAAGATGCAAGGTCATCAACCAACTGCCAACGGCAACACATGCTTCCGATGTTCTCTTTCCTTCATCAAAGGGTTTAACAAAGAAGGTAGGACAAGGGCGTCCCTCAAGCCATGGGGTAAATTCATGATTGGCCTTTTGAAAAGACTGAGTTTATTTCCCAATTAGTACTTACCAAAAGCTCATTGATTAAGTAGAGCACTACATATGGCATTTATGAGGTTGTTTCTTTTCTCAGACTATTAGAAATTCTGAAAACATTGAAAATCCATTTTTAAATGCAAAAAAAGAAAATAGTTTGGGGTGAAAGTAAATGCAATGACAATTTATCAAGTTACCAAGCATCACAAACCTCATTTTGATGTGCTAATATTAAGTGATGAAGACAGCAGGTTCCTGTCTTCATCTCAGGGTGACAACAGAAAGAGCCATATGAGCATGATCTATGAATTTTCCTGATAGCCTCTGAGAATTTATCTACCAGAGTCAGAATGACATGCGTAAACATGAATTAGGGGAAATGAGTCACATTTTCAGGAAAGTCAGCCTCATAGGTATTGGGGAATTTTTCTTCCATCCTTGCAGGCCCAAAACACCCCTGGGCTTTCTTAAGCTTATGCAAATTTATATAAACTCTTGTTGCCTCAGAAAGTGTCCATTTCATAGTAAGTAGTGTCTTAGCCTAAGGATATGGCGTCTATTGCTATTTGCCCATCCCTTAAGTACACCTCCATTGGCAAACTCCCACTTATGACCTCATATCCCATCTGATTTTCATCAAATGTGCTCTTTTCAGTGAAAAGGAAAGCCAAGTTTAACTTTTACAAGGTCAGCACAGATATATCTTTGCAGGTGCCACATTGTGCATATGAAAAATAATAGAGGTACAAATTCTAGAAAATAGCCAGTTTTTATAGTTGCTGTGAGTTTTATAGCAGAGCGAGTATAAGAAATCAGCCCCTGGGCCATCTCAACATCTCTTCAGCTATAAATAGGAGACCTTGAGCAGTACAGATGTTTGAAACATACAAAGAAGCACAATCCAGGAAAAATGAACACGAACGTGGGCTCTCTGCACACCTGGCCATATGGAAAGTGAGTTAATTTTATTCCAGTTATATTACAGTCAAATGGGAGATTGTTTTTGCCAATGTGAAAAGCCAGAACCTCAGTCTGGGTGCAACAAAGCTATTGATTTATTACAAATCTTCAAACCTAAGGGGAAAGGTAATCCAGTCCTGGGACAGGAGCTATCCTTTCATTTCTGGAGGGGCAGTAGACAGCTGCTTCCGGTCTAACTTGATGAGCCTCACAGCCTTCCACAGTGCTTGAAATCTCCCCCAATGGGGATCTTCCATTTTGTTTTCATATTGTATCTTCATGGATTTCAAAACCCTCTCTGTAATATCCCTATGTGGATCCTTTGAGCAATGGGAGCTATTACATAAGGCATTCATCATAGCAAATTCTCCTGAGTATTGAGTTGAAACCTTTAACTTCCATTCATTCATCCTAATCTTTCTCCTCCTGAGTACCACAGAGTAAATCCATCACGATGGCCCTTCAATATTAGAGGATAGCTAGCAAGTCTCCTCTAAGCCTTCTTGTTTCAGAAGCAAAACACTGAGCTTCTGCCACCAGTTCTAAGTGATGCAATTTCTGGAGTCATTGTCACTTGAACCAACTATTTCTGGACCTGATTGTTTTATAGGAAGCCAAACAGAAGAGCTCTAAGCAGTACAAACCCCAGCAGAACTGCTGCTACCCTCATAGATTTATTTGTTTTATTTCTCTCAATGCATTCTAAGGTATTATTCATATTTGGGGAAACTATATTGTGGGTTCATACAGAACTCCCAATAACTAAAAACTCCTCAGCTTTGGTCACAGAAAATCCTATTAAGTCAAGCCTGCCTTGGCTCATAGATATGTAACACATATAACATATATAGAATATATAGCAATCTCAATTAAACTTCCTTTGTTGTTATGTTCTGTCAAGATCCATCTGAGTCCTGATTCTCTCTTCAGGGTTTCAGTGACGCCCACCCCCACCCCAGCTAAATGTCATCTATAAAGTGGTAAGAATGTCTTTTACCTGATCCAAGTTGACAATAAAAATGAGGAACCCAAACAGGGCCATCAGAGGCACTTTGCAAGTGGAGAACAATCCACCTTTGAGCACAGGGATCTACAGCCAGATAAATCTACCTGCTGTCACTGTCACCTGGTCTATGTGTCCCTATCTCACTCACCATGAGGGAGTTTTTCAGAGTCCTGACCAAATCCAAGTATAGGGTGGAGCAAAAGTAGGATACAGTTGTTCCTATGGAAAATAATATAATAATTAATAAATAATAATACAAGAATAAACTTTGTGTTTCGTGTACTCACTACTGTAACCCTATTTTTGCCCCACCCTGCATGGAATGCAAAGGTTGGCTTTCCTCATTAGCCTTTTGCTCTCTTTGGCTTTAATTTTCTCATAGCTTTCTTGACTTTCTGATTGGACAAGTGAACAGATCACCCTCCTCCAGGGAGCTTTCTGAAGCAGGAGAGCAGTTCTGAAGTTCTACCCACTGTCACAGACCAGGTTGTTCTTCATTAAAAGGCTAATTGGCCGGTGTTTTTTCACAAGCTTCAGTTCATCCTAGGCCTTCCTGACATTATTCTTGTTACTTTTGGTCTCTTTTCTTGGACTTGGAACCTCCTCCCATCCCTTGTTCCCTTGTCAAGCCTGGTTTCTTCAGAGAACTTACTCTGCAGCCACATAGAGTCTGCTGTGTCACTCTGCTGTGGCATTGAGCATGTTTCTGATCAATGCCACCCCAGACCTAGGCAGAAGGAGCCCAATTCTGGGCCCCTGTGTAGTGAAGAGTTAGCCTTACCTAAAGAGAAATCTGGCCTTTGCTCTTGGCTACTGGGAGGTGATCTCTAGGCCCCTAGAATGTCCACTAGCAAGAGGGTCTTTTTTTGCCTCGGGACTTTAGCCACTGCACATCGTAGCAGTATGATTTATCATGGGAACTTGGAATACACTATATCAGCTCCAACCTCTTAGAGGGCTGGAGACTAAAGGTCAACCACACAGGCAGTATAGGATCAAGACTCAATCAAGACCATGCACACCAATGGTCAGATGGGCTTCTGTGGTAGGCAATGCTCGGTGCATATTTTCATGACCAGGATGAGGGAATACCCTCCTGACTCCCTGGAAAGAAGCAACTTATGGCACAAAGGACATGAGCCAGAGCCAGCTCTCCCAGTGCCACCATATTCCAATGTACAATTCCAAAGAGTAGAGAATTCTAAATTTGAACTTGGCCCTTAAGATCGTTATGAAGGTATTTTTCACAAAGCAGCAAGATAGAACATATTTTATTTAGTTTACTAGGTTGTTAGCCTGATTTATTGCCTTTAAATATTTAGACACATGGTATGTAGGTCTCTGTATGTACTCTAGCCCCCAGCTCTGAAACATTAGGAGCCAGCTTACTGCTGATTATCAGAATTGTGTTTGTAGAGGCTTCTTCCTGATGATAGTTATCTGTTAAGAGAGGCTGCTAAAGGTTAACAAAGCATCACATCTCAGTCTTCCTAGAATATCTAGAAAAGTATGTACTAAGATGTTAAAATGAGATTTTATTTGTCTCGTTTTCTGCTGAGGTTCCAAAAGACTGAGAGTAAAACAGTAAATGCTAAGTGTTCCCACATTCCTAAATGAAGTGCTAGACCCTGCTTCAGGTATTTTTTCTGCATAATCAGACATCAAAACTGGTGTAATAAAATAACACTATTTTATTTTCCTAAAATTCTCTGGATCAGAATTTTGTACAAGGCATAGAGGGAATGTGCCCATGCCACTAACATCTGGGCCTCAGCTGGAATTCCCAAAATATGAGGTGTGGGGTTACTGGCTGAGATGGCTGGAGTAGGGTCATGTGACGGGGCCTTGATTCCTCTGTCAGCTGGTTCCTCGAGTCTCCTTAGTGCACCCTCCCCACATAGCCAGCGTGGGCTTCCTTGCAGCATGGAGCTCATGGTAATTGACCTTCCTACATGCTTCTGAATTCCTCCCAGGGAGAAAGCAGAAGATGTCCAGCTTCTGAAAGGCCAGGCTCAGAACCAGCACAGCATCACTTGCATCATGTTTGGTCAGTCAAGGCCCATCACGGGGCCATGCAAAATGAGAAGGGACAGGGCAGTAATATACTCTGCTTTCCTGAGGCGTGAACTGGGTGCATATACAGGGAGAGAAGGAAGTGATGGCGACCACCTTTGGAGATGACAGACAACAACAACTATGCAGAACTGCAAAGGAAAAGATTAAAGACTTTTGTAGCCCTTAGCTCTATACCAACCAAAGGTTTAACATGTTTGAAGCTGACAATCAGAAAGAAAGTTTCCTTGGAAAACGTTATTGGACTGCCAAGGCACTTTCCTCAACCTGCTTCTTCTCTTCAAGCCTGGTGAGACGGACTCCAGGCTTCAATTCATTTTCCCAGCTTGGAATCTGGCACTTCTCTGAAATAAAACTCCTGGCATATACCCAGCTGTATACACCCTAGTTAGGAAGCACCAGGCTTCATCTTCGGTACACCATGTTCATAGCAGCATTATTCACAACAGCCCAAATGTAGAAGTGACTCACATATCCATTGAGAGATGAATGGATACACAAAATGTGGTATATACATACAGTGGAATATTAGTCAGCCTTAAAAAGGAAGGAAATTCTGACACATGCTACAATATGGGTGAACCTAGAAGACATTATACTAAGTGAAATAAACCAGACACAAGAGGACACATATTATGTGATTCCACTGATATGAGGTAACCAAATTAGTCAAATTCATAGAGACATAAAAGGAATGGTAATTGCCAGGGGCTTGGGGAGTAGGATAGTAGGGAGTTAGTTTTTAATGGGTACAGAATTTCAATTCGGAAAGATTAAAAGTCCTGGAGATGAATGGTGGTGTAACAGAATTTATATTTAAGAATAGTTCAAATGATAAATTCTATGTAAGATATACTTATAACAATTTAAAAAAGCAGTGCTAGCCAAGTTAAGAGAGACCAGGCTCCTGCCAGGAGAAACTGGACAATTGTGTCTCCACCTCTGCCCATCACCACAACTTCCCTAACCAGGGGAGAAGAATGATCAAAGGGTATCATAGTTCTGGATCAATTTTGTGATATGTGTTGCAAAACCATCAGCCTCATCTATCATAAATTGTGTAACTTGAGAACAAAATAGTAAATGCTAAATTTTCCCACATTCTTAAGTGAAGTGCTATCAATATGGTATCAAGGTGGCTGGGGTCCTCAGCCAGCCTGTGAGGTGGGAGGGAGTTGAGGGAGACTGAGGAAGGAGCTGACCTGGCTGGTGCAAGCGGCCTTTCATGGGAGAGACCATCAGTTGCAATCATAAATTCAGAAAGATAACAAAATTGCCCACGAGGCAGGCTATTTCTCCTCATAGTGTCTGTATTAGTCAGCTTTTACTTTAAACATCCTGTATAACAAACAATCCCCAAACTCTGAGGCTTACAAACATTTATTTTTCTTGCTTATAGGTCTGCAGGTTGGCTGGAGAATCTCTGTGCTTGCTGTTGGGTTTAGGTTGGTTCCTTGTGTATTTTATTCTAGAACCAGAGTGCAACCAGACAAGCCAAACCACTCATGCACATTGAAAAACATTGCTTACATCATATTCTCCCACATTCTATCAGCCAAAGCAAGTCAGGTGCCCAAACCCAGATTAATGGGACAGGAAAGTGTACTTGCTGAATCTAGTTGTATATTCTGTAAATTCACATGGTAAACACATAGAGATAATTAAATAAGGAGTGAAGACTTGGGACAAAAATTCATTCCACCACAGAGTACAAAATATAAGATGGGGAGATCTGAGGGACAGGACATTTTTGGCTAATCTAATTAAAGATATAAGAGTTTGCATGTGGAAGAAGGGCTGAGAGGGTTCAGTGCTCCAGTAGAGCAGGCTAGGGTTTAGAGTTGAGTTAATCAGTCGCAAAACTAAGCCAGGTTCAAGGAATGTAGGGAAAGAACAGTGAGCAGGCATGCAAGAACACATGCTGAGTGATGGGTGGGAGAGCTCAGCAGCCTGTGTGGAGAGTTACTCAGCAGTCCCAGGAGCTCAGAGCTGGGTGCTAGAGCCCTCCATATTATTGAGGGTGGGGGCTGGGGAGCTTCCCCCAGCACTCAAGGTCTCCTGTGTGTAACATAAATTACCTCTTGGGCCTCAGTTTTATACATGTGTTTTTATTTCTTGGTGCACAGTTGGACCTATGGGGAATATCAGTGCAAAAGGCCAGACCTCAACTTTTCATGGGGGTCCAGTTTATTTTATGAGGAGAGTTGAAAAGAGCCAGGATCTGGCTCTGGTGACAGTCACATTCACAGCCCATAGGACTGACCACACACTTGCTCTCTTGAAGGGAGAGAGCCCTGAGAGCTGGCCAGACCTGCCTCGCGCCCAGGGGCTCAGGGTCCATTCAGGCTGAGTGGGCACTGACATCTCCTTAGCATTCTGTGTGGGATTCTTAAGCGATACTCATATCCCCTCACCTTTTATCCCAGCAACTCTCTGGAATTTCATTCCTCCATGCAGGGTTATTATTCTTACTTTTTAAACTCTATACCAGTGATGGCGAACCTATGACACGCATGTCAGAGGTGACACACAAACTCATTTTTTGGGTTGATTTTTCTTTGTTAAATGGCATTTAAATATATAAAGTAAATATCAAAAATACAAGTCTTTGTTTTACTATGGTTGCAAATATCAAAAAATTTCTATATGTGACACGGCACCAGAGTTAAGTTAGGGTTTTTCAAAATGCTGACATGCCGAGCTCAAAAAGTTCGCCATCACTGCTCTATAAGGTCTCTTTCCCACCCCTTCCTTTCTTTTCTGTTTAAGTGGCACATGGATAATTAGTATAGGAGGGGGGAATAGGCAGACCTTTCAGCCCCTCCTTCCAGGGCTAGACTGGAAATACAACTAAACTGGGGAACATTCACCCGAAATTACCAACTGAGGTCCAGCTGAGAAGGAGACTTAAATCAAGGAAGGACAGAAAACACCTGGAGACAGGTAGAAAGGGCAAGGTCTGGAGAGGGGCTGACCCAGCTTCCACCAGCAGCAGGTGGAGAGTGAGGAGGGATCTCTCGGCTACAGGAGGATCTTTTTCCTGAGAAGACTGAGGCCTGGAACCTAGGCTGGGCTCCATAGAGCCCAGAATAGCGGCCCATGTACCGGTAACACCCAGCCATGAAAGGGGACAGGGCTTCCCGCTGCTGGGGAGTCTGGAGCTGGTCAGAGATACAGCCTCAGTTTTTTTGTTTTTGTTTGTTTGTTTGTTTGTTTGTTTTTTATATTCAGAGCATGGGATTTTCTTTTGCAGCTACTTACCAGAAGCTTCAGTGGAGGGAGGAGGGTGCAGACTGAAGGTGCCTGAGGAGAGACTGGGGTAGGAAGTACTGGGGGAAGGCATGGAAAAGAGGCAGCCAGGAGACACGCATTTGATCATAGTTCCTGAGAGGAACTGGCCCCTTTCAGAAGCCACAGCTCAGGAAAAGAAAAAAAACACCGCCCTCAGTGATACGGCCCGCCCCACCCTCAGGAGCCCTGCCTGCCACACCCTGCATTTTGACCTTTGCAGAGGAGATAGCAGCAGAGGCCAAGCCTACGGCTTTGAACAGTCTCAGGAAGCATCAGTCACTGGCATGGGGGTGGGGTCAACCGCCCCACTAACCCAGGAACCTGACTGGTGCTTCCTCTCCATGGGGGAGCTGATAGAAGCTCCAGGTTTTCAGCTGATCCCACTGGATGCTTCCGAAGATCTCTGCCCAGCCCCTCTGCCCAGCCGAGGGCAGGGAAACATTCTAGGACACTCTCAGAGGAGTAGCTCTGGGGCAGGGAAACACACCCAACACTTTCCCTGAAATCTGAATAACACCTCCCCCTCACGGGAGACCCGGAGGTCTAAACTCACTAGTCTGCCTAAAGCCCTTCCAGAAACAGACTTTTGAGTAACTAAGATTGACAACTGGCTGGCACATGAAGACAGGTGGAGGTGGAGCCTGGGGAACTAGGGGAAGTTTGCTTACCCATCACTGCTAACAAGCCAGAGGGCATCTTGGCCCCTCGCGTAAGCAGCCACGTCCTGTGGAGAAAGACACAAACTGTGGATCACTTGGAGTTTCAAACAGATTGCTGAGAGCCAAAGGGCAGTTTCTGACAGTGGTTAGTTAGCACCTAAGTACCTCCCATGAAGTCTAGAATTGGCAGACAAAAATAATGAGCTTTATTCATCAGAAGAAAATTCAAAGGGAGCTGCCAGGGGGTACTAAACTCTGCTGAGACAAACACTACTTTTTTTTTTCTTTATCTTCCTTATCTTTCTTCTCTATTGATTTGTTATTACTTTAGTCTCTCTTTGTTCTTTCAAGATCTGATTTTTTTCCTTCTCTTTTCTTACCCTATTTTTCTTCTTTCTTCTGCTTCTCAGTTTTCTTTTTCTTATTTTTTTTCTATCTGCTTTCTCCTCTACTTTCCGTTTCATAATTATTTTCTTCCTGTTTTCTTTTGTAGTATTTTCCTTCCCCTATTCTTTATTTTTATTTTCTTACTTTTATCTCTGCCCTTTTATATGCTTTTTTCTTCCCCTTTTTTCTCCTTGTATTTTTTTTTCTTTTCTTCTATTATTGTTCTCTTTTCTCCTTCTTAATTCTCTCTTCCTTTGTGGTTGCTTTTGTTGTTGTTATAGGTGTCTTATGTATGATTTTGTTTTGTTTCTTGTTTTGTTTTGCTATGTTTTGTTTTGTTCTGCTAGCACCTGCACAACAGTTCACATGATGTGGTAGAGGTTTAGCCTCACAGTCAGCCAGCCTGAGAGAAGACTCCTTCCATGAATGGGACAACAACATTCAAGACCCAATTACAACAGAAAAGCCCAAATAATTCACATAAGGGGCATTCCTGAAGCATCCAGCTCAAGAGATCTAAGAAACTGCACCACTGGGTGCCACAAAACATTTACAACATAAGGCCACCCCAGGAAGAATGGGAATCATAGCTATTTGATCTAATACATAATAACAAATACAAAAGGATGAAAAAAAAAATGGGGAAACAAAGAAACAAACCCCAAATGAAAGAAAAGGAGGAACTCCAGAAAGAGAACTAAATGAAATGGAGGCAAGCAATTTATCAGATATAGAGTTCAAAGTAATAGTTTTAAGGATGATCAAGGAATTTAGTGAGAATTTCAATGAACTTAGTGGGAACTACAACATGAAACAAGAAATAGAAACCATAAATAAGAATCAGTTGGAAATGAAGAGTAACAAATCTGACATCAAGAATACACTGAAAGAAATCAAAAGTAAATTAAATGAGGCAGAAGATTGAATCAGTGAACTGGAAGACAAGATAGAACAAACATCCAATTAGAGCAGCAAAAAGAAAAAGGAATTAAAAAGCAAAAGGATAGTTTAAGGGAACTTTGGGTCAACATGAAACATAACAACATCTGCAGGGATAAGAGAGGGGGAAGAAATTCAGCAAGGAATAGAGAACCTGTTTAAAGAAATAATGACAGAAAACTTTCCTAAGCTGTGAAGGAAAAAGTCACACAAGTTCAGGAAGCACAGAGAGTTCAAATTAAGATGAACCCAAAGAGACCAGCTCCAAGACACATTATAATCAAAATGACAAACATTAAAGACAAATAAAGAATCTTAAAGGCAGCAAGAGAGAAACAAGAAGTTATCTACAACAGATACCCATTAGAATATCAGCTTATTTCTCAACAAAAACACTTCAGGCCAGAAGGGATTGGCAGGAAGCATTCAAAGGAATGAAAAACAAGTACCTGAACCCAAAAATACTTTATCCAGGAAGGCTATCATTTAAAGTTGAAGAGGAAATAAAGAACTTCCCATACAGAAAAAGGGTAAAGGAGTACATCACCAATAAACCAGCACTGCAGAAAATGTTAAAAGGAGTGCTTTAAGAAGAAGAGCCCAGCTGGCATGACTCAGTGGATGAGCATCAACTTATGAACCGGGAGGTCATGGTTCAATTTCTGGTCAGGGCCCATGCCTGGGTTGTGGGCTCGATCCCTAATGGGAGGTATGCAGGAGACAAACGATCAATGATTCTCTGACATCATTGATGTTTCTATATCTCCCTCTCACTTCCTCCCTGAAACCAATACAAATATATTTTATTTAAAAAGTAGAAATTGAGAGAGAGGGGATCATAGGTATAAAGAAAAAAAATGGCAGTAAATAAGTACCTATCAATAAAAACTTTAAATGTAAATGGATCAAATGCTCCAATCAAAAGACAAAGAGTAGCTGAATGGATCACAAAAAAACATAACCCATATATATGCTGTCTACAAGAGACCTACCTCAGAACAAAAGATTCACATAGACTGAAAGTGAAGAAATGCAAAAAAATTATCCATGCAAATAGAAATGAAAAAAAAAAGCAGGGATAGTAATACTTATATCTGACAAAATAGACTTCAAATCAAAGGCCATAAAAAGAGACAAAGGAGGCTACTACATAATACTAAAGGGATCGATACAACAGGAGGATATAACCCAGGTAAACATATATGCACACAATATAGGAGCACGTAAATATATAAAAAAGCTCTTAGTGGTTTTTAAAGGAGAGATCAATAACAATACTTTCATAATAGGGAACTTTAACACCCTGCTGACTTCATTGGATAGATCTTCCAGACAAAAACTTAAGAAGGAAACAGGAACCTTAAATGAACACTATATGAGATGGATTTAATTGACATTTATAAAACACTAGAGGCCCGGTGCATAAAAATTTGTGCACTGGGGGGGGGGCGCGTCCCTCAGCCCGGCCTGTGCCCATTTGCAGTCCAGGACCCCTTGGGGGATGTCCACCTGTCAACTTAGGCCCACTCCCCAGGGGATCAGGCCTAAGCTTGCAGTCAGACATCCTTCTGGCAGCCAGGGAGCCCTTGGGAGATGTCTGACTAAAGGCTTAGGCCCCCAATGGAGCTGTGATGAGGAAGCTGGGGTGACAGAGGAGCCAAGCTGTCCCGCCCCACCTCCCTGGGTCGGGTCGCACACGGGACGCCTGGACAGCGGCCAGGCGGGCTGGCTGATCGCTGCTGCACCGCCCGGCCGCCCTGGGTTGGGTCGCACACAGGACCCCCACTGCCCCAGGTCGCAGATAGCAGGCCTGGATGGTGGCAGGGCAGGCGGGATGGCACTGACCCGCCCTGCCTGCAGTATGCAAATTAGCTGCCACCTTTGTTGGTGGCTAATTTGCATATTGTGCTGATTAGCCAATGGGAGGCGTAGCGAAGGTACAGTCAGTTACCATGTTTGTCTATTATTAGATAGGATTCTACCCCAATCCTGCAAAATATATATTCTTCTCAAGTACACATGGTACATTCTCAAAGATAGACCATGTTATATAACACAAAATAATTCTCTACAAGTTCAAAAGGATTGAAATCATATTAAGCATGTTCTCAAATCACAATGGCATGAAAATAGAAATCAATTACAATAGGAACACTCAAAAACATTCAAACACATGGAGGCTAAATAGCATCTTACTAAACAATGAATGAGTTACCAATGAGATCAAGGAAGAAATGAAAAACTTTCTGGAAACAAATGAAAATGAACACACACCAACCCCAAATCTATTGGACACAGCAAAAGCAGTCCTGAGAGGGAAGTTCATAGCATTATAGGCCTACCTCAAGAAACAAGAAAAAGCTCTAATAAACTATGTAATATTACAACTAAAAGAATTAGGAAGAGAACAACAAGGAAGGCCTACAAGCAAGTAGAAGGAGATAAATAATAAAGATCAGAGAAGAAATAAATGACATGGAGACTCAAAGAACACAATACAAAAGATCAATGAAATTAAGAGCCGGTTCTTTGAAAAGATAAAGAAGATTGATGAACCTTTGTTTCATCAAGAAACAAAGAGAGGGGACCCAAATAAGTAAAACCAGAAATGAAAGAGGTGGAGTAACAACTGACACCACAAAAATACAAAGGATTGTAAGAAAATAGTATGAACAACTATATGCCAACAAGCTAGACAACCTGGATGAAATGAACAAATTCCTAGAAAAATACAATCTTTCAAAACTGAATCAGGAAGAAGCAGAGAAACTGAACAGGCCCCATAAAAACTGATGAAATTAAAGCAGTAATTTAAAAACAAACAAACAAACAAAAAAACTCCCAGCAAACAAAAGCCCTGATCTGGATGGCTTCACAGAGGCATTTTATCAAACATTCAAAGAAGAACTAACTATATTCCTCAAACTATTAAAAAAAAATCCAAAAGGAAGGAACACTTTCAAGCTCTTTTTATGAGGCCAGCATTATCCTAATTCCAAAACCAGATAAAGACACACCAAAAATAGAGAATTACAGGCCAATATCCCTGATGAACATAGATGCTAAAATCCTCAACAAAATATAAGCAAATTGGATCCAGTAATATATTAAAAAGATCATACACCATGACCAGTGAGATTCATTCCAGGGATGCAAGGCTGGTACAATATTCACAAATCAATAAATGTGATACATCACATAAACAAATTGAAAGTCAAAAATCACATGATCCTTTCAATAGATGCAGAAAAAGCATTCCACCCCAACACCATTTTTTAAAATTCTTTATTGTGTAAACTATTACATATGTCTCCTTTCCCCTCACTGACCTCTCTCCAGCCCCTTCCACCCCCCATCACCAATACCCATTTTTGATAAAAACGCTCAGCAAAGTGGGAATAGAAAGATCATACCTCAACATAGTAAAGGCCATATATGACAAACCTATGGGCAACATCATATTCAATGGGCAAAACTAAAACTATTCACCCTAAGAACAGGAACAAGATAAAGATGTCCACTTTCACCACACTTATGCAACACAGTACTGGAAGTCTTAGCCACCGCAATCAGACAAGAAGAAAAAATGAGAGGCATTTAGTTTGGAAAGGAGGAAGTAAAACTGTCATTATTTGCAGATGACATAATATTGTACATAGAAAACCCTAAGGACTCCATCAAAAAACTTCTAGATTTAATAATGAATTCGGCAATGTAGCAGGATACAAAATTAACATGTAGAAATTGATGGCATTTTTATATACCAATAATGATCTCTCAGAAAGAGGAACAAACAAACAAAAATCCCATTTACCATTGCAACAAAAAAATAAAGATACTTAGGAATAAACTTAACCAAGGAGATAAAAGTCCTGTACTAAGAAAACTACAGGACTCTGGAAAAAGTGATAGAAAAAGATATACACAGGTGGAAGAATATACCGTGTTCATGGATTATTAGAATTAACATCATTAAAATGTCCATACTACCCAAAGCAACCTATAGATTCAATACAATTGCTATTAAAATACCAATGGCATATTTCACAGATCCAGAACAAACACTCCAAAAATTTATATGGAACCAAAAAAGACCGTGAACATCAGCAGCAATCTTGAGAAAGAAGAACAACGTTGGAGGGATCCTAATATAGGATTTCAAGTTATACTACAAGCCTTTGTACTCAAAACAGCCTGGAACTGGCACAAGAACAGGCATATAGATCATTGGAACAGAACATAGAACCCAGAAATTGGCCTAAGCCATTAGGCTCAATTAATATTTGACAGTGGAGGCAAGAGCATAAAATGAACGAAAGAAATAGAAAACCGAAAAGTCATTAGCAAAATGTTGCTTCAATGGCATGAAAGAAAGCCTTTTTGCATCGAATTGTGACTGGCGATGAAAAGTGGATTTGTTTTAAGAATCCCAAACGCACAAAATCATGGGTTGATCCAGGTCAACCATCAACATCTACTGCAAAGCCAAATCGCTTAGGAAAGAAGACAATGCTCTGCGTTTGGTGGGATCAGGAAGGTGTGGTGTATTGGTTTAAATGCTTTAAAAGTGATGATTTCGATGTGAAAGACAAAGAACGTCCAGGTCAATTTGAACCATGCTTTGATCATGAAACAACCAGAATGGGCCAGAAGACACGGCAAAGTAATTTTGCTTCATGATAACGCACCATCACACACTTCAAAACCAGTTAAAGACACGTTAAAAGATCTTGCCTGGGAAGTATTAACCCACCTGCTGTATTCATCAGACCTTGCTCCTTCATATTACCACTTGTTCTGATCCATGGCACACGCACTTCTTTCTGAACAGCACTTCAAAAGGTCCAAAGAAGTGGAAAATTGGGTCTCTGAATGGTTTGCCTCAAAACAAGAAAAGTCCACAAATTACCTGAAAGATGAGGGAAATGTGTAACTAGCGATGGACATAACTTTGAATAAAGCACTTTTGATGTTTCTCTTGAAATTATCGTGTTTTCTTTGATTACAAAATCCTCATTATTAACCAGTACACCTGGTAAATCAACAAATAACAACTGCTGGCAAGGATGAGAAGGAAAAGGAACCCTAGTACACTGCTAGTGGGAATGCAAACTAATACAACCACTATGAAAAACAGTGTGGCGTTTCCTAAAACAATTAAAAATGGAACTGCCATTTGACCCAGTGTTCCCACTTCTAGGAACATATCCTAAGAAGCCAGAAACACCAATTAGAAAGAATACATGCACTACTATGTTCATAGCAGCACAATTGACATTAACTAAGATCTGGAAACAGCCCAAGTGCCCATCAGTAGGTAAGAAAACTGTGGTACATTTGCACAATGGAATACTATGCAGCTGTAAAATAGAGGGATCTCTTACCCATTGAGACAGCATGGAGGGACCTGGAGAACATTATTCTAAGTGAAATAAGCCAGGAAGAGAAAGACAAGTATCATATGATTTTATGTATATATGGGATATAATGAACAAAATAAACTGACAAGCAAAATAGATCCAGAGGCATTGAAGCATGCAACACACTGAAGTATTTCAGAGGGTAGCAGGGGAGAGGTGGGAAGAGTTTAACCAGAGAACTTATCTGCATATATGCATAATCCATGGACACAAACACTAGTGTGGTGAAGGCCTGAGGAGGGGGTGGGAGAAGTGTGGAGGAGGTCAATGGGGGGAAAAGGGGGAATTTGTAATACTTTGAACAATAAAGATAAAAAACCACAAATAAATAAATATATAAATAAATAAATAAATTTAGGAAAAAAATAGCAAAGTGGCACGTGTGCCCATCATGGTCCTCCTGCTCAGCCCATGAGGGTGCTCAGTGCTGGCACATCCCAGCAGGCAGACCAGCAGCACCGTCCAGGCCTGGACAGTGTGCCCTTCTGGAAGTGCTGCCCGTATGCCCCAGCCCATCCTCACAGAAACTCACTAGTTCTCAGGCTGCCCAGAGGGAAGAGTTCAGGCTGCACAGGTTTGCTTCCAGGGACTGCAGGTTATGGGGCCTGCAGACTCAGCAAGCAGGCAAAGGCCACAGGAGTCCCAAGTTTGGAACTGCTTCTGTCAGTTCATGCATGTGAAGGCCAAACACTGGTGTGGGGGCAGGAGATAGTCAAGGGTGGCATAGGGTATGTGGGGGGTGACAAAGGATAGAAAGGACTGGCTTAGGCCCAACCACAGTGGCATTGCTCCCTACCGGGCTTCCCCAAGATGGGAAAGTACAGAAGGCTCTTTGTTGGGTCCTGTGAGGCTTAGCATGTGAGCCTGCTGTGGCTGACCTTACAGTCCTCAGACCACTGCCCTTGGCCCTGGCAGGCTGAAAGGCAGTAGGGAGAAGTCTTTTGAGAGCTGTATTTGGAGCCCAGGTGAGGAAGCTGGGTGTGAATTCTAACAATGACCTAACCAGGCTTCTCCAGCACTCCCTCCTGCCTTCCCAACAACTCTCTTAGTCTTGCACTGGCCTGTGGTAGCTTTAAACATGGCTCCCAATTCCTTGGCACCCCTCCCTGTGAATCTGGGCCAGATGGTGGCTGCTTCCACCAGTAGCACACAGGGCAAATGAGGCCGGGTACCTGGGCTTAAGTATAAAAGGCAGGCAATGTGGGCCACCTCCCGGACTGCCATGCTTGGCTCTGTGGTTATAATACTGCTGAATATGGCCCTCTAGACATCACTGCCCTGGTGCCAGATGTATGTGACCGTGTCGATGACAATTCCACCTCAGAGTACATCCCCCTGCCACCATTGTCCAGCCCTTAGCCGGGGCCCCAGGCACCCTGGAACAGGGACAGCCAGCCCTACAGTGCCCTGTCTGTGTTCCACACCCCAATCAGCAAACAACATAAAATGGCTGTTTTGCACAGCGTTAGTAACTAGAACACTGTCTCGGCATCTGTGCTGAAATGAGACTAATGCCGAGTGCCTTGCCAATGAAATGAATGCTAAGCAACAAGAACAAGGGTTTGCCCTAGTGAATAGCCAGGTACAATGCCTTAGAGGGGCCCTTGGCAGGACATGGCTCCACGTTGGACAAAGTCTGGTGCGCATCCAGCTTTGCTTGCTTTGTTTTGGATTTTGTTTTCATGAGAACATTCCTATCTCTGGGCCTGGAACATTTCCTGAGCCAGGTTTGGAAGGGGGTGGTGGTGGCCAATTCCCCTTTGTTGATGTTGCTTCCTAGAGCTGCCAGGAGCTCATGGGATGGGCACAGCTTCCTGCTCGAGTCAATGAACCACTGCCTGTCATTTTTTTAAAGGTGTAGAGGGAGAGGAATGGCAAACAACAATGTAAGAAAATTTATAGGGCAACTCCTGGATTCACCTTGGAATTTCTTTACAGAAAAGAGGGAACAACATTCCTACTGCTTATTTTTTTCCCAGTGGGAAGGAGAATACACACAACATTCGGAGCTGGTGGGGCCAGTCAGCATCCGTTTTGCAGTCTGAATCGATTCTATATATAATCCACAGCTTTGAGGTGGCTCAGAAGTGCATGTGAACTCACTCCACATCTCTCTTCATATCAGTGACTTCAATTTGCCAGTTTATGGGACTGACACCTTAGGACAAGTTGTATTATATTGGTCCTAGAGTTACATTGTCCAAGATCACACAGACATGGAGGGACAGTCCCAGGTCTTGGACGCCAACGTCTTGGGTTGCAAGCAACAGACAATAAAGCATCATTACAATAAAAGGAAGGATTTGAACCTAGAACTTGGTGAGAGTTTAATCTGTTAAAAAAAAAAGTGATTAAAGAAGACAAACAAACTTTATTTAACACTTCATGAAGCAGGAGGTCTCTGTTCCCCAGGGCCCAAGACCTGCAAAATAGGGTGAAAGTGGGAAGCTTTTGTAGGATAAAGAACAAAGAACAAGGACAAAAAAAGATAGAAAACAAATAAAGAACAAAGAAATAAGAACAGACCTCAGAGTTGGCTTTGGCATTTGGGGACTGGCTGGCTGACTGGATATACCGTGTCTCTGGTCAAGCAGAGCATTACAGGGACGCCAAAGTCATCAAAGTTTTGTTTTGCTGACATGGCACCTCAGGCAGGAGCGGCTCCTTCTTGAGCCTAGAAATATATTTCCATAACCCCAAGTGCCACCACTCATATTAATGAACTCCAATGACTTCTTGTCTTTTTATCTCTGTCCCTTGCCTTCCCCTGCACAAGTGGAATTGTGATTCAAAGGCCAGAGATGCTCCTAAATGGTGGAGAGCTCACTCAGGCTAGCACATGTCTGATGACTGTCCCTTAACTAATGGAAGGCATAGCACCTAGAGCAACCATCTCCGCAAAGCACATCCCATGGGAGAGTAGTAATTTCCATCCTCCTTCCTGCCAAACTGGGATGCTATTACCAAACAAGGTGAAATGGATGCTGGGTTTCATACTCCTGCTAGGCTCTGTACATATGGAAGATATCACCTCACTCCTCTTGAGGAATGCCCCTACCAAGAGGGAAGCATGCCTGCGGGGCCAGAGAGAAGGGGCTTGTCCTTGGACCAGTGTGGCCCAGCTGGAACCAAACTTCAAACCCAGAGAGATTGTAATTGCCTGTTATTTATTACTTTCTAGGCCTCTTTATAAGGCATTTTGCATGAGCCACAGATTTGATAACAAATATAATAAAAGTGGGGCAAATGCTGTTCAGTGTAACAATATGGGATGATGATGTAAGCTATGTAGTAAACAAGAGTAGCTATTGAGCTATATAATCTTTTTATAGGAATCTTAAATAGGTCTGATACCAGATGTATAGCAAATACACTCACTTTATGAAAATGCCTTTTCTTTGAAAAGGGGAAATGATCTGTAACATAGAGTTATATGCATGCTGCTCACCTGGGCTTTATTTTGTGCTTTTCGTATGATCTGTTTAACTCTCTTAAAAAAAAAGTTTTTATTGATTTTAGAGAGGAGAAAGGAAGAGAGAGAGAAAGAAACATCAATGTGAAAGAAACATCAACTGGGACCCTGACCAGGAATCAAATCAGAAACAGGTGACCTCTCGGTGCATGGGAGAGCAACCAATGCTAACCAGTGACCTCTTGGTGCATGGGGCAATGCTCAGCCCACTGAGCCACACTGGCCAGGGCTGTTTAACTCTAAATAGAATAGCCACAGTCTGGTATTCCCTTGTTTGGAGGTGCCCAAACTACATTACAGAAAAGTTGAGTTATTTCACTACCTCTAGTCCTAACTCTGGTCTACTGGTTTATGAGTCTGAATTGCATAGTCACCAAAAGAATGAAGTGTGTCACCTGAAAAATTAGTGTCCTTTCTTAGAACTATGATTTTGGAGAGATGTAGAATTTTCTGTTTCATAAAATTGTGAAGGCAGAATTGTTTAACAGACTTCATTTGGTTTGACATCTCCTAAGAAAGACCTGACAGACCCCTCTAGTTATGTGGTTCTCCCCATCCCAATTCCTCACCTTCCACACAAGGTAACCACCATCCTGAGCCTGTGTTCACTGTGCTCTTGCTTTCATCCTCACATATCATGATTTCATCAATACCTGCTGTTTTAAACAATATAAATCAAACTGGTTGATAGATATGGGAGTATGTGTCCCTATTTGAATGTCTTAAACCAAGCATGTCAAACTCATGGCCCACAATGAATATTTTTGTAGCCCAGCCAATATAAAGGTATGTATGAAATGTTTTAATAAAATTTTTGTAACTTAATTTTTACAATATTCTGTTATACATAATTATTAATAATGAACTACAACATTCACTAATGACTGATTACTATAATCGTGTTGCAGTCATTTCCCTTATACACCCTACACACAGGCGCACCATGTCTCTCCACTAATACTAGCAGCAAATACTTTAGCAGCCGATTGCCACATCATTAGTCTTGTACTGACTTGTTTGGTGCGTGCAACAGGAAATATTTTTCCTTTCAGAGAACAAGAAAAATAGGTTTATTTTTGTTACACTTATTAATTTTTGCAGTTATTCAGTGTCTGGTAAGTTAATGTTCAAGAAAAAATATTAATTTTTATTGAAATGTTCTATTATTTTATGTTAATGATTACTCATTTATTTCAGCTCTTTGTATTCAGCATGTCTCTATTGAAATAAACCTATGATTCCATGAAAATTGAAGCTTTCGTATTTTTGCGGCCCACATAAACTTAAACCTTGTTTATTAGGCCTGTGTTAGCCTTTGAGTTTGACATGCTTGTCTTAAACCATTCATAAAATTTTAAGATGAAAAACAAAGTTAAATTTGCAGATTTTTAAAAAATTGTTTCTAAAATTTTTTTTTGATATTTCTATGATATATGGAAGAGTAATGCTGGCTTTGAAAGCTGAAGTCCAGAAATATCTGTGGAAAGATGTTTTTTCAAGATGCCATCACGTGGTAAAAATTTGGCTCCTAAAATTGGGATTTCTACTGAGATTATTTAGACAATCTTTATAAACTATAATGTCTGGTGTAAGAAAAGATTCCACTATAAAAACATCAGGTTTATAATCACAAAACAAATGATTTGGCATTAGAAAGAGAGAACCACATTAGTCTTCAGATGCCTATGCTTTCCTTCCCAGGTCTCTCTCCCTTTCCCCACTCCCTACCCATCACCACTCATCCCACTCCCACCCCCACTGAGTCCTCTCCTGAAGCCAAGGCACTGCTGGGGCTTAAGACAGAACATCCAAGACATGCATTCATGCCTGGTGTTGGAACTCAGCATGTTTGGCTCCTGGGAGAACTGGCACTTCTGACAAAGAACACCATCAGAGACACTGGTGTACACAACCATGATTTTCAGGGCCTAGATGTGGAGGTGGGAGGGGAGCACATCTGAATACCTTCCTTGAGGCAGCTGAGGAGTTGGGGGATAGAGGTACAGGAATTAAAAGACAGGTCATTGTGGTATGCCTTTCCTTTCTCCCATATTTCTGTGGAGAATCTCTGATGCCAATAATGAGGACTAACATTTACTAACACCAACAGTGTAGTGGGCACAGAATTAGGTGTTGTGTAGATAATTCCTCATTTAATCAACAAACTTTTATATTGAAAACTGCTATTCCCATTTGACAACTAAAGAAGCTAGGACTGAAAAAGGGTAACTTCTCACCCAATCTCCCAGCTTCTCAATAAGGGGCAGAGTTAAAATGTCCACCCAGCTGTTTCTGCCCTAAGCCCAGGCTCCTCCCAGCACACCTGCAGCCACTCTGTCGCCTACCTGGGGTCACGTGAAAACACCTTGCTTCCTCATTTCAAATGTTTATTGCTTCTGATCAGAATTGCCTTCTCCATAGCTGAGGTATGGTGAGGGGCAAAATCATCTTTACTTTGCTCTTCAGAGAACTATTGAATTCAGTTTTTGCCAATTATCAAGATTCCCCCAGCAGATGAGTGAGTGAGCAACAAGCAACAAACTGAATTTGAGCAGCTCAAGTCAATGGTTACTGGGCCCATGAATCTATCTTGGTATAGACTACTGGTCAGCAAACTGCGGCTCACGAGCCACATGCGGCTCTTTGGCCCCTTGAGTGTGGCTCTTCCACAAAATACCATGTGCGGGTGGGCATCTATCCATTTTATAGGTGAAGAACTGAGGCTCTATGAGGTATTGGACATTGTTCTAGGAACTAGGGAGTATCAGAACTGGGGTTACAAACCCAGGGTAGCTGACTCTAGGGCAGTGGTTCTCAACTTTGGCTGCACATTAGAATCACCTGGGAGTCTTTTTAAAATCCTGATTTCTGGGCCTCATCCTCCGGAAATTCTGTTTCTTTGTTATGGGGTGGGGCCACCCACTCCATAACAAAGAAACAGAATTTCCGGAGGACGAGGCCCAGAAATCAGGATTTTAAAAAGATTCCCAGGTGATTCTAATGTGCAGCCAAGGTTGAGAACCACTGGTCTAGACCTATGATGACATGTTAACTCTTTGCAGAACATTTTGTTCGGGAAGCAGCTAGAACTTACATCCTATATACTAAACGGCTAATATGCAAATCAACTGAATGGTGGAACGACCTGTCACTATGATGCGCACTGGCCACCAGGGGGCAGATGCTCAATGCAGGAGCTGCCCCCTGGTGGTCAGTGCACTCCCACAGGGTGAGTGCCTCTTAGCCAGAAGCCAGGCTTATGGCTGGCGAGTGCAGCAGCGGTGGCGGGAGCCTCTCCCGCCTCTGTGGCAGCGTTAAAGATGTCCAACTGACAGCTTAGGCCCGCTCCCTGAGGGCTCCTGGACTGTGAGAGGGCGCACACCAGGCTGAGGGACTCCCCTGAGTGCACAAATTTCATGAACCGGGCCTCTAGTATGATATATTTACAATATACTCCTGAACCTCCAGAAACTTTTCCCATGTTGCAACTATATTTTATCTCTTATTAAATTCAAACTTTATCCTACAACCTTGGATAAAATTAAAATGGGATTATATTTATATTTGCTCTTCCAGACTGGCAGAAGTCCATTAGATAAATTCAAGATGGGAGAGAGGCCCTTGCTTTGGAATTTTCATTCTGACAGCACTATCCCAGTAACAAAGTTAAGTTTCTGCAGCTTAAGACAAAATAATCATAACCCAGCTCGGCTTGCTTCTGCCTGCCCTGATAAAGTGAGAAAGACAGGAAGAAAGAGGGTTAGGGAAGACAAGGAGAGCCCAACTACTCCCTGAGCTCTTCAACTGGTAAAGCTACGTGTCATTGACATTTGCAATGGACCTACCCTTTAGCCAGAGCGACTTTTCTCCCTGTGGGGAGTGGGGACCAACATCAGTGGACACTGGTGGGGCTTGCTCAGCGCGGGGGCGGGGGGACAGGAAGCTGGGCTCAGAGCCCTGGCTGAGTGCTCTGTTGGAAAGCAGTGAGGGGCTTACAACCATGACTTAGGCTTGGAATCAGGACCTTGTTTTCCACTCCTCCCTGCCAGGGCCCCTCAGTCATAATCCTGGCCACCCTGTGGAGTCTGCCCTGCCTGTCTGTGAAGAGCTGGCTGGTGGTGGCAAATTTCATGGGGCTTTAGGAATGTGGTCCAGCAGTAAGGAGAGTCTGGGCTACAGCCTCTGTCCCTGGCAGCTGAGCTGGGCCAGGAGCTACTTCCCAGATGGAAAGCACCCCATCCCTCACCCCTTGCATCAGATACAGATTATGGAGGTAAACTCAGTTTGTTCAACTCACCTAAAGAGGTGGCCTTCCTGCCTTAATTCTGACCATCCCAGGGAGATTGGAACCAGGCAAAGCTAAAGAGGAATTAGAAGATGAGCCCCATAGTGAAATGCAGATATTTTATCCTTGATTAAAATAAAAATAAATTCCTCTGAGAAATCTCTCCTTGCTGGCCAGTTTGCAGTTATCCAGAGAGCCTCCTCATCTAGTCATTCTCCAGCAAAACCTCTCAAGTCCCATAATTAAGTAACAAAGAGGTAGAGAGAATATTAAGCCCAGAAATTTAAAAAATAGTTGCCAAATACTTTCTCTCTGAAGCAGAGTTTCACACACTTTTACATGCATATCGATTACTGGTGATCATGTCCAAGTGCAGATCTGATTCAGCAGGTGGGGATGGGGTACCCAAGAGCCTGCATTTCTAATGAGCTCCCATGTGATAACAAAGCTGCTGATCCTCCAACCCAGAGTTCTCAAGAAACAGAAAATCTGAACAGACTGATTAATTCTAAAAAATTGAATCAGTAATCAAAAACCTCCCCAAAAAAAAAAGTCCTAGATCAGATGGCTTCACAAATGAATATGTTTTTTTGTTTTGTTTTTTAATGTTTATTGTTTAAAGTATTAAATAAATCTCTTTTTCCCCCATCAACCCCTCCCCGGCCACTCCCACCCCCCAGCACATGCCTCACCCCCCTAGCGTCCATGTCCACTGGTTATGCTTATATGCATGCATACAAGTCCTTTGGTTGACCTCTTACCCCCTCCCTCCACCCTCCCCTGCCTTCCATCTGAGGTTTAATGGTCTGTTTGATGTTTCTCTGTCTCTGGATCTACTTTTGTTCATCAATTTATGTTGTTCATTATATTCCACAAATGAGTGAGATCATTTGATATTTATCTTTCTCTGACTTATTTCGCTTAGCATGATGCTCTCCATGTCCATTTATGCTCTTGCAAATGGTAAGAGTTCTTTCTTTTTATAGCCACATAGTATTCCATTGTGTAGATGTACCATAGCTTTTTAATCCACTCATCTGCTGATGGGCACTTAGGTTGTTTCCAATGAATGTTTTTATTGATTCCAGAGAGAGGATGGGAGAGGGAGACAGAGATAGAAATATAAATGGTGAGAGAGATTCATCAATCAGCTGCCTCCTGCCCTCCCCTTACAGGAGATCAAGCCCGAAACCTGGGCATGTGCCCTGACTGGGAATTGAACTGTGACCTTCTGGTTCATGGGTTGATGCTCAACCACCGGGCTTCACAGGTGAATTTTACCAAACTTTCAAAATACCATTAGCTTAAGGTTTATCATAAATGTTTTCTTGTTGTAGTGTTTCCCTTTATCATTATAAAGTGTCCATATTTGTCTCTTGTTATCTTTATTATCTTGATATCTATTTTGTCAGGTATAAGTATGGCTACACCTGTTTTTCTGTGGATGTTATTACTTGGAGAATCATTTTCCACCCTTTTACATTGAATCTACTTTTGTCTTTCCAGCTTAGATGTGTCTCTTGTAGGCAGCATATGGTTGAGTTTTGTTTTTTGATCCACGCTGCTACGCTGTGCCTCTTGATTGGTAAATTCAGACCACTTACATTTAGGGTAATTATTGATGTGTGAGCATTTCCTACAGCCGTTTTATCTTTTGTTTTCTGGTAGCTCAGTGCCTCCATTGGTTCTTTTCCTTTGTGTTTCTGTCTGTTGTTTTTGTTTGGTGGTATTCCATACTTCTTTCCTCTTTTTTTAAAACTATGTGTCTTGGTTTGGGGATTTGGGTGTGTGGTTACCATTAGGTTGATAAAGAATGAAGTTGCATCTATACCTTAGTTATAGAAATTCTGTTCAGCTTATCTTCAGATGGTTCTCCAGGTTGATTGTTCTGTAACTTAGTTGTAACTTTGGTGTGGTCATGGAGCGGGTGAGCACAGCATTCACCTACTCTATCTTCCCATTTCTACTTCTAAAGCACTTCCTTCATTTGACGCCGGGGTCATTCCTTTCCAGGTTTTCCTCCTATCTCACCAGTAGCTCTTTCTGGGTCTCTCTGCTGCATTCTCTTGCTCTTCCCAACCGCTACATAGTGGAAGTGCCCAGGCTTGCCTCCTAGCCCACTTTGCTTCCTTTGCTTCCCGACTCAGCCTAGGGCTTCCCATCTAATCCCCTGATTTTAAATACTACACGCTATTATGCCTCCTAAATTCATATCTCTAGCCCCAATTTCTCCCTGAAATTCAGACCTACATATTCAGCTTTCTATCATCTCTACTCGGATGTCTAACAGGTATCTCAGCTGTAATATGGCCCAGACCAGAGTCACCATGTACTGTTGTCCCATTCATGCACTGCCTAAGGCAGCCAGCAAGGGGGCCAGAGGGGCTAGAATCCAGCCTTTGTCCTGTTTGCTAAACCGTGAGTTCTGGTGTATGTTCTGCCCTCACTGTAGAAGAGGTACCTTCTTCCGTGGGGAGTGCCTTTTCTAACTCTCACAAAGTCACCTTACAGGTTAGCCGTGGCTGGGGCCAAAATACATCTTTTGTTTTCTCACTACCTCAAACCTGATGCTCTCAGGATATGGCAAGATTCAATTGGGAAGGAGAAGAAGGAGGAGGAGCTGAAGAGGGCAGACAGCGAAAGGAAAGGGGAACAGAGGGAAGGGGAAGAGTGAGAAAACATGAGGAGTGTAGGGGAGAAAACGGGAGAGGAGAGGAGAGGAAAGGAAAACCAGCCTCTTCATCTCTGCTTTATCCGATCCGATTCCCAAATGTATTCTGAACCTGACCTCTTGTCACCCCCTCTTCTACTACTCCAGAGATTTTCAACCTTTCTCATCTCATGGAACACATAAACTAATTACTAAAATTCTTCAGCACACCAAAATATATATTATATTTTTTGCTGATTTGACCAAAAAAAAAAAAAAAAAGGTATAATTTTGATTCATTCACACCGGATGGCTATTGTTGTGTTGACTATTGTTATTATTATTATTTTTTTGACAACCTAATGGAAAAGAGGTTAGTGCCCCTGACTAAATAGTCAGGTACTGCATGTTTTAAAAATATTGCGGCACAATGCTTGAAAATCACTGTGCTACTCTAATGGTCTCAGCCAGTTGTTGGCAAACTCATTAGTCAACACAGCCAAATATCAACAGTACAACGATTGAAATTTCTTTTGAGAGCCAAATTTTTAAAACTTAAACTATATAGGTAGGTACATTGTTAT
>NW_005368707.1:1880776-1919033 GCF_000412655.1 Myotis brandtii | reverse complement strand
GCCCAGGCCGAAAACCGACTTCTGCGCATGGGCCACGAAGTTTCAATCGCACTGTACGTGCGCGCCCGCACGTGGTATTTTGTGGAAGAGCCACACTCAAGGGGCCAAAGAGCCGCATGTGGCTCGCGAGCCACGGTTTGCTGAGCACTGATCTAAGCCCATATTATCTCTGGGCTACGGCAAAGCTTCTCACTGGCCTCCCGGCCGCCATCCTGCCCCTCTGCGCAGACAGAAGCTTTCTAAGATACAAACACAGTGGGGTCTAGACTTACGAGTGTCCCGACTAACAAGTTTTTTGAGATACCAGCTGTCTCTCGCCTGATTTTTTGCATTGAGTTGACAGAGTAATTTGAGTTAACGAGCTCCTTAACGAGCTCGGTCTCGGAACGAATTAAACTCGTAAGTCAAGGCCCCACTGTATTATCTCACCAGTCACCTACTTAAATTCCTGACTTAACCAGAATCAACCCAACCCTTCCATACAGATTACAACTTTTGCAACTTAATCTTCTTCCTCTGTACCCTAAACTCACTAAGCTCCAGCCACACTGGCCTCCTTCCTGTCTCAGATACACCAAGCTCCTTGCTGCCTCAGGAGCTCTGCACGTGTCATACCTTCTCCCAAACCTTCACATAGCTACCTCCTTTTCAACATTCAAGTTTGAAGTACATGTTACCTTTTCAAAAAAAAAAATCCTTCCAGACCAAACTGGCTAAAACAGTGCTCCCCTTCCCACCATCACTTTCTGTCACATTTGTCTAATTTATCTTCTTTCTGGCATCTCTCACCTCCTGAAATACAGTATCTATCTCTCTGCTTCCTTGGCCATCTGTCCCACCATCTACTTCCCACCACGTCTGTTTTGGAGGTGTGGGATCTCTCTGCCCCATTCTCATCCTTTCCCCAGTGCTGGGAACAGTGCCTGGCATATAGCAGGTGCTCAGTGACTTGACTGATTAAGTGACCTGAGAGGTAGAAATATGTAGACAAAGGAAAGGAAAAAAGAATGGGAATCAAAAGAGGGGAAGGGAAGGAGACAGGAAATGGTGGACAGGGACCAGGCTGAGAGGAGAAACAGCCCATATATAGCAGGACAGAGAGAAAAGATGAGCAGAGCAATGGGTTGTACCTTGGCACCACAAGGGAGATCCTCTGAGCCCAGGCCTGGCCCCTCTGCCGAGGCCCTGCCGCCTGTGCCTACACATTACTATGGGTATGGTGTTGGTCTTGTGGCCCTGGGCAACAAGTGGCTAGACAGGCTCATGACCACTGGCACTTAATTCTGCCTCCAACCCAGGTGAAAGTCTGAAGGCAAGCTTGCTGAAAAAAAGAAAAAAGCTAGTCTGTTAAGAGCTGAGTGTGTGCTGGGCCTCACCTGCTTACCCCACTGACATTCTAGGGGAGCTTGAAGCAAGCCTCGGTCTCTGCTTCCTTCCACATTCCCAGGGCCCCGGAATCGTACTGGAAGCATTGAGAATAAAACACGATGGCAGTGAGGGCATTTACGATGGCTGCTGCTACTAGAACTTGTTCTTGAGTGAGGTCAAAGAAAGGTCCAGAAGTCAAGCTATGAAATCATCCTTACAGCTGTTTTCTCAACATTCTTATAATTTCTTCTGATCAATTGAGGAGTGGAGGCCTTCGACCAGATGAATGTGCATCTTATGCTTTTAAAACAAAAACCTTTTTGCAGGAGTCTTCAGAAGTATTATGTTCCTGGAAGAGCAAAGATGGGACTCCCTCCTAAAGTGACCCCCACTGTGATCTATTGGCCACCCCTGCACTCGGTGGTCACCTCAGCACTGACATCTAACCAGTATTAACCAACTCAACACTGCCACTTCTCAATCTGGTGGGCAAAGGGGCACCAAAAGAGGAAAGAGAAGGATGATAAACATAGGGAGTAGAAGTACAAATGCTCAGCCAAGTGCTCCAAATTTACCCCCACCCCCACCAATTAGCAATTTCTGGGTGCTGTTTTCTCCTTGGATTTCAGTGTCCCGGGGGTGCTGAGATCACAGACACACTGTAAGTCAGCACACTCTGAATGTGTTTATCGCAAACCCATCTCAGACTTGTTTCTGCGCCTCAGTAAACATATTGTCATTGCAGGCATCGAATGACATCAACAGGCTCTCTGCCAATTTACTGTCTGGTTAAAATATCAGGGCTTTGCCTGAACACGGGATGTTGCAGCAAAGTATGTTGCAAAGCCCACCTGGATGAACTCTCAGAGAGAGTTCACAGATTCTCTCTGTTAGTCTTTGCTGTATGTCAACTGTGGGTTTTATTTCCCTACATTTCTTCTTGGGACAACAGAACTCTGGGCTCCTTTGAATAGTATGTGAGATCCTGCAGCACCTAGTTAGCTGAACCTTAAGGAGACACAAACTCTAACCTTGTATGGTCTTAAGCGGGAGAAATGACTTGCAGAACACTGAGCACTGACTGCCCACATAAACATTATTTTGATGGCAGGGAATCAAACTGTGCAGTAGGCCACATGATTTACAAAGGAAAGATCTGCTAATTGAGCAACATTGCTCAGCAGATGGACCACAGCCCAGAGCATAAATATAGCTAGATTCTTAACTCTCAGTCTATGCTCATACCCAGCCACATAGTGGAGTATTCTTTCGATCCTAATACAAAGTCAAAGAGAAGAGACCAATGTTGCAGTTCTCTGAAAAGTAACCTGCTGTGCCAAGTAAGGACCTGACTGGTTGGTTAAATCAAATCTTTGTTTTGCCTTACCCGGCTAGAAAGTCAATGCCAGATCTCGGAAGAGCTCTCCTCTGGATTCCAAGTTGCTAGTGATTCAAGAATTCACTTGGTGCCCTGGCCAGGTGGCTCGATCGGTTGGAGTGTTGTCCCATACACTAAAAGGTGGCAGGTTTGATTCCTGGTCAGGGCACATACCTAGGTTGCAGGTTCGATCCCCAGTCGAGGAACATATACGAGTCAACCGATCAATGTTTCTCTCTCACACAAATGTTTCTCTTTCTCTCTCTTTTCCTCTCTCTCTAAAAGCAATAAACATATCCTTGGGTGAGAATAATAATTAAAAAATAACTCAGTTGGCAATTGGTTTATTGATGTTGATAATCTGTACAAATTCCCCCTTGCTCAAGTTCAAGGGCACATGGCATCAGCATTCCCTTGTTCATTCATCAGCTCAGCTCATTTGTCTTTCCAAAGTGCAGTTGATCTCCCAAAGTCACTGGTTCCTGGTGGATGTCTGTCTCTGGTGTCTCTTCCCCCATTGATGACTTGAGTGTATTCAGCTGATCTCGGTTAGGGGTCCCCTTTCTCCGCCTCTGTTCCCTGGGAATCTTTCTGGAATCTGTGTTATCTCCTTCGAAGAGGGTGATGTTATCAGAGGAAGAGGAACAGGCCCTTGGGGCTGGCACATGTGTCCAGGGCAAGAACTGCTGTCACCTCATGTTCTGGTTCTCTCACCTGAGTCTCACTGCTCCCTTGACCTCCAGTGTCCCATTAGCTGGAACCTTTACATCTCTCTTTGATTCGCTTATGTTTTGGTTTACATCTCACTGTGTCTGTCAATTGTCAGGCACAGCTGCAACAGGGCAATAGCAAGAATAAAATTATTTACACATTTGAAATGCAATGTGGCTTTGTGACAGGACCACAGACCATCATCCATTCCAGACCTTTGGAATAAAGTAGAGCCACAGGGTGTGAGGCTTTGGAGAGAGGTGGTCTGGAAATAGATATTATCTTTCCTGTCCAGGCTGATGGACATAAAGAGACAGGTATTTGGGGCTTTAAAATGAAATGAGTAGACTTATTAGGAGTAAGCAGGGCTCTTTGAAGAAATAGCTCCTTCCAACTTTCAGTGGGAAATACATTAAGAGGAGCTGGGACATCTTATGTGATAATGAAAAGAAGCAGTCAGAGGCTAATTAGTCATGAAAAGGATGCAGGAGCCATCACAAAAGAACTTCCATTGGCCAAGATGGAACGATGGAAGAACAACAAGGATTAGTGAATGCAATTGATTGAAACACCTAAAAGCCCATGAGTTCAGTTTATCATCATCATCATCATCATCATCATCATCACCATCGAGGCAAAAGCAAAGAAACCAACACAAAACAAAACAACAATAACAACAAACTCTTTGGATACCACTGGAATTAAGTAGGGTACCAAATTCTTACTCTGAAAATAAGCACACAAAGGGAAAGAATTAAAGCACCTTTCAGGCTTTTCTATATGAACTATATTTGAAGGTAACCAAATAGCCCTTATTAATGAGGAAAAATCACTTTATTAAGAAATCTAATACATGTGAAAAGGTAATGGATTTTTTAAAACAGCCTTCCACAGCCTCTAATGAAATGATTGATTCAAGCTACAATCATCACTAAGTAATCTGCATGAGGATGGATTGGGGAAGAATTTTACAATAGAAGACTCCCAATGTCACCTCCTGACCCCACTGCTTGATTGAGCATCACACAGATGGACAACATAATGTCTTGCACCTGCTGATGAGATGTGGTAAGAACTGCTCAGCTACCTATGACATCTCCTTGCCAAAACATTTGACTCCAAACCAAATCAAGCCATTAGAAATAACTTGCATAGACAGGAAAGACAGAACCCAAAAGAAGAAAGCATATGACATCAGAAAGAAAGAAGCAGACAAGTCCAGAATGTAGAACATTCCACAGGACAAACGACTCAGTCTCTGTAATCAGTCCCTGGCATTCGGAAGAAGTAGTGGCTTCTCCAATTTAAAAAAAGAATCTATACTAATAAAAGGGTAATATGCTAATTAGGCCAGGTCGACCGGCCAACTTCCGGACATCTGACTTCCTTCCGGACAATGCCATGGTGGTGGGGGCCGAGGCAGAGGCAGTTGGGGGTGAGATCAGACCGGCAGGGGAGGGCAGTTAGGGGCAATCAGGCAGGCAGGCAGAGAGGTTAGGGGTGATCAGGCAGGCAGGCAGGCAGAGAGGTTAGGAGCAATCAGGCAGGCAGGCAGAGGCAGTTAGGGGTGATCAGGCAGGCAGGCAGGTGAGCAGTTAAGAGTCAGCGGTCCCAGATTACGAGAGGGATGTCCACAGGGATTGGGCCTAAACCGGCAGTCAGACATTTCCCAAAGGGTCCCCGATTGGAGATGGTGCAGGCTGGGCTGAGGGAAACCCCCCTCCCCCGCCGTGCACGAATTTCATGCACTGGGCCACTAGTTAAGAGATATAAACAACCAAAGCAATGAATAGACCTTATTTGGATCCTACCTAAAACAAACCAACTTCAAAAATAAATTTTTAGACAGTTGAGCAAATTTAATCATAGATTGGGTATGAGTTGACTCCAATGAATTACTGTGTGTGATAATGGCACTGTAGACATATAAGAAAATATCCATATTTTTAAGAGATACATACATCAGTATGCAGTGTTGAAATGATACCAAGTCTTCAAATAAAGGGGTTCATTGCACTATCACCTCTGCTTTTGAGTGTGTTGGACATTTTCATTTTGTAAAATCTTTAAAAATTAGGAGGACAAGGTGAATCTTTTAAAAAGTAAAAATGATAGTGAGTGCTAATTAATAGCATACGTAGCTTTGCATTTTGCTTTAAATGTTAAATTAGAAGTTGTCAGCATCAAGTTCTCAGCATTTGTTTATGCATTCTTATAGGGGAAAACATCCAGTAATAAAAATTAGAATTGTAGAATATCACTAAGCATACTATACACTGAACAGGTTTATAGAGCTATTTTTAAAAATTATTTTATAGGCATCAGTAACTGTTTAAAAAAATTCTTCCCAAACCACACAGATGCTGGGGCAGGGCAGGGAACTAAGAAGGCCTGAGAACCATGTATAGAGACTGGAGTCCTCTGGGAAAGACTCACCTCTCACTCTCCTGCTGAGCTGCAGAAATTGTCTGGAGGAGTTCTGGGAGGAGCTTGGTGTGTGCTTCTGGATGTTGCTGGGTGCCACTCAGCATTACTCTCCAATATCTGCTTCCCCTAATTCTGGGCACTGGTGGAGGGTGTATATATGTGTTTATTTCCCCTATCCCTTGCATTTTCACTTGGCTGTCTGACTCTTTTGACTCATGAAAAATGAGCAAGAATGATATGTGTCACTTCTGGGTGGGAGCATTTAAGAGGCAATGTCTGGTTCTCCACCTGCCCTTCCCTGATGCAACCACAGCCACCAGAGAGACCCTGCCCGCCCACCAGTATGTGCCAGACACCACCTATGAGGTTGAAAGCTCCCTCCCCCTCTCTCCATTTCTTTTCATCTCTCTCTCATAAGCCACTGACGTTAGGAGGGTGTTGTTACTGCAGCATAACCTACATGATACTTTCTAATACTGATTGCAAGTGGAGTGAGCAATGTGTGTTTATTTTTAATTTCTTAGTTTGTTTTACTTTGTATTTCGTGTATTTCTACTACAATAATATTACCAGTTAATGAGAGTTTACTATAATAAGCACTTTACACATATAACCCTATTCACGGATCACCACAAGCTATGTGTAAGATTTTATTATCTTCCTTTTATATCTGAGACAAAAAGGGGCTCACAGAGGTTAGGTAGCTTGCCCAGGATCACACAGCTGGTATAAGGCAGAGCCAGGACCAGAACCCAGACAGCTGGATTGCAGAAAACAACTCTTACTTATTAAACTACTAGAGGCCTGGTGCATGAAAATTCATGCACTGGAGGAGGGCCCTCAGCCCGGCCTGCCCCCTCTCCCAGTCTCAGGGGTGGAAGGCAACCCGGCGATCAGGGGAAGGCGACGCCCCCATCACCCCTCTGCTGCTGCCACTGCCAGCAGCACAAGCCTCGCTGGCCCTGGTTACCTGAGCCTCGGGCCGGCCCTGGGCAGCTGGGCAGCCGCCATCCAAGGCTTGCCTGCACCTCAGGCAGGCCCTGGGTGTCAGGGGGGCTGAGGGGACTGGGGGACTCCAGAGGCAGGCATGCGGAGTGGCTGGGCCCACCTGGGGGCAGGCCCGGCCTTGCCACGCACCTGCGGCCCTGGCGGGGCTGAGGGGACTGGGCACCACCATCTTGTGGCTGTGGGCGCCACCATCTTTGAGGCCGTGGCAGTTAATTAGCATATTCCCACCTTATTGGCTGTGGGCACCACCATCTTTGGCGACGGCATGAGGGTCAATTAGCATATTCCCTCTTTATTAGATAGGATTCTCTCTTTTTACTCTACGAAAGTCCCTTCCTACATTCGCAGGGGTTCTCTTCCTGCTTTAATCAGTTTATTAAATATTGTTTCAAAATAAACTTTGTTTCAGAGAGCAATCTAGAGCAACAGTAATTTTGAGGCTGTCTTTGAGGTTTCAATTAGAGTCCTTGATTCGGGCTATGTTGCATTGTTTGCTTCTCTGTTGCACCTATGACAATAGTTTTTTTTTTTCCAGGAACAAAAACCAAAAACTCACAAATGGCTCTGTTTATTAGAGCAAATTTTGCCTTGCAGATCACTTCTAACTGGATAAATAATCACAGTGAAGCATTTGAAAGTTTTTCAGTTTCTGTTTGAGGCTGACTGCGTTGGCAGCTCTCATCTGGTGCCTGCTCGGTGAGGGGGGGAGTTGACCTCAACTGGAGGCCCAGCCACAAGCACCTTTCTGTTTTCATCTTGGAGCTTTCTCCCGAACATACTATGTGTCAGACTCTTTTCTAAGCGATTCACATGTATTTATCCTATGAGGCAGATACTGTCATTACTCCTTATTTCACAGATAGGGAAACGAGGCTCAAAACAGTTAAGTAACTTCCCGAAGATTTCATAGCTCTTCACCACAGCAGCCCCCTGCTTGTCCCTGGCCATGTTTCTAGGAAATGCCAGTGGAGGCTGCCTGGAATAAGGCAGTGGGGCCACACCTCCCTTAAGGGGCCCCTCATCCTCTTCCTTTCTGTGTCTCTCACTGGGTTTTCTCCCCTGGGGCTGCATGTGGGACTCCTGCAGGAGTTTTGTGGCATGTCTCAAAGGGGATGTGGGCAAAAAGTGGGAATGATAAACTGGGTCATCCCCACGGAGACCCCACAGGGAGGCATTCCCTTGTGGACCGGTACCAGTGAACCTAGCAAACTCCTGCCCTTTCTGACCGTTTCTGAGAGGCCCCAACATCCTTTTGGCATTCTGCTTAATTTAGAGTCAGAATTGAGAAGACCATAGGATAAGAGTAAAAACAGCTTTCTCTGAGTATCATAGTAAGGCAAGGCTTTCCTAAGGGTGTCCAAGACCCCAGGCAATTTACGGAAAGTGATATTTTTTCTCAGCCCTCATATATTGGTGTACTGCTAAACTCTGATGAAACTTAGTATCAAGGGCAGTCTTGAAAAAATGCAGGTTACTAACGGTCAGCCTTGGGATGGGGTGGTGTGTACTGTGAAGTGCCTTCTAGATTCTCCTTCAAAGAAAGGCCTGTTACTCTCCTGCTGGGAGTGCCTGTGGCCAAGCATAGCCTTCAGCCCTTTTAGGGATTGCCTCAGCTGCAGAGAGTGGCGTTACCCCAAATCACACCCTTTCCAGCGGCTGACCCACGTGGGGTACACAGGCCTGACCATCTTGGTCCAACACTGGAGAACCACTGTGGCTCCCCATGGGGGAGACAAGGCTGTCAGCAAATGTCACTGCAGCTTGACTCCCCTATCTGCCCACCTCTGTTCCCGCCCTGACTTCCACAGGGTTGATCTCAAGGGGCTCCCACAAACATTCTACACACTGAACTCCGTCTCAGAGTCCACTTCCCCGGGGCTGATGCATTGGGCTAGTCCCATCCTGAGGTGGGAATAATATGTGAAGTAAGTAGAAGCCAAGGTTGTATTACTACAGGGACATCAGCTGGGCCCTGGCAGGGGGGCCACACTTGCCAGAAGAAAGGCTGCCCTTTCCAATTGCACAGCAGGGCTATATGGACTCACACAGTCCTGGTGGTGGCCTTACATTTTTGCTTTGGATGAAGTGGTGAGAGGTTTAAAAAGGGGGAGAGGCTTACAAAGTTCCCTGAGTCCCAGCATCTGTTCTGGCTCCAGCTCTGGCAGCCCAGCTGTTTTAGTTACAGTCTAGTTGTTCTTGCTTCGGTGGGTCCCTGGTCCCTGGTGGACTGTAAACTCATTCTGCTCTGAGTCATGGAATTTACTAATGCTGCAATAAAGACCTTTGAGGAAGGCATTATATCTACCTGCTTCTTTCTTTGAATTCAAAAAAATATTGACTTGTACCCATGCAGTTATTCTAGGCACCAACCAGAGACCTTAGTATCAGCCATTACCTGTGAGGACAGAAGATGTCTGAGGCACAGACCATAGCCTGAGCCAAAATCACAAGGTTCTTTATATAATTACATATGGGGAGCTCACCTCTGTTTCTATTATTAAGCGGTTTTTCTGTGAGACACAAACCACTGGTCACAGGTAATCAAGAAGAAATGTGTTTCCTTTGCTAACAACAGCAGCCCAGGCCCTTGTAATCATTACTCCTAGTCAAGAATTATCCCCTGATAATCTCTCCAGACAGGCCCCAGGAAGCAGTTGGCTGAAGAGAAACTCTGACTGTCTGAATCTGGGTTTCAATATGTCCAGGTGATGCATATAAATAGACAAGTTCTGAAGCACACCTTCTCCTCCCTCTAAAAAATCCTCCTCGGTCACTCAATTTGCTTCCCTGTGGATGCTGTTCCCTTCCATTTCTTTCTCTTTCTCTTCTTTCTCTATTTCTTCTGTCTTCTTTCCCTGTTCTACCCAAGGAAGACTGGTCAAAGATTTGTTTACTTATTTATGCACAGTCTTGTTCTAGAAAGACTTCTTTAAAAAAGAGTATAAAACACAACAAGATTATCTAAGTGTAAAGTGGGCCAAGGAGAAGGCAGAACAAGGGCTATGAAAACATAGAGCCCAGGAATAAGACAAAGAGAGACTTCTAATGCCAAGCCAAGCTCCTGTGCTCTGTGCTCCACATTCTAAAGGCGTTTTATAGTTGATTATGCTGCTTCCCATGATTGGCTCTTCCCTCTCTGACTGTGTCATTATCCAACGTCATGGTCATAAATACCACTTATACACTGATGACACTATAGCAGAGAGTGTACCCATTATCTAGAACCCTAGTGATAGATGTTGTTAAATGTGACAATGCACCTATGAAAAGATTACATTTCATACAACCAGCTACAGCCATATAATTAAGTTCTGAACAATGAGATGCAAGGGTGGGTGTAAGGAAGGTATCTCCAAGGAAGCTGACTCAGCAGGAGATGCAGCTGCCCCACTCTTCCTACACCTGGAATTAATGGCGAGAGCTCCTTGAGGATGCCCCCACATGCTGAGGGTGACAAATCAGAAAGACGGGTGCCTGGTTTTTTATGACACTGTGATGCCCTTATAGCAACTCTGACTTGCCAATCTCCAGATTACTGCTAATTGGGAGAGATATAGCCCTGGTCTTTGTTTGGGTACTGATATTTGGGATTGCCTGTTATATGCAGCTATGCCTAACTTGAAATCTTTGTCTCTAGCTCTAATCTTTTCAGGTACATATTTAACATCTTTACTTGAATGTTGACTAGGCATCTTAAATTAAACAAAACCCAAATAGAGCTTTTGATATTGTTTTTTCTCCTTTTTCTTAAACTCAGTCCCTCCAGAATCTTCCTGATCTTAAGTACCACCACGTGGCCAGTTCCTCAGAACAAAAACCAAGGAGTCATCCTTGACTTCTTTTTTTAAATATTTTTATTGATTTTTAGAGAGACAGGAAGGGAGAGAGAGAGAGAGAGAGAGAGAGAGATAAAACATTGATCGGCTGACACCGGCAACCTTTCGGTGCACAGGTTGACATCAAACCATCGGAGCCACACCAGCCAGAGGATCATTAACTTTATTTTACTTCACTTTGCTCCATCAATAAATCCTATGGGATCTACCTCCAAAATATATCTTCTGCCCATATACTTCTCACCACCTCCCAGTTCTCACCATTGTAGCAAATATTCCTTATTTGACCAGTTCCCATTGATAAACATGTAGGTTATTTCCTTTGTTTTTTAATTACAGATAATACTGCAATACATCCTTTTACAAGTACTTGGTACATATTTGTGAATACATATGTAGACTAAATCCCTTGGAGTTGAATTGCTGGACTGAGGCTATATACATTTTACATTTTGACATGTATTACTGAATTGTCCATTTTCCACATGAAAGGACTTTCCATGCAGGAAGCTGTACACCTCCCAACTGGCCGATGCCGTCCAGAGGGTCCTTAACACCACACTTCCTATGTCTGGTGTGTGGCGCTTCTCATCTCTGCCTTATCTTACCTGGAGCAGGTATCTTACCTTTTTTCCACATTTGTACATTGCCCATTTCTAACCCCCTCAACCCTTCCATTGTAATGAAAGGTTTAAATTTGCACCATTCATGTGTAATATGAAAATTCTTTATCTACCTTATGCCTATTTCCACATTTCTATCATTCCCTTTTGACTTTATGATTTATTTATTCAGTCTGTTTCCTATGACTTCTAAGACTCAGAGAATCCTTTGGGGGGAGGGGACGTGATTTATCCTTTTTGGGGAACGAGGGAGATCATTTGAGTGAGGGTTCCAAAAAAACCCTATAAAAGTTATTTTTTAACTCAGGTGTTCTCCCATTACTGGCCTCACTTCTGTGCTATTTACTCTTCATTTCCTGCCATTGAACACAGTGCACATGCTTGTAAAGTAGGTTTATTATTTAGCATCTTCTTCCACAAAGAATGCTTTCTAGGGTTGTAATTTCCTAAACCAACAATTTCCTTTAGAGTCACGGTGAACAAGTGGACTTCGGTTGTGAACCATTGCTCCTAAATGGGCATTGGGGAACCTGGACTGCGGGCCTCTCAGACAATGTCTGGGATCTCCTCACGGCCCTTAAGAGGCGTCAGTTTCCTCATCTGAAAAATTAGGGCCAGACCATCGACCCCTGCCAGGACTGAAACTATGTGATTTTTATAGATTTTTCCAGATGAACTCTATTTGCCAGTAATGTGCGTGACTATTCTTTCTCAAAAAAATGTCCTTCTTTCCAGAAAGACATACAGAAACAATTAAGAAAATGTTTAAAACACACATTAGATTTGCTCATTTATTCCACTCAAGGGCTGTGCCTTTGAAGTAAATAAAGAGCCATAAGGGTAGTTTCTACCCAAAAACAACCGCAACAACATACTCCCACTCCAATTTTAAGGACACCTTTGAGAGTGAAGTGTTTCTAGGGAGTTATAAGATCAAGGTGGGGGGGGGGGGTCTAAAATAAATTTTACTATGGAGCCGTATAAATGGCATTAAGTGGGAAATAAGAATTGCTAAAAAAAAATGTAAATCCTTAAAAAAAGTAACAAGGGAATCTGTCATTGTTTAAACATGTCCCTGTGGTTTAGTAATACTTTCCAAGATTTATACCTGTCAACTGAAAATGACTTTCTCAGGGTCAGAAGTCTCATTACCTTGCAGTCTGTAGAACTATAAAGCTATTGCCATATAATAGGACAAAGAGAAAACAAAGAAATAACAAAGAAAAAAAAGCTTGTTTTAATGGGCTATTGGGAGCATTTTCTTTCTTGGAGTTTAGTGTAAAGGTTAGTCAATGGCATTGATGCATTAAGTAGTTTTGGTTTAATATAAATAGTTCAACTTCAAGAAAAAAAATTTGGAGACAGATTTCTCATTGAACAAAATATTAATGAATCTTATATTATTATCAAGTGTCTTTTCCTAATTTGAAAGCTATGCTCCCTGTTTGACATTTTAGTTGTTCTCTGTTCCTGAGATAATTGATTTGTATCTCACCATCTGCCATTTTCAGCCCCACTGGTTATTTCTGTGCATAATATCCAAAAAAGATGTTTCTTCTGATAACTGGATCAGGATTTCCTTTTTACTCATTTCATGTCAAAGCTTTTCTAGGAAGTATTTGTTGATTTATCCAATTACCAAACAAATACTTACTTAGCACCAACAATGCTGCCAGCCCTGGGACATCTACACTAGGGGAGGAGTCATTCTTGTCTTCCAAGGATTTAGGATCTAAATTTTGTCTTGGGAAGACATACAAATCCAAGTTACCTAGCAATAAATTTATCCCAACAAATATTTATTGAAAGCCCACTATGTGCTGGGCACTGGGAACACAATAATAAATAAGATACCATAATACTTCCAATTTAATGAGGAAACAGACAGGTGTGAGCAGGCAGTTCTGCTGCAATGTGCTCAAACCTAGAATAGAGAGACGTGCAAACAGAATGTGGAGGAACCTAGGAGGGAGTGCCTCCTTCTGCCTGGAAGAGTCAGAAGTGTCTACCTAGAGCGTTCACCCTGGGCAAGACCTGAAATCTGATCAGGACTTTTGCCAGATGACAGGGACGTGAGCTGGTTACTGGGCTAAAGAAACAGCGAGGGAGGAATCATGGTCCACTCAGAGAAGGCAAATGACTCCTCATGTCTGGAGCCTCAGTGCAGTAAATAGGGGAGCACGGTGGACAGGGACAGTTCTTGGAGGGATGATTTTATCTTGTAGTTGAGGGGATGTGGAGCTATTGAAGAGTTTAAGCAAAGGAGTAATATGACAAGAGAATAAAAAGGGATGTGACCAAGTAGCGTGTAAGAGGTGGTGCCAGAGCAGCACTGACAGCATTTGCCTGTTAGGTTTCAAGTCTCAGCCCCACAGCTTACTAGTCATAAGGCCTAACTCAAGTAACCCAAGCTTTTTATGCCTTGGTTTCCTCATTTGTGAAAATAAAGATGAAAGTTATGGAGAGGACCAGCCAGTGTGGCTCAGTGGATTGAGCATCGTCCCATGCATCAAGAGGTTTCCAGTTCCATTCCAGGTCAGGGCTCATGCCCAGGTTGCAGGCTTGATCCCCAGTGTGGGGCATGAGGGGGCAACTGATCAATGACTCTTTTTATCAATGTTTCTATCTCTCTCTCTCCCTTTCTCTCTCTCTAAAAATAATCAATAAAAAATAATTTTTTTAAAAAAGAAGTTATGGAGAGGATACTCGAGTTATGCAAGTACTTAGAAAGGAGCCCAGAACAGTAAGTGTTCATTAGGTTTTACTTACTGTATGTAGTAGCATAATCATCATAATTTTAGTAGTGATGTCACTTCAGTTTTGTTACAAAGCAAGTGGGATTTGAGCTGGAGTTCCCACCAGGAAAGAAGGGCATGTTTTTCTACCCGGGTTTTGATGCAATAGTCAAAGCCAGAGCAAAAGGAAAGTCTTGGCCTCTGACAGCATCCATTGGGTTCTTTGAACCCCTATTTCTCCCCATGTCACAGCAGTGGAACATAGTCCTTGAGCAGAGTTCCGGGGGGGATAGCACCTTTATTTTGCCTTTGCTGGGTCTTCACCATGAAGTGTGGATCCAGGAAGGACCCTATAGATTACTCACTCATTTTACAGGTAGGAAAACTGAGTCATAGTCCTCAAAGGCTTCTTCTGTGGTCACACCACCAGTTAATCTCAATACTGCAAGTGCCTCTCATCAGGGGTCCTGATGCCCAGGTCAGTTTCCTTCATACCACTCCATGCCATCTGCACCACAGACACTTTCTAGTCTTGGTTAGAGAGAGTTTTACTGTTTCCTTCTGGCACATCTCCAAACTGGCCTAGTGAATGAATATTTGTTTCATAACTCATAATTAGAAAAAGACTCTCTTAGGCCAAAGTCCTCCAAACACACTCCTCTCTCTCTTTTTAGAACCATTTTATTTATAGTGATGACATTCAATATTATATTAGTTTCAGGTGTGCAACATAGTGATTAGACATTTATATAACTTATGAAGTGATTCCCCCTATAAGTCTTGCACCTACCTGACACCCTACATAGTTATTACAATATTATTGACTATATTCCCTATGCTGTACTTTACATCCCTGTGACTATTCTGTAACTACTAATTTGTACTTCTTAATCCCTTCACCTTTTACACCTAGCCCCTCTTTCTTCTGGTCACCCTCAATTTGTTCTCTATATCTGTAAGTTTGTTTTTGATTTGTTCTTTTGTTTTTTAGATTCCACATATAATTAAAATCATATGGTATTTGTCTTTCTCCATCTGACTTATTTCACTTAGCATACAGCCTTTAGGTTCATTCATATTGTGGCAGATGATAAGTTTTCATTCTTATGATGGCTGAGTAATATTCCATTGTATATATGTACTACTTTTTTATCCATTCACCTTTTGATTGGAGCATTTAACCCATCAGCATTTCAAGTAATTATTGATAGGTATGTAGTTATTGCCATTTTATTGTTTTCTGATTGTTTTCATGGTTCTCTGTTCCTTTCCTACTCTCTTGCTCTCTTGTCTTGTATGCTGATGACTTTCTGTAGTGTTGTGTTTGGATTCCTTTCTCTCTTTTTCTTGTATACCTCTTGTAGATTTTTGTTTTGTGGTTACCATGTGCTTCATATATACCAAGCTATGTTTATGGCAGTCTATTTTAAGCTAATGGTTACCTAAGTTCTAACGCATTCTAAAATCACTACCATTTTTACTCACACCCTTCACATTTATGTTTTTGTCATTATTTTTTACTTCTTTAGTGCATGTGTTTGTGTGTATCCCTTACTTTACTGTTGTAATTACACATGATCATCCTACTTTTGCCTCTTAACCTTTGTATTAGCTTTAGTATTGGTTGATCCACTGTTCTGATTATGTGTTTGCAGTGAGAATTTTTTTCTTTGCAATATTTTCTTATTCATATTTTAGATTATTTCTTCTTCTCCTCCTTCTTGAAAAAGTCCCTTTGACATTTCTTGTAATACTAGTTTGGTAGTGATAAATTCCTTCAGCTTCCTCTTGTCCATGAGACACCTGTCTTTTTAAGGAGGAAAAATTTGTCCGTTGCCCAAAGAGTCTCTGAATCCTAGGAGTCATTCTCAAATCTTCCAATAACCCCTTTGGAAGACTTTCCCTACTGCCTTCCCCAGGGCTGATCACTTTGATTTTTCTCTTTCTGTCCCAACCACTTCTTACCTCCATGGCTTCCTGTGAACAGCCCCTGGTTTTCACACATATCAGCCGCAGTGGCTTTTTCCTTCTCTTTCTCCTCCAGGAAGATTGTTGATGATAACACTCCAGGTTTAATTGCTGAGCTGAGTTCTGTTTGTACTGGAGTGCATTCCATTCTCAACTTAGTTTGGGACAAACCAAAAAGGCAATGCACCTCAAACATAATAAAATGCATTTCTCAGGAGAAAAGAAACTTAGTTCCAGGCCTCTGGCCAAATTAAATTCATTCTTTGCTGCCACCACCTCCAGATTATGCCTCACTCATTAACTATATCTTATCTTCAGCTTTAAAATGGTAAAAATTTGGCAAAGTTGGAAACCATGCCTATTTAGACTGCATTGTTGGTAACTTTCAAGTTCCCCATATTTGGTTGGGAATAATGCAAACCAGGATCATTACCAAGAGCAGAGCTTCTTCTATAAAATATAAGATAAACGATTAAGTGATAGATAAACATCATTATCACTAAACATATAAATAGATATTTGCCTTGCTGTCTGGCATTCCATGCACAGAGAAATTGAATTGCATTATGTAGCTAATTTTGTCTGGGAGTGTGGACAGCCTTATTAGGAGATGGTAGTGCTTTGTTATGAAGGGCAATTCCAAAGGAATAGGGATCTCTCAATTCTAGCAGTTCAGTGTGAGAGCACTTTGTGGTTCCTGAACTAGGCCCTGGTTTGAAATAACTAGTAAATTCTATATGAGGTGTTTTCCACAGTCATGAATTGTTTTCACATTCACCTGCTCAATTTCAGTGCTTAGCCCATCCTTTGAAGGCAGTACATTAACCCTAAAGCAGCATCATGCCACCTCTGAGAAAGATACTTAGCAAAAAAAGATGTTTTTCAAGGGTAGTTGGGGCCAGAGGGAGGAGGGGGACTACAAAAATTATTTTTTAGCTCTCTAATATGTAAGGCATATCTAACATATATAATACTTTTGAAACAATCACTAACTTACAGAAAAGTTACTAGTACAAATAACTTTTTTTCCTTTAGACTATTTGAGAGTAAGTTCCTAATCAGATGCCCTGTCCCTCCTGAATAAGGGCAAGGACATTCTCCTTCATAACCACCATACAACCATCCAAAGCAGGAAATTAACAGTGATTAATTTCTACCACCTAATCTTCAGACCCATTAAAATTTTACCAATTTTTTTTATAGCAAAAAGAGTCCGTTCAGAATCACACATTGTTATCATGTCTCTTTAGTCTCCTTCAGTCTAGAACAGCCCTCAATCTTTCTTTGACTTTAATGACTTTGACACTTTGAAGATGACAGGCCAGGTATTTTATAGAATGTCCCTCAGTCTGGGTTTGTCTGATAGTCCCTCATGATTACATTCAGTTCTGTATATCTGGCAAGAATACTAGAGAAGTGATGCTATGTTCTTCTCATTGTGTCCTGTCCACGGTCCTTGATTTCCAGTTGTCCCGTGATGGGGGTTCTCCTTTGATCACTTGATGGAGGCAATGCCTGTAGGCTTTTCCCCCTTTTGTAATCAGTAAACATTTTAAGGGGAGTGACTTTAAGAACATACTGCTTTTCTATTTAACAAAGAGTCAGCATTTTAACTTGGTCAAGACTTTAGAGACATAAGTTCCAGATCCGGTAGAAACAAAGAAAAACATCTTTGTTTTTCTTTGTTCTATTGGAACAAAGTTCCATTGGAGAAGACCCTGGAATGGGGATATGAGTGGTGTTTCAGCAGGAAACTTAAATTAAAAAATCTCTTGAGGTACGTAGCGCAGAGAGTTTTGTAGGGAGATGGAATCATTGGAAAACCTCTTTGTCACATTGCCATTAAGTTTACACCTGAACATGTGGTACATGGTGAGAAACTTTCTTTGATAGTGTAGTCTGACTTTTTGCTTAGATGTATCCAGTTCTTAACTCACAACTGCCTTCCAGGAGTTGGGAATTGAACTTGAAGAATTTCAAGAGTATGTCTGAAATCATAATGCTTTTGCATCTTTGTGAAAAACCAGTTGGCCATATTTGTATGAGCATATTTCTGGGTCCTCTATCCTAGTCCAATGATCTATGTGTTTATCTCTCTGCCAACACCAGTGTCCCTATAGTAACTCTTGAAACCAGGTAGTCTGACCTTTCCCACTTTATTACTTTTTTAAAACTATTTTAACTATTTTATTTTCCTTTCCATATAAATTTTAGAATAATCTTGTTTACATCTACAAAAAATCTTGCTGAGATTTTGATAGAAATTGTATTAAGCTGGTAATCAATTGGGAGATAATTAACATTTTTATTCTTAACTTCCCCAACTCCATTAACATTGTCTGTTTCTCCATTTAATTAGATCTTTGATTTGTTTCATCAACATGTTGTAATTTTTAGCATACAAAATTTGTACATGTTTTATTATATTTATACCTAAGTATTTTGTGTTTTGAGCAATTATAAATTATGTATTTTTTTAAAATCCTCACCCAAGGATATGTTTTATTTATTTGAGAGAGAGAGAGAGAGAGAGAGAGAGAGAGAGAGAGAAAGAGAGAGAGAGAGAGAGAGAGACAGAGAGAGAGAGAGAAACATTGATAGATTGCCTCTGGTACATGCCCCAATGGGGGATCGAACCCGCAACCTTTTGGTGTGTGGGATGACGCTCCAACTAATTGAGCCACCTGGCCAAGGCTGATGTCATATTTTTATATCGGTCGGTGTTCGTGTATGCATTGGTAGTATATTGAAATACTGTACAATTTTTTATATTTATTTCATATGTTATAGTCTTGCTCAACTCACTTATTAGTTCCAGGAGTCTGCATATAGATTATTTAGGATTCTATGTAGATAATCATGTCATCTAAAACAGGGACAGGTTTTTTTTATCTATAAAAGTTATATTTTCTTTTCTTATTGCACGAACTTCCAATAATATATGGAATAAAATTGCACATTCTTGCCTTATTCTCAGTCTTGGGGGCAAATATTCAGTCTTTCATCACTAATATAATGGTATCTGTAGGTTTTTTTTGTTGTTGTTGTTAATATATTCTATTCAGTTGAGAAAATTCTCCTCTATTTCTATTTTTCTGATAATTTTATCATGAATGGATGTTGAATTTTGCCAAATATGTGTCCTGTACCAATTGATATGATCATATGATTTTTATTCTTTAGCCTGTAGTTATGGTAGATTATACTAATTTTTGAGTGTTGAATCAGCCTTCAAGTATATGTTCAGCCTTACCCTCTTTCTCCACTGCTTGCAGGGTTCCAATGACATAAATCCAAAATCTTTTGTTATTATCTCATAGGCCCCTAAGGTTCTACTTATTTTTTCTGTCTATTTTTTCTCTATTGTTCAGATTATGTAGTTTCTATTGTTCAATTTTCAAGTTCACTGATTATTTTCTATTCCCCCTCCATCCTGCTCTTTATCTCACTCATTGAATTCTTTTATTTTGATTATTGAATTTTCAGTTCTAAATTTTACATTTAGTTTTCCTCTATATGTCCTATTTCTTTGCCAAGATTTAATATTTCCTGGCTAGACTTTCTATTTTTTTTATTTGCTTCAAATGTGTTTACAATTACTCATTGAAATATTTTTTATGATGGCTGCTTTAAAATTGTTGTCAAATAATTTTAACATCTCTGTCATCTTGGTGATGGTATTTATTGATTTTTTTCATTCAGTTTGTAATGTTTCTGGTTCATATATAAGTAATTTTCTACTAAAATCTAGTTTGGGGGCATATTATGCTATGAATCTCTGAATCTAATTTAACCCCTCTATTCATATCCTTTCTGTAGGGGAAGGGGTGGATGCTGCCCCATTATTGCCAGATGGGAGCAGAAATTGAAGTCCCACATTACACCTCCATTGACACCTCCCTGGCTGGAAGTGAGGCAGGATAGAAAGAAGTTAGGGAAAACAAATGGAATGAGGAAGTAGGAGTAGACATCTTAGGCCAATAAGCCACCAGGTCATCTAATCAGAGCTTCCACCTCCACATGATCAAAGGGAAAATAGCTTATGGCAGAAAACTTTTGCTGTGGTCATAGAAGTCAACAAAAACAAAGACTAGCTAAAACCAGATCATTCCAGGATGGAGGAAAAATTGACCAGAGAGAGACTGACCCCAAAAGTCATTATAATGAACACTGATACCACAAGTAGAAGGTGGGCTGAGGGTGACCAATGCCATTGTTACAGAATTTACCAGGCAACCGAAAAATACACAGGAGTACCCAAAGATACAGGAAAAACCCTTTTATTTCCAGATGTACTAGTACCATGACTCAGGGGAGCCTGTTTCCAAATCCTGAGCCAACCAATATGGAGGAAGCTTTCTCTTTATGCCCTTTGGTTTCTTTGTCCCCCAAATAAGGATCAAACTTCCGGACCTTTTGTGGGCTTTGCAAAAAGCCCCGTGTTTTGGGATGGGAGATGTGAGACTACAGTAAAAGGCCTGGCCTGGCACCAGCGCTGATAACCCCCTCCTGGGGTTGTGTATGGTACATGGTTTATGGCCTCTGTAAAATGTGAGTATTTAGATAAATAGATCTTGCAAGACCAGATAATTAAGGAAGGGGTAGTGACTAGACTATAGGCTAACAGGAATGTGCATTAGGAATACTAATTAACTAGGTACAGAGTCTCCCCCACAAAAATGTCTTATCTTCCTCATCACCATGACAATTCCAGAATGGAACATATTAGGAACAAGACCCGCCACCTCCCCAACCCGAAGGAGAGGTCACAATTTGGCACCACAAAGTTCAGAAACATCTATCCTTGGAAACACATAAAATTTTAGGAACTGACTGTCCACAGGTCCCAACTCACTCACACGTTTGCCTGCATCCATTTGTATGTGTCCTTTTGCATGTTTCACAGAAGCATGTCCTAGCCTCCTTTTCTCCACCTGAATGAAACTCGCTTTAGTTCTCACACCAACTTATTCCTGAATTCTTTCCTGTGAGAGTCAAGAGCCTAAAAGTCCCTGAAACAGAGCAGGTTGGGTGACAGAAGGTATATGAGTCCCTCATTACTCCCTATGTGGCCTCCTCTGACACCATAGGATGGTGGCTTGGTGACCTCTGAGCAGTAATAACAGTCCTTCCCGCCACAGGAGCTTACTAGTACAAAGACCGGGAAAAACTTGGTGGACACCAGGAGTCAGACTGTATAAGGAAGTGAAACTGTCCTAGAGACACCTGATCGCACACTGCATTCCATCTGCATTTCAAGCCCAGCAACTCAGTCCCCAAACCCACTGACAAGAGGTTCCCACCAGTGACTGCATATAAGGATGGAACTCCAGCTCTTGGGGTCTGTCATCATCAACCCAATGTCACCTTGGCTCAGTGCTGTGCAGTCCTTCCCTCTGGATATCCCATCCTCTATCCCCTTTCCTTAAATAAATTCAATGTTTCTTTATCTACTGTCTGAGATGGCTATTTAGCCTGCCTGCGTACCACCATGCTAATCTTTCAGGGACCTTCTTTATTTACACCCATTGGCATTTTCAGATTCCCAGGTTTTTCAGCTCTAAGTCTGGAATACTTAGAAAGCAGCAGAAAACCTTCCAGATTCTACTTTTATTTGTTCGGTATGTCACGTTCAGGGTTTTTAGTTGTACTTCATGGGATTAATCAAGAAAAGAATTGAGACAGAAAAAAGTTAGGTAGATAGACCAGGAACCCAGCTGGGTGGAGTTAGTAAGACACTCTGAATGGGCGGGGAAGAAAGGGTGCGTGCCAGAGGCGTGAACTTTTAAAAGTATGGATATTACTAAGACAGACAGTGTGCAGATAACCAATCAGAAACTAACAGGTATCTATACAAAAAGCACGCCCTTCCTCTTCCTCACCCCCACCCCACCCCAGGCCAGCGCATAATGAATACTTGCCGCCATTGTTGGGCCTCCACACATGGATAATAGGCTTTAATTAGCTTGGATGCTGAACTACTCCTGATTGTAACATGGAGAGGAAGCTCTGGACACTGGGCTGCTCCTGAACCCCAGCTGCACCTTTTCGAGGACTGGCTTCTCCCAATAAACTTCGGTTCCATTAATCGTTTTTGTCCGAGACTTCATTCTTTGTGTTCCTGAGACAAGAACTCAGGCAAAAACTGCCTTATTTTTGGTTTCAAAATGGCTACTCCAACTTCCCTGCAATGTACAATACAATATTTGATACATACAAAAGGATATATCTGAGTACATGTGTGTGTTATAAAGTATAACAACATGAACACTAAATCTTTTAAAATGCTAAATATACAAAGTGAGTTGGACTTTTTTTTCTAGAGAAAAAAATGCAAACCACCCTGCTCAATCCTAAACTCTAACTCCCTTTGGCTGAAGATCTAAAAAACTTAGGCTTTTTTGCACTCTGAAATGTCCTTTGGTTCTGGAGCCTGCTGAGGAAGGAATCTTGGCCCCATGACCTAGTTAGCATGTCTCTGTTGGTTGTTGTTTTTGTTATTTAAAAGCCACCTTTCCTCTGTTCTGAGGTTTCCTGCCTCCCAGCCACAGGTCAACATCAGGAGTGACACAGCCTTCCTGCTGGGAAGACTGTCAAGCTGATGACTCAGGATGACTAAAATTAACACTTCACAGCTAAGGACTCCCCAGTCACAGGCTGCTTCAGTGGGCTCTCCCCTCCATCCCGGGCTTTCTCGCCCGTTGTCTTTCTCCTGGATCCTTTCTCGTTTTCTGTGGTAGCTTGCTGTGTCTATCACTCCATTTTCTGCCTATATTATGAGGTTGTTTTATTCAAAAGAACCAGGGCAGGTATGCAGGGAACAGAATATACTAACAGGGCTGGGAACCCTGATCCCGAGACAGGACCTGGCAATCCATTGAAGCATTACCGGGAGGACACCAGGTTGGCCACCACACCTCTCCTTCCACCCCAGGGGGCGGTTTGGTAGCACATGGATTTTCCCTTCACTCTTCTAGACTCTTTTCCTTTCTCCTGGCAGCACTCACAGAGCTTCAGGAAGTGACAGGGTGCAGGAACTGGATCTCATGCTATTATTGAACAGACGAGAGTCCCTGAGATCTAGAACTATTTCTTCCTTAACAAGCAGTGGGAGCCTCAAAGCTCCCAGCATGCTGGATGGCTCCAGAGAGGTTGAGCAGCATGGGGTGTGTGTTCTGTCTACAATACACTATTTAGGTTGATTCTGGGAAAAGATTTAAACAGCTCTCACAAAGAACAAAAGGTTGCAGCTGCAATATCTTACCTACTGAGAAACAGCTGGCTCTTAACCCTGAGGCTCTGTGACTGCTCCCCACTTCTTCCACATGGTGGAGAGCAATTCCTCTGTGGTCGGAGGAGCCTGGTTCTGGTCCAGTGCCCTTCCTGACAGCCACATTGAGCCCATCATTTTTGTCATTGAGCTTTAGTTTTCTTGTAGATAAAATGGGTAAGGATACTTATTCTACAAATGACTATTTATCAAATGATATAAAGGAATTACTTATAATTTTTGTGGTGTAATAAAGGCATCATGGAAATAAGGTTATCTGGGATTTGCTATAGAATATTCTAATGAAAAAGAAAAAGAAGGGAAGTAGAATACAAATGAAAACAGAATTGGCAAAATGATAATTGTTTAAGGAGGAAGCTTATTTTGGGGTCTGTTACAGTCTACTCTGCTTTTGTATTTGAAATTTTCATAATTAAAAATTAAAAGAGTAAGACCCATTTTACATTCTAATAGGATCAACAGAATAATAGATAGGAAATAGTATCTTGCTATAGAAGAGGTTTTCTCTACACTGGGGCTCTAACTGAATAACTGTGAGGATGCACCTCTCTCCTTAGTCAAAGATAGCTGTAAGAATTGTAACATATCCAGGCAATTCCATAGAGGAGGCCATCTTCACTGCCCCTGTCACCAGCTCTCTAGATGAAGGGAAGGTCAACAGCCTCTTGTGTGTCCACCCCAGACAGGTTTCAGCTGCCTCTCACTCTTTTTCCTGTGTGATGGGTTCTCTGCTACAAGTTTGTGGCTGCCTGTCATTTCCTCTTAGATCTCTTGCCTCCTCTGCCTGGGGGAGATTTTTCATTTCCGCCCTCTCCTTGCCTTTGTCCTCACATTCAGGAGAGGCAGAGCAGGTGGACAAGAAGATACTCAGTCACAGACAGCTAGGTCAGGTCAAGGGTAAGGGTCAAGGCCAGCTAACTTGTACAAGGCAAGGTCCCAGGGCTGCTGTCAGGCAGGGGGCAGGTTGGTCAGCACCACTGTTTTTTAGCTCTAGGAGAGCACTGTGCTGGGTGCTGCTTCTGAATGGATGACAAACACCAAACCCTGTCCCAAGGAACTCACCATGTCTAGTGCGGGAAGGTAAACAGATGGTTATTAAATAAATTAAATTCCAGAGATAGACTTATGTAGAATGGAGTAATAGAGTCTCAGAGAAGATGCCCTAACCTTGCCTCTGGGCACTTAGATGGTGGGCAGGATGGGGAGCTGTGTGAATAGAGCAGCTTCCCAGAAAGAGTGACTCCTGAAGTCTGTGTTGAAAGATGAGTAGTTGGGGGGAAGCGTAAACCTATGCCACAGTATAGATTTAAAGGGGTACCTAAGTGGACAGACATTCTTCTTCCTTCTCTTGTTCTGTAGCCCTTCTCTTAGAAGAATTCTGCAATCAAGTCTCAAATCCCCACATCAGTCAACAAGAGGATTAACTCACTTGATTCATCTCGATGAAACTTAACCAGAGGTTGTTAGCAAGTGACAAATTATTGTAGAACCACAAAAGAGTACAGGTTGGTTTGCAGAAAAAGAAAAGAATGAATTTTTCACATGGATCACCAAAGGACTGGATAGTCCTGGGACCATAGACACCTGGCTGGATCTCCGGACCATACTGCCCATCCATGATGAAGCATATTTTCAAACATTTTAGGTTCTTTGTGTTATTTTCTCCCACTAACAGGAAAACCCATTTGTTTTCCAGGTCCAATGTAGTGCCTGTCACTTCTATTTTCTGTGTTAATTTTGAATGATGGAGTCTGATGTTTCTCTTCATTATAATAATCTTCCTTTTACTCTGGGGTCTATTATCTTGTCCACATTAGCAATGTTAGTTTATTATTCATAAGTTTTAGAAAGCACAAATAGAAGAGAGTCATTAAAAATATTAACACTTACTATGAAAATATGGCTTTTGCTTATTATTGTGCATTGGGCACAGTAGATGCCTTACTTCCTGTTTCCAAGAGGTCTGCCCTTGAGCGTCCTTCCTTTCTAGCTATACGCCCAACCAGGATGGTCTCATCTACTCCCCACCTTCAATTTTGTTGATGTCTCCCAATTAACAGGTCTTTCACTTTCACCTAGCTCTTGAGTTCCAGACCTATCTATCCAATTGATATTAGACATCTCCATTAGTATATTCCATGGGCTCCCCAAGCTTATCTTTGCCATCTCAAAGTTGCTCCATTTTTTAATATTTTTCCATTGCCAGCCATGTTGGGCTGCTCCCTGCAGCTTGCTCCCCTCTCTATACCCTTCTAGTCCTGTACCACAGCTTTCCACACACTTCAGAATGGAGCGACTTTCCCTCGGGCCAAACATGTCTCTCTTACTTCCACTTTCTGACACTCCTCTCTCACCTCTTAAATCAATTTGCTGCCACTGCTTCCAAAGCAATTCCTTTAAAATTTTGTATCAGTCAGTCCTCTGCTTTAAATAAACCCATTGTCTTCCCATAGCTTCAGGGTAGATGCAAATTCTTTACCCATATGCAAGGCCTTTCATATTCAGGCACCAATCCATCTTTCAGACACATATCTCTCCTCCCCTCCCAGGAAGTCAATACAGTCCTTACCCTGAACTCTCAGCCTTTATTTGAGCAGCTCTTTCCTCTTAGGCCCTCTGCCCCTTCCACCTTTATTGATTCTTCTCCCTGGAATAGTTGAATTCTTCCTCTCAGTTTGTCTCTTATAATAAGAAAAATTACTTTAGACAGTCTTCAGGACTCCTGCCTATTTCATTCTTTCATTTATTCAAAAATTCACACATATTTACTGAGCATTTGCTACATGTCAGGCTTAGTTCTAGGCAGCAGAGCTATAGTGGTTAGCAGAACATAAAATCCCTAGGCAAGAAAAACCAAATAGAAAAATAAGTGATGTGTTAGATTGTGATGAGTGTCATGCCCACAAAAGAAATGTTGAATTTGAAATTAAGTAAAGCATAAATATGATTTTGAAATGAAATTATTCTCTGCCTATTTACATGTTTTCCTTTGGGTTCCGAAGTAAAACCCAATGGGCCATCATTGCAGACGCTGGGGGCTGTCCAAGGCCTGAGGTGACTTCCGTGTCCATCATCAGGCAGGGACCCTTTTCTCTTTCCTCAACTACGTGTTGTTGTTTTTTTGATTAAATCTTTATTGTTCAGATTATTACAGTTGTTCCTCTTTTTTCCCCCCATAGTTCCCCTCCACCCGGTTCCCACCCCACCCTCTGCCCTTACTCCCGCCACCCACTGTTCTCATGCATAGGTGTACAATTTTTGTCCAGTCTCTTCCCACACCCCCTACACCCCTTTCCCCCCCAAGAATAGTCAGTCCACTCCCTTTCTATGCCCCTGATTCTATTATATTCCCTCAACTACGTTTTGACCACAGGGGGAAAGGGTGGAAGAGAAACAGCTCAATAAGAGTGACTCTGGAAAGGCTGAGTTCTGCTTCCTTCTGCATCGCCCAGACAGCTGTCGCGATGTCAGCCCTCTCAGAAGCAGTGAGAAAACAAGGTTTGTGGTGGTGAGAAGCTGCTTTTTTTTTATCTCTTCAAATTTCACTCCAAACAGAAGGAAAAAATATCTTACATAATAACAGCAAATTGAACCCAATAATTGATTGATCTTAGTGCTGTGTTTTATATACATTATCTTATTTAATTCTCAGAACAAACTTATGAGGTAGGTACTATTAATACCAGTCTTTTCATTTAATCGATGGAAAAAATACCAAGGCTCAGGTAAGAGTTCATGTGGTCACTGCCAGCAATGAATACACCACCTTATGACACGTGAGTGATAATTTCTTAGAGAAAATACTTATATTTTGAACCATTTGTTTATGTCATACTTCTAAAATTAAATTTATAATTTCTGCAACACCTATTTTCAACTTAATACAGCTCATGAAGTGTTTATAAGACTTGCACTTGTTTCTGAGCACTTATTTACTTCATTGGTGACTTTTACACAGTTTTTGAGTATTTATTTGCTTAAAGGTTTAGAAGTTTTTAAAACTGTAAACATGGTTAACGATGTGTAAGACTGAAGACCTGTAGAGAAAATGCTTACAAAATAGCAGAGGAATGATAGGACAGAGACCCAAACCAGTAAAGAACACCGAAGAAGAGAAAGAAAAATCAGAAATGAGGCAAGAAGAGAAAATGGCATAAAGCTTATGAAGTTCCAAGTGAGAACAACCAATAAGCAATGAGCCAGGAAGAGTCCTGACTGAGGGAAGATAGACTTGAAATATGAGACCACAGCATGAAACATCAAGAACAGAAGCAGACCTGGCTGGTGTGTTCAGTGGTTAGAACTTTGGCCTACTCACCGAAGAGTCTCAAGTTTGATTCCTGGTCAAGGGCACATACCTGGTTTGCAGGTTCAATCCCCCACCCTGGTCAGGGTGTGTGTAAGAGGTAACCACTCAGTGTGTCTCTCTCACATTGATGTTTTGATATTTCTCTCTTCCTTCCTCCCTCCCTTCTTTCTCCACTCACTTCCATTCTAAGATACTGTAATACTATCAACAATAAGAAATATATTTAAAAAAAGACGAGATACAGCCAAAACTTAAATAAATAAATAAATAAATAAAATGGGAAAATATCCTCAGGTGAGGATTAACAACAACAAAAAAGAACATAAGCAAACGTGTTGTGGACACTCACTGGAGGCCATCATGAGAGAAAGGCTTCACTCAGGCCTGCTTTGAGAACACTTGAGAGCTCTTTATGGATGAAGCAACCAGAACTATAGCAATCATGTTCAAGTCCCCTTAGCACTGGTTTCATGTCAAAGACACCACACTGGTCCTTAGATTCTTTCAATGTGTGATCTGAGAAAAACATGATTGTTTATTGCTCTTGCAATGAAATAAATGAACGTAAATTAGATGCATGAATTCTTTATCAATACCTGCTCAACCACCTTATGTTAATGGATCGTGGCTGAGAGTTTTCCCCCTGCCTTTGACTAGATGCCTTGAACCTTTAGGTGTCATGTGCAGGGACTGAAGTTGAGAGCCCTCTGCTTGTGTGACCATTTCAATCTGTCTGCTAAGTTGCTTGCCTTCGGAGTTAAACTTAGTCAGCCTGATTGAATAATTTCCCACCTCCACAATTCAGATAACTGGCAAGATTAGTTAACTTCGTAAAGTATTTGTGTGTATTTTTTTTTTGTAGGAATATTCTTGTTACAGAAAAAAATCACAAATTTTCCATCATTGAAGCTTTCTGATTTTTGCTACCTACACAGAAATCTATTTTTTAAGTTTAATTTTGCAAAGAAGAAAGCATTCTTCTTGATAAGGATGCATTACAATGCACCCACAGTGATTTAAAGTAAAATAAAGCATCTACTTCACAAAGGAGGGATATTGTGTTAGTAATAGTAAACATTTTTAAAAATTTGAAAGTACCATAGTATCTGAAGGTATCTGCTGAGTCATGTCATCCTGAAAGGTGACAAAGTAGCATAAAGCACTTCTAGCCATTGTGTGGGTACCCTGCCCATACTCCACTTGTAGTGCACAGGCATGACCTTCAGCTGTTAGCATCTCCATCTCTTTGCCTGAGGGCTTCTCTAGCAAGTGGAGACCACTTTGTCCTCCCAAAGCAGGTAGAAGTTCTGGAGACAAAACACTCCTGGGAGCAGCTTTCAACCAACCACCGATAGAAGGTGGTATATAAATAGTCTAGCTCCCTTGCACCTTGCATGCAATTACTCTGAGGAGACTGGCTCCCGGAGTCCCAGCAGTATTTTGTTCACTTACCCACAGTGATGACCTGCCTGAAAACACATGCTTTCTCTCCTTCTCTCACTTCTCCCTATTTCATTGGCCTCTCCTTCATCTGGTAACTAAACCACCTGTATTCAAATCCTCGTATATTGGGTCAGCTTCTGGAGGAACAAAAATGAAGACAAAGTAAATGTCTCAGATATTAATATTTAACCTGGAATCTAAACATTTTTAGTTCTTATGGACCTGTAGACCTAAGCAATTCTCAATATCCTCAATCTTGGGCAAAATTCTTGATTAAAGTGGTCACTGTAAGTAAAATTTAAGTGTGTCTGTTTGAACACTTCCATGTTTTCTTACTGAGCAATTCATTCAATAAGTATCTTTGAGTACTGACAATTACCATCATGCTACCTGATGTCTTAACTGATATTGCACTAACCAATAGGACAAAAAATTCTGAATAGCACAAAGTGGCTTTGTACTTATCAGGAAGTTATAATGGTTGTGCAGGACCTCTTTCTCTCTCCCTCTCTCCACCCTCCTCTCTCTCAACAGAACCCCAAGACCCTCTACTTTCAGACTGGACAGAACATATCACATCAGAGTCTGGAATCTGGCTTCTGCTGACACACAGGAAAATATAGGTACGCTTCCGGGGGATTAGAGTTTGACCAGGGGTCCACAGACCCTTCCCGAGAAATCCTGACTGCCCAGTGAACATGCTCCAGAGCCACTACTGTGACTTTGGCTTGTGCAATGCAACACATCATGGGCCTTGCATCCTTCCTGCCTCACTTCCCTTTTTCCTGTGTCCCCATGCATTGGGCTCGCACCTCTTGCACCAATGTCAATAACTTAATCCTGCCTCAGGCTTAGCTTTCTAGAGGATTTAAAAACTGTGATGATGATCCAATTCCTTTGTATGTTTTTTTTTTATGTCTATTTTAGGCATGAATTCTGTGTTTTGTCTCCAGAATTAACTTGCATCTAGAATATTCTTTGCTTCTAGACTATTCATTTGGATTCTGTTTACGGTATTTGGGTCAAAGTATGTTTGGAAGGCACTTTTAAAACCTTAAGAAGGTTGTAGCAATTCTGATTTTTAAAAGTTTGGATTCCTTTGGTCAAGCATTGCCTAGAAGACTGAGATCCAGACCAATTTGCCAGTTGACTTTTGACACTATTTGGTTATTCACTGATTCAATAGGAGCCCATTTGGGACCTTCAGTTTCAAGTGTAAAGTGATTTGTAAATGGATACTCAGATTTATTGTGAGAGCCTCATTTTGTGATTATGAGGCTTAAATTTTTAAAAATATAAAGTGATTTATATACACACACAGAGTTGTTATTGGCATCATGAAATATGTGGCATAATTGTTTTCTAATACACAGTAAATCCTTAACACATCATATTGTCTCAGCAACATGAGATGTCAGAAAAGTAGGCCCAGGGGCCGACTTTGAAAATGAGCATCTCCTCCTTTAATCCTTTAGATGCTTTTTGCTCTGCTTTTTGACAGCACTCAAATGGAGATTGCTACCACTTCAATTCTTTCACCTACCTAGTCATGGTCATCCTGCTGATCAAGGTCCTATCTGGCCTCTGGACCAGGCATCTTTATTCTCCAATCAGGCCCTTACTACTTGTTTGGAATCAAATGGTCCTTATTTTATGAGATGATGGTAACAACGGAGGACAGATTTTATTTGTTTCTCTAATAAAAATTAAAAATTGCCAATCTCTACATGGTCTTTCTTTTTTTTAAATGAATATTTTTAAATATATATATTTTTTATTGATTTCAGAGAGGAAGGGAGAGGGAGAAAGACATAGAAAAACCAATGATGAGAGGATCATTGATCAGCTGCCTCCTGCACACTCCACACTGGGGATCGAACCCACAACTCAGGCATGTGCCCTGACCAGGAATCGAACCATTACTTCCTGGTTCTTAGGTCAATGCCCAACCACTGAGCCCTGCCAGCTGGGCTTAAATGAATATTTTATAATTGGATGTTAATGTCTGGGCATCACAGCTTTGTGCAAACGGTGCCTCTGGTATTGATTTCCACTGCCGACCACCTGTTTGGCTGTCCATACCCAGTTAAGGTTTGTTAGCTTGGTGATAAGCAAGTTTCCTACAGTTGGTTAAAGATTCATCATTTGGTGAGAGGCATCGTGTGAATTCCACTGCTTGGAGTGGTTTGTAGTCTCTCTTCAAGGAAGGTGTCTGCCTTCAAGATTCAATGATTTGAATCATTCTAACCAAAAGCTCTCGCTACAGCCTGTGCCTGAAAGACCTTCTATTATAGAGTTCTTTCCTTGGATTAAATTATTCTGTTTTGTGAAGTAAAAAAATAAGATAGAAGAGCAACATAATGTTCAACCTACATCTTAAAAATTTGAGAAGACCTTGAACTCTGAGCAATGAGTATAAATGTCAGCAGAACTTAGGACAGCTGAGCAATGATGAAAGGTTCCACACTAGAAGTAAAGAAAAGTTGACATTTAACTCTCACACAATCCTATTCTGTACATAGTCTTGTATTCTGCACCAAGTGAGGATGAAAGGAAGGGGGAGTTTTATAAAGGGAAATGAGGCTGGCAGACCCCACTTCTGCAGGATGGTGGCCTTCAGAGCCCAGGGCCTGGAGATGCTGCTGACTTAGAAAGGTGTCCCCTCGGTCCAGCCTCAGGGGATGAGTGCCTCCATTAGGACAATTTCAGCTCCAGAACAGACATGATGTCAAGAGGCAGCCATCCTTCCCATAGGAAGAGGCTTGCTCATGCTTAAGGGATGTTATCACACAAACACCACCAAAAGATGCACATTTCCTAGATCCATAAACTCTTCTTTCTCCACCCTATTTTTCATCTTGTAAGTTTTCAAACAAAAAAGTTTAAAAATTACTTTTTATTTTATTTTTTTAAAATATATTTTTATTGATTTCAGAGAGGAAAGGAGAGGGAGAGAGAGAAACATCAACAATGAGAGAGAATCAGATCGGGGAAGAGGGAGAGAGAGATAGAAACATCAATGATGAGAGAGAATCATTGATTGGCTGCCTCCTGCACGCCCCCGACTGGGGATCAAGCCCACGACCCGGGCATGTGCCCTTGGCCGGAATCGAACCTGGGACCCTTCAGTCTGCAGGCCAACGCTCTATCCACTGAGCCAAACCAGCTAGGGCTAAAAAGTACTTTTTAAGTAGTATAATGAACACCCATGTGTTCTCCACTTAGGTTGAACCTAGGACAAGCCTCCCCCCGGAACAACCCTCCACCCAGAACAAGCCTCTCCCCTCACCGCTCCGGAACAAGCCTCACCTCGATTTAACAATTAACAGATTTGCCACATTTCCTCCCTCTGACTCTCACACTCTCATTATTTTAAAATTAACAGCATACATCATAATGCTTTACTCCTGTTACTTCGGCACACATCCCTGAGAGGAAGAACACTCTCTTGGTGACCTCAATGGCATTATTAGGCCCAGGAAAATTAACAGTAATTCCATAGTATCACCCAAGAATCAGCCATATTTCAATGTCTCCAATTGTCTCCAATGTCTTTGAAGGCTAGTCTCCTTTATTTTATTGAACAAGAATCTAATTGAGATTTGCATCTTGGTTTGGGGTTTTATGTCTCTTTAATCACTTCTCATCTAGGACAATCTCCCAAACTTTCTGATTTGAATAGCCCAGCTCAGTTTTCTTGAAGAATGTTTCACCTTCAGGAAATATCCAGTGTGTGCATCTTGGTGTAATTTAACTTCACTGTCCCCTTTATTTTTTGTAAACTATAAGTTAGGTCTGAGACACAATATCTCCTTACCCTTCAATGGCATTGAAACTGTTCTTCCTGTAGAATAGCCTCCCTCAGTCACATTCCCAGGTTACATAACTCTTTCGAATTTATGATTTGTTATTTAACCAGCACACGTGTGGTAGTTATCTCTTTGTCACTCACTGCCTCCGGGAGCAGATTAACTCTGCACCAGATGGAAGACGTCCTATAAGAAATAAGCTATCTTGTGAGTGAGGAACACAGCACGAAACACCAGAGAGCACCACTGATTTCTGCCTTCTTTCCTTCGTTACATGAAAACAATTAGTCTAAGTGTGAAAGCAAAGGGGGCTAGGCAATCCTGGAAAAAAGTTCTCTCTAACTCTTACTCTCTTTCAAGCTGAGCCTGGCCAGTGAGCAGGGCCTCTTCCCCCTTCTAAGATCCCACATCTGGACACCATTTACTCCAAGCTCTTCATGAGTGCAGGTCCTGAGTCCACAACCACGGTGGTGGGCAGTGGAGGAGAAACTGCAGTGTGTGCAGTGCACAGAACTCCACGACACTGCTAACCGGAGCCTGAGCGCCTTCCCACGTCAGTCCTGCTGCTTCAAGATTGAGTCTTCGCAGGAAAACTGAGTAAGACAATAAACCAGATAACATAGGTAAGAAAGGAAAACCAATAAACCAGATAACATAGGTCAAGAAAAGAAGAGAGAGAGAGAGAGAGAGAGAGAGAGAGAGAGAGCGCTGATTTCTGATGAATCCTAGAGCTTCTAGTTCACTATTACTCAGACCTGAAAACGGATTATAGGTTTTCCATATCAGGATACTTGGAGTCTCAGCCTAGTTGCACCAATACCAGCCAACATTTATTGAATGGGTACTTTAAACCAAACACTCATCTAGTAGGTAATTATCTTATTTGAAGCCTCATAGCCTATGAGTTAGTTATGATTACCATCTGTAAGTCTGAGACACACACAGGTGAAGTGGCTTTCTCTAGGTCACACAGCAATCACTTGGAGGAGTTGAGATTCAGATCCCAGCATATAAGATTCATGAGCCTGAGTGTTAGCTACTATGCTACAGTGACTTTTCCATGTGGCCCAGGAAAATTTGGGGGAAGAAAATTTTGGAGAAAATTTTGGGGAAGAAGAGGCTGCCACTGTGTCGTTCTTAAGCCGGGACCAATGCAGGACCTCAAACATGCCTGTTTGGTGCCCTGACCTGATGGGACACCAGATTCAGCTGGAGGCATGTGGGTGAGCAAGTCAGTTGTGTGGCAATCCCTGTCACCACAAAGAGAGCAAATGTGGTCTCTAAAAATGACCAAGGAATGTGACAAGCAGCTGGAAATCTGTGTGCAGCTTTACAGACTCACTTTCCCATTCCGCCCCTCCCTTAGATCTGCTCATTCTATACCTGCTGTGACACCCAATAGGATCACAACAAGGCAGGTACAGTGAGATTAAGGAAACAAGCAGAGTGCTAATCCATGCCTTATGAATGAAACTCTAAAAGCTGTCCCCCTCACCTCTCCTCCACTCCGCTGCCAGCCCCAAAAAGTGAAAACCAAGGGCTGCTTTGGGAGTGTGTGCATAAGGTGAGCCTGGCTTTGCTAGGTGCCAAGGCCCAACCGCAGTGTTCCCACTGTCGACAGCATCCATGCAATAGGTGCCCTGTGGACAGGATGAGAAGAGTGGCAGAGTAGAAACTGCCTAGACGACATCATCAGTGTTTCTTCTTCAACACACCATCTCTTACCTCACCTATGTTGTATTTTCTCAAAACTTACCTGCTTCATGAAAATATCTGGATAGTGGAAATAATGAGGTCAAGGGACACAGAATATTGTTGAATACAAATCACCTTTTTGGAGGGATCTCTGCACAACATGTTTTGCATTCTTTTTGCTAAAACATTGAAATGGAGCCACTTAGGGAAAAATGCAAATTGCAACAAAAAAGACACCTTCTTTGTTTGCATACATATCAGATTGACAAAGATTTAAAAGTTCGATACAACCCAGGGTAAGTAAGGGTATAGGGATTGTTGGTCAAATATAAAGAACTCTATGGAGGGCATGGTAATATCTGTAAAAAAAATTTAGGCGCATACCCTTTGACCGGCCAATTCCACTTCCTGGGATTTATATTACAGATATATTTGCACAAGTGTACAAAAATATATGACTAAAGAATGTTCCCTGCAAAATTGTAATTTAAAAAAATCTCTATATAACTTAAATGTCCGTCAATAGGGGACTGATATGTAAATTATGAAGTACTTCTATTAAAGAATACAACATAGCTATAAAGTAAATCTGTATGTGTTGAAATAAAATATTCCAAGATAATTATTAAATATATAGTAAATTGTCATTTAAAAAGCAAGTATCATAACAGTATATACAGATCTTATAGTATGTGTTTTTAATGTCTGTGTATGCATGGAAAACTCTGGAAGTGTTAGAGGATTCCAGGGCAGGAGGAATAGGGAAACTGAGACAGGAAAGTTAAAACGAGGCCAAACAGTGTGAACAATTTGTAGCCAGCTTGTAACTAACAAGCCATTATCTTCCTGAGCCAAGGACACAGAGCAAATGGTTAAAAACCTCCCTAATGAGAGAACGCAGAACTGGAAGGGGAAAGGGGAAAGAAAAAAAAGGCGGTTTTACTCCCTAAGCAAAGAAGCCAGCAGTCTCAAGGCTTGGCAAGATAAAGTTGCCAGGAGCTTTTCATGAATTCTGGGAAGGCCCAAAAAAAGAAAAAAAAAAAAAAAAAAAGGACCTTAAGATTAATCTGTACCAAAATAGTCAGCAGAGGAATTGTGAAGCCTATAGACAGGAGGGTATATAACACATCGGACCCCCACCCAACTTGCACTTCAGATCAACGGAGAGCCCGTCTGAGCTTCATAAGCCAGATGTTTAGGCTTGCTTGCTTTGCTTTTTCAACAAAGGTGCATGTTTTAATTGCTTTAATAGTTTGGCTTTTCACAAATCAGTCAAGGTCTCTTGTATAAATTAATTTATATGAGAAGACAAGGATCGAGATTGGGGACAGCCCTCTCCCATTGGCTCAGGGGGCTGTTCTGTCCGGCAACACCTCTCTGGTGTTGGTGAGAGGTGCCTGTGGCAGAAGGACATATAAGGATTGTTAACAGTGCTTATCATATAAGGTAGTGGGCCGTCATAAAGAAAAAAGACCTTCGTGTTTCATCTTTTACAGTTTTTTCTTCTATTTGAAGTTTAAAATGGGCATGTACTCCATTTATCATTTTTAAATTGGCCATCATTTTTCAGAAGTAGTGACATTGGAAATTCCTAAGGCATACTCAGAATTTCCACGCTCCTTTCTTCTGTAGAGCAGTGATTTTCAACCCTTTTCATCTCGTGGCACACATAAACTAATTACTAAAGTTCTGTGGCACACCAAAAGATATATATTTTGCCAATCTGACAAAAAATATAGGTATAATTTTGATCATTCACACCAGATGGCTATTGTGTTGGCTGTTGTGTCTTTTTTTTTTTTTTTTTTTTTTTTTTACAATCTATGGGACAAGAGGTCAGTGCCCCTGACTAATTAGTCAGGTATTGCATGTTTTAAAAATTCTTGTGGCACACTGGTTGAAAATCACTCTATACAATATAAACCACGAAGGCCTCCTAAGGCTGAAAAAGAAACAGTTGCAAAAAAGGGAAAGGAACATATGTCATGGGATCTCAAAGGGCCTGTTTTTCTGCTGTCCTCAAAAGTCCTTCCAGTTCTTCTATTTAGTGCAGAATGCTCCATTATCCACCTATACTTACCTGTTCCACAGACTTTCTCATGTGTCAGGTGAAGATGATCTGGAATTCAGTCTGGCAATGGCCCAGGCATAGGCAACATGGATAATGGGGGGATGTTCCTACATTAGGTCTCCCTGTGCCCTTCCTTTTGACTCTGATGCTCAGAGAAGATGAGTTAGTCTCCAAATGGCCTCCTGTGGTTCCTGGGGGCCTGGGCACAGTGGGCCAGAGGAAAAGCTAGTTTACTACTGAACTGATGGGAGACAGCAGAGTGTGGAGCAGCGAGCGGACTGGAGTAACTGTTTTCTCTTTGTGGGTGGAAGTACATGGTTCGGGCCAGAATGTGATCATCAGGTTCAGATCTGGCTGGAAAAGCTTGTGCTCCCACTATTCAAACACAACTTTAGCAGCACAAGAATGCCTAGCTTTCCGTTTTCCATGTAAACTGAAGGATCTACATCTCTTACCAGCGGTTCTTTTGTCATGGAACCCTGTTTAATCAGTGGAGAGGCAGAAAAACTGATTGTTGTTAACCATTCTTCAGTTATTTATGCCATAGATTTTTCTGCTGTAGTTTATGACTCAGTGTTTTCATTTTCATAGTAAACGCCAATAGAGAATGAGAGATTGAGAGAGGGAGACAGAGAGAGACACACATAGAAAGAGACAGACAGAGAGATGACTTGTGCCAGGACTTGCCGAAGTCCCTTGTTTATATAGTTTTTACTACTCATCTTAATATATCACCCAGAAAACACAGAAATTAAAAACAAATGGCAACACAGAATTCTTCCCTAAAACATGTTTTCAGAGTTAACTATCTGAAGATAAAAACAAACAACACACAATTTTCTTTTCCAAAACTGTTTCCTTCTTAGATCAGATTGCTGTGTAACCATACCAAGAGATAAACACACATTAAAAAAACACACACACACACAGCATAACATCCTTGAGATTTTTCTCTTTATCTAAATTGACCCAGATACAAATACAAATCTCATGTCAACTATAAATAAGTGAAAAACAACAACATGTGAAACCAAATGTAAGGTCACACCAAAAGTTCAGCAAACAAATATTCTATTTCTGACCATTTCTATAAGAATTCAACAATTCCTTCATAATATAGCTAAAGTCTCAAAATCAGATAAAAGATAGCAATTACTTTTAAAGCCAGAGGGATATTCAAATTTTGAAACTATGCCATTAAAATACCATGTAACAAGTACTATAATAACAATATGGACTTAAAAAAAAAACCCCACAACTTTAGCTGGAGAAAACATCAAATTTTACATTTCAAACAGTGTAGTTATCCAGACATTGTGGTGAATATTGAATCATTATATAACAAATAGAATGTCATATGCTTTTTCATAGGATTAAAAATAATAATGTTAGAAGCGGTAAATATCATGCACTGCTTATCTACACTAATAAAAGAGAAACATGGTAATTGGCGTACGGCCGCTACCCTTCCCATTGGCTAATCAGGGAGATATGTAAATTAACTGTCAGCCAAGATGGCGGCCGGCAGCCAGGCAGCTTAAAGCGAACATGAGGCTTGCTTCCTTCATTGAAGGAGGAAGCCAAC